>NC_051315.1:85915594-86238879 GCF_015220235.1 Choloepus didactylus | reverse complement strand
CCACATGATCCCAGCCTTCCTCTTTCAACCATACTCACAGTCATCTTTGTTCAGTGTGCTTACATTGCTATGCTACTATCTCCCAAAATTGTTTTCCAAATCTCTCACTCCTGTCTTTTCCTTTCTGTCTGCAGTGTTTCCTTTAGTGTTTCCTGTAGAGCAGATATCTTGTTCACAAACTCTGTCATTGTCTGTTTGTCAGAGAATATTTTAAGCTCTCCTTCATATCTGAAGGATAGTTTTGCCAGATATAGGATTCTTGGTTGGTGGTTTTTCTCTTTCAGTATCTTAAATATATCACCCTACTTACTTCTTGCCTCCAGGGTTTCTATTGAGAAATCCACACATAGTCTTATCAAGCTTCCTTTGTATGTGAGAGATTGCTTCTCTCTTGCTGCTTTCAGGATTCTCTCTTTATCTTTGCTGTTTGATAAATCTGATTATTAAGTGTCTTGGTGTAGGCCTATTCAGATCTATTCTGTTCGGGGTACGCTGTGCTTCTTGGATCCGTAATTTTACGTCTTTCATAAGACATGGGAAATTTTCATTGATTATTTCCTCTATTATTGCTTCTGCCCCCTTTCCCTTCTCTTCTCCTTCTGGGACACCAACGACACGTAAATTCTTGCTTTTTGTTTTGTCTTTAAGCTCCCGGAAACATTGCGCATATTTTTCCATTCTCCTCTCTATCTGTTGTTTTGTGTGTAGTCTTTCACGTGACTTGTTCTCCAGTTCTTGAGTGTTTTCTTCTGCCTCTTGAGATCTGCTGTTGTATGTTTCCATTGTGTCTTTCATCTCTTGTGCTGTGCCTTTCATTTCCATAGATTCTGCCAGTTGGTTTTTTGAACTTAAATTTTTACCTTATGTATGTCCTGTGTTTTCATTATACGGTTCAGCTCTTTTGCCATATCTTCCCTAAACTTTTTGAATTGACTTATTATTAGTTGTTTCAATTCCTGTATCTCAGTTGAAGTTTAAGTTTGTTCCTTTGACTGGGCCATAACTTCATTTTTCTTAGTGTAGGTTGTAGTTTTCTGTTGTCTAGGCATGATTTCCTTGGTTACCCCAATCAGGTTCTCCCAGACCAAAATGGGCTCTGGTTCCACAAGGAAGAAATATTTGGTATCTGGTTTTCCTGAGGGTGTGTCTTAGAAAATTGGTACAACCTGTGATGCCTCAGGTCACTGTGCTTTTCTGCCCAGCAGGTGGTGCCTGTTAACCTGTAATTTTTGACTCTGTTTAAGGAGGTGTGGCCCATGGCTGTTTTCCCCTAGGCTCTGGGGTCTGGTTCTGATTGGAAGGTGGGTAGTAGAGCTGGGCCCCACCCCTTTCTTCTTAGAGAAGATAGACCCCTAGGGGGAGGTCATTAGCATTTCAATGGTCTCTCTCTCTGCTTGTGCTATCTCTACCCCTGTCCGGGTCAGAGCACTGGGAACTGAAAATGGCCGAGGCTCTCCCCACCGAGTTGAAAAAGGAACAGGAAGTCTGAGCTAGTCTGAGGCGACCCCCTGGCTCTCCAAGGTCAGTCATCACCCAAAGCCTCTGTCTGCTTGTTGGGGATTCGTACCTCATAGTGAGCAATTCACACTTGCTAATTAAAACCCCAGTTGGAGCTCAGCTGAGCTATATTCACTTGCTTGGAGAGAGTTTCTCTCTGGCACCACGAGGCTTTGCAGCTCGGGCTGTGGGGAGAGGGGTCTCCCAACTTGGATCTGCAGTTTTTACTTACAGATTTTATGCTGTGATCTCAGGCATTCCTCCCAAGTCAGGTTGGTGTATGATGAGTGAATGGTCATGTTTGTCCCCCCACAGTTATTTCAGATTATTTACTAGTTGTTTCTGGTTTTTTCAGTTGTTCCAGGGAGACTACTTAGCTTCCACTCCTCTCTATGCCGCCATCTTAGATCCTCCCCTCCCATTGATTTTTGTTGTTTAAAAATAACAAGAATGAATATACGAAACAAAAGACAGCAGGAGGGGAGAGGGTAATAGAAAGAACAGGGAAGGAACTCAGAGTAAACAAAGGCAATGCAGCAATCAGAAGAAAAATCCCCAAATGCTGTATTGAGTAGACTTAGAGAAGAACAGACATTGCTCACTTAAATAAGAATAGTCTGGTGTATAAAACGAATATCCTGAGAACGAGAAAGGGCTTAGAAATAAAAAAATATAGAACTGAATAAAAATCCAATAGGTAGCTTGTAAACTAAATATGAAGAATCAGTTAGTAACTATGGACACAAAGATGGAAAATAAAAAGGTAAAAAAATGAGAGGGCCAGTCTAGAAGTCCATATCTGGCATATATGAGTTCTATAATGGGAGAATCTTGAAAATTTAGGGGAAAAATTTATTAACAAAATAACACAAGAGGATTTCCCATCACAGAACATGATTTTAGAGATTGAAAAGGCCTGCCAAATGGCCAGCAGAATGAATGAAAAAGATCCGCATGTAGGTGCAACTTTTTGAAATGTCAGAGTAGCAGGATAAAGAAAAGATCCTAAAAGTTTTCAGGGGACTGGAATTCACAATCTGTTGAAAATCACAGTATCACTGTACTTCATAAAAATATACCCAGAAACTAGAAGTCTAAGAAGAAATAATTTTTAAATATCTGAGCAAAAATTATTTTCAACCTAAAACTATACTCTTAAGTTAGTATAAGGGTGGAAAAGATGGACTATCTGATATATTTGACAATACTGAAATGTAACTTGAAATTTTGTGAAAAGTTTGGGGATAAATTATTGATAGGTTTATAAAAAACTTAAATAGAAAAAGTCCAACAAGAAATTAATTTATTTACCAGAATCAGTAATGTGACATAATTAATCATGCTATTTAACCAAAACAGTAAATTATGATTTATAAACATATAAGTAGAATGCGGGCAGGGAAGTGTCTTTAGATGAGTGTTCTGTGACCCCTGCTGTGAGATGTGAAATGACTGTTGCACAGTCCAGGGAGTTTTGGGATTGGGTTCTGAGGAAATTTTGAAGTTCTGAACAGTTACAAAGTTGTGCTTAAGAAAGAACAGTTGGTTAAAGAAATGTGTCTCCATTACCTTCATTTTGCTCTCCACAGAACTGTGCTATTTGGACACGTAAGCTTGAGTTACACAGAGCAGTAATAAGCTCCAAGTTGGCCGTCCCTCTGATAGCAAGCTCAGGAACTCAAACTTGGCTAGAAAAGCAGATTGTATAGCATTATGGAAAAGCTATTTTAAAAACAGCAAACTGCTTATACCATATATTATGTTTATGAGTTAGGTTGAGTTTAACATAAATAAAGATAACTGATAAAATCAGAAAATTCGGTCAATGCTGTAGTTGAATATTTGGGCATCTTAACCACTCAGTCGCCAGTGACATTCCTTTTCCCAGTCTGCAAGTACTTGAATTAGCCTTTGAGATTTAAACATGAGTTTGCAGAAATGAAGAATTTATCATTTATTAGTGTTGAGAATTCATAAAAGACAGGTAAGCAGCATTTATCTTGAATGTTTACTGCATGTAGATAAATATTATGTCTACATCCAAAAGAAGAAAGGGAATTCAATGAAACATAGAAACTATTCCTTTATTAATATAGTTAAGGAAAAAGACTTGAATGACCTAATTTTTTTTTCCATATCAGAGGAAAATTATTAGAGAAAGTGTTAAAATGAATTTAATCTACATTGTAAACCCTTTCAGTTTGAGTCTTATACATACATGAATAATTAATGGTGTAGGCTACAGATAATTTTATTGTGAATTATTGAAAGGTCATCCTACAAATATATAAAGGGTGAAAATATAGTGGATATTATTCTGCTGTTCTTTATTATCATTGTGGAACAGACATTTAATTTGACATAACAAATATTTATTAAGCTCCTACTATGTGCATCACACTCTGCTGGATGTCATTGGGGATGCAAAGATGAATAAGGGGCACTGAGGGATGGGGCAATGAAGGGAAGTCAAATACACAGATTTTAGAATACTAGAGGGGCGTAATGTGCCACGTGATGCCAGACATGTAGATTCTTGGGCCCTACCCCTAGATTTGTGATTTAGTAAGTCTTGTTGAAATTTGCATTAAGTTTCCAGGTGATGCTTATGTTGGTGATCCACTCTGAAATCAGGTTAATGATCAAATTTAGTTGCCAGGGTCATAAAAATCTTTACTGAGCAAGTGCTATTTGAGATGGGTCTAATGTGATTTAATAATTAGAGTTCCTTGGCTTTAAGCTAGAGATCATGGTTCTGTTAATTTTCTAAAAATGTATTTTTATAAGAGAAATAGGGTGATTTACAGAAATGAATGAAATGTTGAAAAACCAGCCTTGAAAAGACAGGAGCCAGAATAACCTCACATTTCTAAGAATAAGGAATCAAAGAGTCATGCCTTCATGGAGTCCTATTAATGATGTACAGTCTCCAATGGATTTCAACCCTGATGTAATTCCAAGAAATCAGTAAACAACTTAGAGAGTATTACAAAATTCAGTAATCAGGTCAAAGATCTTACACTGTGGTGGTGATAACTCAAGTGTATAATAAAAAGAAGATATAAAGAAAGAATCTTTAGGATGGATAGGCTGTGGGGTTGAAAGAAGAGGGTGAATTAAATCTGAAGCTTGTTTTAGAGAAGAACATCTGTTAAATACTGAGTGCATGGTTTGATTGTTTCTCAAGTACCCTTTAATCCTACCATTTTCTAAGCATATGCTTGCCATGTCAAACAGTGGACATCTTAGGTTAGCTGTGGAGTTCTCACTGAGACATATTTCATTCTCAATTTTTTATTATTTTTCTGGTTACTGAAATATTCATTGTCCAAGCATTCAAATATGGTTTAAATGTGCAAGTGTTGTATGAATGATTTTTCTTGTTTGGTCAAACTTCTCTCATCAGTTAGTAAATTCTGCATTTCATCATTAGCTAAAATATTATAAGTGAAGACAATGCTTTGCAAGTATTATATACCTTGTATGTCAATTCTAAATTCATATGATAGTATTTGTATTAAAGCCACTTTGAAATATAATTGAAACTTGAAGCTAATAGATTCATTTTGTATGATTATGGGAAATTTGCCTTAACTGAATTTTATGAAATACAATTGGATTTTTACAAAGGATTTTCCAGTATATGCAAGTGTGATATGCATTCTTAGATTGCAGAAGTATATGACTAAGAACTCTAAATTAATTTATTTTGTTTAATCTAATGAATAAAAAAAAATTGTTTTTTGAGAATATAATCGGACCTAGACAATATCTTCACTAATTATTTAATCCAGTGGACAAATTTTATTGTTAAAATGAAGAAAGATGAAGAAGATATTCCCAATAGTATTTTAGGTACCACTGAGGGTTTAACACTAAGGCATAGGGTCTATTGTTTATCACTCTTTTCTAAGATACAGAACTTTCAGTACCGATGTAATCTCTTTATATTCAACTATAAAGTCATTAAACCACTTAAGCTCAAGGTGCTGGTTTTGTTATATGTGAAATAGTAATAAAATCACCTATAATTCATGAGGAAGTCCAAGCAAATAAACAAAGAAATTTGAAGAATCACGAGATAAAATATTTGAGGCAAAATCCCCAGTCACAAAAGCATTCTGCTGTGAAACTACAAGTCAATGTTTAAAAAAAATATTTAGCAAAAAATCCCTATTGATATTTTCTTTTTCAGGAAAAACAAAGACAAGTGAGGGGAATATCTCCCTAATTTCAGCCAGTAACTCATGATTAGAGCTTTGGGAGTAGTCAGTTCATATTTCTTATTAACAAATCAAAGGCAAGCTTTCCAAGGAACTGCAAAAAAATTCAAGGAGCGGATATATCAGAGTTTAGCCAAGTCTTTGAGGCAGGCTTTCTTTGAAGTTTTATGGAAGTTATTTCATCTCAGTAGGATTTTCTTTTCTCTAATTCTAAATTGGAATAAATTTAGTTTATGTTGGTGGTTCTACCTGCTCTTGGTCAGATTATGCTAAGCAGGGTGCAGTGAATCTTTGGTTTAGAGAAAATCCTCTGGAGTAGACTGTCTGGATTCAAATCCCAGCTTGCCTTTTACTAGCTGCTGCCTCTGGACAAGATACTTCACACCTCTGTGCCTAACTTTCCTCACATATAATGGGGTGTAGCTACCTTATGGCTTTGTTGTGAGAAGTAAGCATAAAGAATTTATTGGAATAATTGGAAAATAGTAAGCTGTACACAAGTGTTTGCACATGGAAATTTGGATAACTGGAAATGCATCTCAAAAACCAAAAGTTGCGTTGCTAATTCTTTGTAAATATTTTTACTGTAATGGAATTAATGATAATAAGAATTAATGATGACCAGTCAACGGGAGTACTCTAAATTCATTATTTAATTTAATTCTCAAAGAAATCCTGGCAAACTGATATTAGTATCACCATTTCACAAATAAATATTGAAAATTAGAAAGATGCCAAATACTTGTCCAATCTCACAAAGTTGGAAAATGGTAGGATTGGGCTTCAAAAGCATGTACTCTGTGTTAGAGGCTAAGCACTTAACTATTTTGCTATGCAGCTTCCAGATCTAAGGAAAGATACCAGGGAAATGAGTTATCAGTTAGGTTCTGCAGAAAAGTAGTGGGTCAAATGAGTTAGCCAATGACAGGGGCAGCATCTGGGCCCACTGTTTCTCTGAGTGTGAGGCTGCAGTCCTGATACCTCTGATCCTTCTTCGAAAATACCCTAAAGGGGGGTGATTATTAAAATCCTTTTGTAAGCACATTATTATTAGCAAAAATTTTCCCCATCAGAAAAACTGTCAACTAATCATCCTACATCTGTAAGCTGCTAAAAATAAGTAATGAACCAGTTTATTTTTCCTTTACTGAAAAACAAGATTTTGTTTTTCAAAGAAGGGATGGCATGCTACTTGAAAAATAGTCTCAGTCTAATTTTACCTGCCCTGATGCCATCGTCTGAATCCCATCATTAGGCTGTACCTTCAAGATCATGAGAAGACTTTGAAACAGTAAAAGGAACTTTTGTACTGGGAGGAATAAATGAGCTACTTTTATCACCTTCAGCAGGAAACTAAATTAGACTCACGCTAATGATCATTCCTATTCTAGGAAGTTTAAATACCTACCTAAGTATACTGTGTTATGCAGAAATATGGCAGATTAAAATGATGAAATCCACACATTTGCATGGCAGAGTAGAGCAATTATGGAGAGCCATTTTATACGCTTTATGTCTGTTTAAATTTTAATCTAATTTTCCTCTAGTTCTAATCTATACATTTAACTATATTTCTACCACAACATAACAGCAATAAAATTTGAAGTATTTCCTCTAATCTGCTCTTATATGTATACATTTTTTATTTTTATCAACTAATAAATACAGAAAAAAAGCAATAAAATGCTCCCAGTAGGCTTAAAATGAGGAATAGCAGTCCTAATTCAACCATTCCTTACATCAAAAGACCAGTTTATAAGCGGCAACAACTTTCAGTTCTTACAAGCTGCTTCTTCTGATACTTACTTTAATATTTCCAAATAATATACTACTGAGTTCGACACTGTGATATGCCATGCAGATCCCCCTTCATAAAGGGCTTATTTCTCAGCTGCTGGGAATGTGACTGGCAGGCAGCCCCCAGTACCAGCCTCTTGAAGGAATTGCCTCAGTTAAGAGAGCTGCCTCTCCTAAAGTCATGCCCCCTTCCCACATCTGTTGACTAATCTTCTGGGGGCTGCAATGGCCTTGCTCCCTTATCTGCCTTAGGACTGTTTCAAAGGGTCATTCCAACTCCATATTGCTCTGAATGGTCATTCCGTCTTCAGAGCAGAGTCCACTGAGACATTCAATTGAAACTGAATTTCTGCTCAAATTTCCTCTCCACCCAGTTTGGCTTTATTTCCTTCCCTTCCACACATGTTGGGCTCAAGAGCACTGCTTAATAAACCTCCTACAGACTAATCTCCATTTCAAAGTCTTCCCAAGGAACCCAGCCTGCAATGTTGCTATTTATTGTTTCAGACATTATCTATTTACTTGCTGAGATGATTGAGGAGCATTTACATTATAACCTCTGCTTACTCCATGTTCCTAATTCCTTTACTCCTGTTCAAAACTATACACAGTTCTTAATTAAATGAAAAGTTAGAGTATATATTATTGTAACTAGGAGAAATTGTTTACAGTATAGTCAAGTAGTATATTATGATTCAACTTGCATTTTTCCAGGAGTTAGTAACTGCCTTATTTTTTTCACTTATTTTTCTAATTCTCAGAGAAACCCACAGATCTGTAATCATTCAATACTATTTCTTGAAGACCAAATTCATCATATGATTTATCATTTCCTTCTCAGGACACTTCCATCCAAGAGTATGCTAACTGCTTGTTCCAATTGTTTGCTTTCTAGTCTTGTATATTTATCATTCTGGATTTCTGTTTCTTATCTTTTACATTTACAGGATCCATGTCTTCCTTTCTCATTGTTTACATATTCACTTTGTTGGAGCACATCCTCCAGTAGATTTCCTAAGAATAAGTGAAAGCAAGTTAAATTTTTTTTTTGGTCTAAGCTTTTAAAATCTTCTCTTTATCTCTGACTTCCCAGATAATAATAATAATAATAATAATAATAATAACAATTATTATTATTATTCATTATGTTGCACAATTGATCTGGGAGATTGTTTTCTTCCCTTTGCTGTTTTCTTACATAATTTCCCTTTTTAAATTTTCTGTCTTATTAGTTAAATTACTTATGAATTATATGACAAGCAAATGATTAGTAATTTGACTTATTATAAGTCTTGTTAATTAGATATTGGGCTTTCGTTATTGATCCTTTAGATTTCTATTTTTTACTTTTCTTTTTCCAGTACTTTTACTCTTCTGTTTTATTTGTTGGAGATCTTCCTGACTTTTCCAAGCTCCTCATTGAATTTTTTATTTCAAATACAGTACTTTTCATTTCCAAAATTTTCTATTATTTCTGATTTTTCTTCTTATAGAAAACTGCCTTTGTTTACAAGCATAATTCTCTTATTTCCTCAAGAATACTAATATTATTTTTCCTATTGATTTATCTTCTCCCTGCATTTCCATTTCCTCTTCTTTCTCTTTGGTTGTTTTCATCTTATTTATGTGCTCATAGGCTTTACTCCTCTATCTAGTGATTTTTATTGTTGTTGCTGTTGTCCATTTAAATTTAAGAGTAAGATACAAAAAAGGCTGAATGGAAATTTTGCATGGATGGCAGAGTTTTTCTGCTGGTGGGATTCACTGTAGGATTATGTGATAAGCCACCCCATTTTTAGAGGTACACTAAGTTCTTGGCATCTTGTGGTTTGTACTTTTCCTAAAGAAGAATCTTGTGCTGTCTTGCCTAGGGATAAGAGGGAAGGGTTATTGGCTAGCAACAATAATACTGTCTATCATTTCTTATTTGTTAATATTTTATTTAGGAAAATTTTCACATGATCATGAGAGAGATTGCCCTGTAATTTTCCCTTCTTTAATGTTCTTTTTTCAGGTTTGGATGTCAAAGTTATGCTGGCTTCGTGGATAATTTGGGTATATTTGTGTATGTTTTTCTTATTCTTAGAAGATTTTACATTAATTTGGTTATAATTTCTTACTTCAGTTGTTTAAAGAATTTACCACTAAAACCATCTAAGTCTGAAGTGTTTTTTTATGGAAGTATTAAGTATGGAATCAGATTCTTAATTTTTTCTTGTGTAGTTTTGGTAGGTTTTGTTTTTCCAAAATTTGTTCAATTAATCTACATTTAAAAAATTTTTGGTACAAGTAGTTCAAATGTCTTGCTATGATCTTTTCACTGTTTATTGTCCCTGATAATATTTCTTTTTTCATTCCTGATATTCCTGTTTTTTCCCCCTTTTTTAGTTTTACTAGATGTTTATCAATTTTATTAGTATTTTCAAAGAGCTAACATTTGGCTTTTTATTTTCTCAATTTTTTTGTGTGTTCTATTTTATTAAATTCTGTTTTTATCTTTATTATTTCTGTCCTTCAACTTTCTTTGGATTAAAGTTTTGGAATGGATGCATATTCTGTATGTTTTCATATTATAAAATCCACTTAATTGTGGAAAATAATAACATACCTCTAAATTCCTATTAGGTCAAAGAAGAAATCAATCAGGAAATAGGTTGAACTGAAAGATAAAGGAAATATGAGGGTTATTTAGATATTCAGTTAGGAGGTCTGAAGTGACAAGATCCTGTCACTCTCCCTCTTTCAAGAACTGAACAAACCAGATAAACTGTTAAATAATAAATAAATCAGTGTTAAAAAACAAAAACAAAAAAACATTAGCAGTCTGAAAACACAAAGGAACCTAAATGGACAAAATTGCAGAAGATTTTAAGGGCTTCATAGCAGAGAAGAGATCCACACTGCTCTCATTTTAGGTGGAAAGGCAGATGGAGAAGAAATCTGCTATAGACAGAGGTAAAGAGACACCAGACATATTTTAAAACAAATTTTAAAGGCCACATGCAGACCACATGATGGATTAGAATTATGAGGAACCCCAGCCAGGGATGAAGACTGCACCTACCCTCTGACTGTTTGCTATAAATCCTGAGTGGCTTGGGCGTAGTATGCCAAAGGATGGGAGCAGGATAGGAGAGCTGAGTTATCCTTCCCCAGCCATAAGAGCTTCCCTGAAATCCAAAGCAGCTTCTTCCTGAAGGTGGGATGTAGTTGGAATGCTAAGAGAAATTCATCTAGGGAATTCTGGGCTCTCAGACTGGAGATACATAAGAGAGTTAAGAGAAATCCGTGTGAGGCAGACCAGAATTTCATCTATAAAAAGGCTGGAAGTGAGAAAGGAAAAATGAGAGAAACTCCAGTAAGGCATTCTGAGCCTTCACTGAATGTAAAGAATTCCTATTCTCAAGGCTATGGACAGGACGGCAGAGCAGAGAGAGATCTCCCCAAATGCAGAAATCCTGGAGTGCGAATGGAGAGCAAAGAGAAAAACAAGATCCAAAGAGCTGGAAGGCAGGATACAAAGGAGAGATGTACCATAGTTTGGAAGCTAGTGGCTTAGATGTAAGAGAATAAAGGATCTCTTGAATCTCCGCAGGGCTCCCACCTCCAAGCTCTGATAAAGAGAATGTTCTTGCCTGTCCTTGTTTTGAAGGACAACAGTGTTAAATTGATTTGAAAACACGTTAAACTGATTCAAGATCATAATGAGAAAGATTGTCCTGTGTTTTCCTTTCTTCTAATATCCCATCAAGTTTTGTTGTCAACATACAGATTGTGTTTTCAATCCATGAAATTTGTTGAGGCTCCTTTATGGCTTAGTATCATGTCAAGTTTTATGAATGTTCCAAGAAAAATTGAAAAGAATGTATATTCTGTGGTGTTATTGTGGGGATCCATAGCTGATTTTATTAATTATGTTAAAATTTTCTGTATTTCTCCCGATTTTTTGTTTGCTGGTTCCAGCAATTACTGACAGAAATGAGTTAAAATTTCCTAAAATTGTTGTAGTTCCTTCTGTTCCTCCTTGTATTTTTGTCAATTTTGGCTTTATGTACTTTGAGATAATGTTATAAGGTGCATATAAATTTGGAAGTTTTAAATTCCTGGTGGATTGACATCTTTATCATTATGAAATATCCTTCCTTATCTCTAATAATACTTTCTGCCTAAAAATCTGCTTTGTCTGTTATTGATATAACTCTACCCAGCTATTACTTGCTTAGTATTTGTATAATATATCTTTTCCCTTTTCTTACTTTTAAGGATTCTGTGTTCTTGTATTTAAGGTGTGTCCTTTGTAAGCATCATATATTTGAGTTTCTATTTGCCATCTTACTGTTTATTTTCTGGTCATCTCATTTGTTCCTTTTGCCTTATTTTGAATTCATCTATTATTTTCTATGATTCTATTAGCTCCCTATTAGGTTGTTAGTTAGACATTCTTTTACTAGTCTTTTCAAACTCTCACAGCCTGGAAGTGGGTGAGGAATTTAAGAGTCATGTAAATGTTTTAGATGTTGGTTACTTTGGAATGTCATTATCGATGGTATCTTGGTTCCTCAGATGAAACGTCAAATTTAGGTTTTGATAGGTATGCTTTTCATTTTAAGGCAGTGAAAGTCCCAGAACTATTATAAAAAAAGTTTTGTGTCAAAATACTTGAAAATGGGGAAGTGAGCTAGGAAACTTTTCTTGGAGCTTCATTTGCTTTCCAAAGTTTATGTGTTTAAATCTTAGTGTTTAATCTTTAGTGTGGCATGACTTAGAGGATGTTGATGGAAGATGGAGACTAGAGTTGCTAAATTCTGTCATCTCCAACCCATTCTTTAACATCATTACCAAGTTGTAGTTTGGTATTAACACTCATTTCCTTGTTTTGTTGAGAGTGGAGTTATTTCTCTTTTTCTCATTTTTGGAAGTTTTTCATGAGTTTCAAGGCAGAAGAGGAGAGTAGAAGTGATTTTACTTTACATTCCTTAATTGGAAGTCCCTGCCTCCAAAATTTAAGGCTGATCACTAGTCAATAGTGATAGTGGCGGCTATGAGGAAAGCTTGGCATGACTGGGATTATCTTTGTTTTAATTTCTTGACTCTTTCTATTCCCATTGAAGCAGAATATTTCTTTACAGGAATTTTATGGCTAAACTGGTCAGCCTGGTTTATTTATGCAATTGAATAATTGGATCCATTGATTTGGATTTGTGATCTCTGATAATAACAATAATAATTCTTATTATGAGACTTTGTATAATACTTATTAATAATACTTAATGATAAACAAATACTTATTGAGCAGCTGCCATGTGCTATCATTATTAGCATGGAGAATACAGTAGTGACTCTACCAGACAAAAATATCTGACTACATAGAACTTATATCCTAGTGTGTTGTAAGTCCTGATAATAATAACAGAAACTGCTAACTTGCTAGGCACTCTTATAAGTGGTCTACATATATTAACTCTTTTAATTATCACATCAACCCTATACAGTGGGTGTAATCTTATATGATGGAAAGCTGAAGTACAGAAGAATTAAATAGTTTGACTGTGGCCATTCATTTAGTAAGTAGTGAAATCAGGGTGGTTTCAGAGGCTTCACTCTTTTTTTTTTTTTTTAATTCCGTTTTACTGAAATATATTCACATACCATACAATCATCCATGGTATACAATCAACCGTTCACAGTACGATCACACAGTTATACGTTCATCACCATGATCTATTTCTGAACATTTTCCTTACATCAAAAAGAATCAGAATAAAAATAAAAAATAAAAGTGAAAAAAGAACACCCAAACCATCCCCCCATCCCACCCTATTTGTCATTTAGTTTTTATCCCCATTTTTCTACTCATCCATCCATACACTAGATAAAGGGCGTGTGATCCACAAGGTTTTCACAATCACACTGTCACCCCTTGTAATCTACATTATTATATAATCGTCTTCAGGAGTCCAGACTACTGGGCTGGAGTTTGGTGGTTTCAGGTGTTTACTTCCAGCTATTTCAATACATTAAAACCTAAGAGGTGTTATCTATATAGTGCATAAGAATGTCCACCAGAGTGACCTCTCGACTCCATTTGAAATCTCTCAGCCACTGAAACTATTTCATCTCATTTTGCATCCCCCTTTTGGTCAAGAAGATACTCTCAATCCCATGATGCTGGGTCCACATTCATCCCCGAGAGTCATATCCTGCATTGCCAGGGAGATTTACACCCCTGGGAGTGGGTCCCACATAGTGGGGAGGGCAGTGAGTTCACCTGCTGAGGTGGCTCAGTTAGAGAGAGAGGGGGCACATCTGAGCAACAAAGAGGCACTCAGTTCTATGTAGTCAGATTACACAAGTTTAGCCTCTCCTTTGTGGTAACGAGCTTCATAAGGGCAAGTCCCACGAACGAGGGCTTAGCACATCAAAACGCTAGTCCCAATGTTTGTGACAACATCAACACCAGTCCAGGTGAGGAAGTCCAACACTTCTGCACCTTCCCCCAGCTCCTCGGGGTGGGGGTGGGGTAGGGAGGCTGTAAATATATTTTTTATTCTCTGCCCAAATTACTTTGGGATGTGTCACTATTTCACTCTAACCTATACTAACCTACCATATCTCACTTCCTATTCACAGGTCCATGTAATTGTGGTGTTTGAACAAACCGACTGTAGAGTTATACTGTTTAGAAAATATAGTTCCTGCACCAACCAAATAGACATCTCTTCCCTTGGTCTCATATGAAGTTGAAGTTTTAAAACACAGTCAATTTCGACCTTTATCAGAGGCTTCACTCTTAAACACTGGTGACGATATATAAATTGATTTTGATGTTGGTTTTTCAAAGAAATCCATGACTGAAAGTTTCTAAATAGAAAATCATTCCACAGTCATTGCATGCCTTATGTAGACTCTTATCCTTCATTGAATTAATTAATCGATAATAATATTGAAGATCTAAATTTGACTTCTGGTATTTTAAGACATTAGTATTCTTAGTTTCATGGAGTAAAGATAACTGAATGCTTTTACTGGTCATGAAAATATTTTTAAAAACATGCTATTGGGTATTTTTGAAGTATTAGTATAATTTGGTGTATCTATAATTACCATTTTAATAGACTTTATCTTTTAGAAAAATTTTAGATTTACAGAAAAATTGAAAAGATAGCATAGAGAGTTCCCACTATCTCTGGACATGGTTTCTCCTATTATTAGCATGGTGCATTTGTTACTATTGACAAACTAATAGAGAGATGCACATTACATTTAGTTGTCATGCCCTCTTAGGTTCCTCTTGGCTGTGATAGTTTCTCAGATTTTCCTTGTTTTGATGGTCTTGACAGTTTTGAGGAGTGCTGGTCAGGTCTATTGAAGGATGCCCCTCTATTGGCATTTGTCTGATGTTTCACTCATGATTAGACTGGGATTATGGGTTTTGGGCAGGAAGATCAGGTGAAGTACCTTTTTCATCACCTCCCCAAGAGTACAACAGCCAGTATGATTAATTAAAAGCTTTTGATATTGACCTTGATCCTCTGGCTAAAATAGAGTTTGTCAGGTTTCTGCATTGTAAAGTTACTCTTCCCTCCACCTCCCCTTTCCATACTGTACTCTTTAGAAGGAAGTCATCATGCACAGCTTACACTTAAGGAGCAAGGAGTTATGCTTCCCTCCCTTGAGGGTGGAGAACCTAAATAAATTACTTGGAATTTTTCCATTAATTAATTAATTAATTAATTTCGTTTTAATAATTAAAAATTATTTATTTATTTTATATATATTTGGGTTATAATCCAGTGCTACTTTATTTTGTTTCTCACATTGTTCCAGATTTGCCATTGGGAGGTCTTTTGGTGGCTTCTGTGCCTCTTTGACATACCTCATCGGCGTGGGTTTTGCTTTTTTAATTTTTTGTTTGTTTTAAACACTTCTTTACTCTCTGGTACTATAAGATGCCACAGACTCATTTTATATGTTTCCTGCCCCAGACCTAGGATCAGCCATTTCTCCAAGGAGCACTGGTTACTTTTATTGAAGAATGGTGTTGGAAACCAAGACCTGGGCACTAGATGTGCTCATTTCTACTGTTGTTTTCATTTCTTTTAGGCCTTCTCATCTAACAGGGCAAAGAAATACGTGTGTGTATACTACCCTCTGCATACACATTTATCTATAAATAATACTCTATTTAGCCATCTGTATAAGTTAAACATGAGTTGATACTCATGTCTCCAACTCTAATTTTTTACCACGTGGATTACTCTGGCCTCCTCCACTTGATTATCTGTAAATTCCTCCCCTAATAGTGAGAAACCTGGCTCCCACCGTCTGACACCCATTTACTTAATTGTTCATTTCTAGTATGCATGTATAGCAGTATCGGAATTGTTAACTAATAGTAAACAGCCTTATGAAATAGACTTCAGTGTTTACATGCAATTCCTTTTGTCTTTTGTCTTACAGACTCCACTTTTTCCCCCTCTCCGTTCAGTGAGATTGTTTCATATACCTGCAATACATTTGGCTTCTCTTGTCACATTCTGAATTCCTTCCTGTGATTCCCTGACCTCCTAAATGATCTTTTAAAAATTTGCACACATTAAGATTCACTCTTGGTGCTGTAAAGTTCTATGAGTTTTGACAAATTAATAATGTCGTGTCCTCCATTATGGTATCATACAGAATAGCTGCACACCCTACAAGTTCCTGTGCTTCACTATTTCTATTCCCTTCTCCCCTTGAACTCTCCTGGCGACCACTGATCTTTTTACTGTCTCTGTAGGTTTGCCTTTTCCAGAATGTCATGTAATTGGAATCACACTGTGTGTAGCCTTTACAGAATTGCTTCTTTTATTCAGCATCATACATTTAAAATTTCTTCATGCCTTTTCATGACTTGGTTGCTCATTTCTTTTCATTGCTGAATAATTTTACATTGTGTGAATGTATTATAGTTTGTTTATCCATTCGTCTATTGAAAGAAATCTTGGTTGCTGTTCCAGTTTGCTAATGCTGCTGTTATGCAAAATACCAGAAATCAATTGGTTTTTATAAAGAGGATTTATTAGGTTACAAATTTACAGTTCTAAAGCCATAAAAGTGTCCAAACTAAGTCATCAATAAGACGATACCGTCACTGAAGAATGGCTGATGGCATCCAGAATACCTCTGTGAGCTGGGAAGGCACCTGGCTAGCATCTGCTGGTCCCGAGTTGTGTTTCAGCTCCTCTCTCTCAGCTCCTGTGTGTCCTTGCTTCTTTTTCCCAGGGTGTTCCTCTCTAAGCATCTGGGGGTCCTCGCTTAGCTTCTCTGGGGCAAACTCTAGGCTTCATCTCTTCGTTTAGCATCTCCAAATGTCCTTCTGTCTGCATCTCTAAGTGTCTTCAAGCATCAGCAAGCATCTGGGATCTATATCGGCCCTTAGTTTCTCTCTTAAATATGCCAGTGAACTAATCAAGACCCACCCTGAATGGGCGGGATCCATGTCTCCATGGAAATAATTTAATCAAACATTTGTATCCTAATCAACAGACTAATCAGTCTTCCCCCAAAAGATTGTATTAAAGAATATGGCTTTTCTGGGGGACATAATATATCCAAACTGGAACAGTCGCTTCACTTTTTTGGTGACTATGAATATGGCTGCTATAAACATTTTTGTGCAGATATTTATATGAATATAAGTTTTCCATTAATTTGAGTAAATGCCAAGAAGTGTGATTGCTGTATCATATGGAAAGATTGTTTTCCTTTGTAAGAAACTGCCAAACTACTTCACAGTGTCTGTATCATTTTTGCATTCTTAGCAATGGATGAGAGTTCCTGTTGCTCTGCATCTTCATCATTATTTGACATTGCCGTTTTAAAAATTTTAGCCATCCTATTGTTGTTTTAAGAATAATCACTTTCATTTGGTCATTAATTATTTCTATAATAGGGCTAAATCTATTGAAAAATAAAGATTGTTTTGTGGTGAGGACTTGAATTTTAAATAGCTTCCTGTCAATTACTTAACAAAAAAATGAGTTATATTTGTCCATTTCTTGTTCTTCTGAATTTTGTTTTATAGATGCTTATTTAATGTGGTTGTAGTCATCAATTGTTAAGCTTGTTTTAGTACTAATATGCTAAAGAAAGCAAACAAATACCCTAAAATATTTATTATACATATAAACATCTGTAACATATATATATATATATATTTAAAACATCTACACACACACACACACACACACACACACACATATACAAGTACACATTTACTTGCTTTTCTGAAGTTATCCTTTATTTTATTCTGTATGGGTATTCAGGTGGCCTTGAAGGCTAGGCTTATTCACAAGGAGATGGTGTGTGAGGGAAATAAATCCTAGAAAACTGACTCTGTGAATTAACCTTTAATTCTCTCAGGTTCACACTCATCACCACAATATATACCAGGGTTGAAACTTGCTGAGTCGTTTCCAGAACAGTTGAAAGGGGCAGGATTACCAGTATCTGGGTATGTTTGAGGGGTCTTGAGAGCAGGGAAGTTTGCCTTTTCACCTGCAGTACTGCTGAGTATTCATCTCTGGTAGCTTTCTGTGTATTATACAGTTATATTTCACTTGCATTAAAATGACTCATTCCTTTTTACTTTGTCTGATAGTATTTCTCTGTTAATCATGTCACTGGCAGGTTGTAATAACAACCACGTATTTTATTATGTGGTTTCCATTGTAACACTTCATTTTTAAAACATTTCCTCCTCATTTGCAGAGTTACTCTTTTCTATACATTCTACAGTTCTGTCATAGCTTATTTTCATTTGTAATCTCACTCCTTTCCCTATGCATGTAGCCATGGAAACTCTCACAGAATGTCTGTGTTTTACAAACTGTGGTATGAATTACAGGTCATTCCAACTGTTATGTTACTGTTCTGGTAAGAGTGCTGCTTTTCCACGTATGACAAGGGTTATGACTGCGATTAATTCCAAGAGGGTTTGTGGTGGTTTGGTGTGGGAGTCCATCAGGAGTGCTGTGGTCTTCCCCTCAGTCAGTGTCATGATGAGATAAGTTATTATTGTATAGTTTTAATAGCTGCTTTCATGTTTACTGTGAATGACTAAGTCCCTAATTAAGGTTAGTGATTTTGTTCTAATTTTCTATTAAATATTAAACCTCACAAAACTCCTTTCACAAATGCAATTCAACATATCTGTGAAACATTTACTTTGTGCTAGGCGCTGTGCCAGGTGTTACAAGCAATAATCTGAAAGAGTAATGAAGATGATGCAAATACACAAATCAGCACAACACATAGTGGGATATAGAGTATTTATTAGTCAGAGTCCAAACCAGAAAATAGATAGCATTCAAAGTATTCAAGGCAGAGGAAATTTAATGTAGGGAATTGGTTATCCAGTTGATAAAAGGGACTTAGACACCAACCAGGGCACATGAAGCAATTCAGAGGTCAGCAAGAATAAGGAACTGCTATCAGGCTGGGCTGGAAGGATGAAGGTGAGGGGCAGTATTACTGAACCAGGCACTTAGGTCATTGGGTCACTGGGGGAAGATGGGATCATGGAGAGCCTGTCTGGCAGGTGTTAAAAAACACAGAAAGGACATAGTAGCTGCCAGGGACATCAGAATTTAGGGAGAGGGAAGAATATCCTGGCTTTTCTCTTCCTCTTGATTCCAGTCTCCTGTCGTCGCTTTACATTGGCAAAACTCAGCTAAGGGTCTTCTGACAGGGAGGCTGGTAAATGCAAACTTCAGGAGTCATCTGATAATGACACTGAGAGAGTAAGAGGAGGGGGTGGAACTGACCATACTGAGGGTTCAGAATTGGGGTAGTTGAGGAGGTTAGATTACTGCACAGTTATTCCGAAATGATATAATAGGCTTCATTCTGCATCAAATCCCATGTCATTAGATTTAAATGATGCAGTAGTCTATTTAAAGGCAGAGTTTGAAAATAGATAACAACTGGCATAACACCTTATTAATGTGGTCTCCAGTCCCTCTGAAGAAATCTTCCCCACCTTGGAATCTAATCCAATAGCTTAAAACAAAACAGGAGAAGTTGAAACAAAGCTTTATCCACCTCTCACTCCACGAACCATTCTGCTTCTATTCAAAACAAAAAGAAAATTGTAAAAAAAAAAATACTCCTTTTACCACTGAGTTGATCATGGACAATTTGATAAATTTGCATGCTTGGGCAAATTATTTTGAATTACATGGGACTATTATTCCTTTTATATCAAAGAATATAAAGTATATGATGTAAAATTGGGTTAGATAACAACCTTTGTACAGATAATAGCTGTGTTGTTGAGGACAGAAGCAAATAATTTGTTGAAGCATTTTCAGAAAAGATAACTGCACACACCCATACATACTCACAATAGGCATTCTGCATTTAGAACTAAACCTAATAGTTTTAGAAAGTAAAGGACGACAAAAAATGTTAAGTGAATCTGGGGTCCAGTAAACCTTACCTATGTGGTATTCTACTTTTTTTTTTCTACTTTTTCCCATTTCTTCATTCATTCTTTTCTATTCTAAATGTGGGTACATCCCATAGCCTGTGTTTAATTCTTTATGTTGTACTTTCTGTAAATGCCGTTTTCAGACATTTTATGCGATTATCACATTTATGCAGACATCTTTCCAAATATACGTTTTTGTCCGGCGCTTTCTCCGCCTCGCCTCGAGTCCTCGGTCGGCCGGCGATGGGGACCAGAGAGACAGGGCTAGAGAGGGCACGGACAGTATCTTACCCGGAGCACTTGTGATCACTCGGGACCCACAGTGGTGAAGCAGATAAACTTTTATTGGAACTAGGCAATCATCCTCTTTACAGGTTCCGCCCGGGGCAAGACGCCTCGGGGGAGAACAACCTCGATGCGGCCGTCAGGCGCGGCTCCTTGTGGGCTGTCTCCCCGAGCTTTGCCCGGGAACTTTCTTATAAACCCTGCGTGTATCCAATGGGCTAACGCCACGCATACAAGCATGATTGGTGAATACAGAGGGTTCACAAAGCGGAAGCAGGATGTGGGCGCCATCTTTGCACCACTCGATGGGCGGGGGGAACTCAAGGGCAGGCTGCAGCTTAACAACTAGGCCAAATCCCGGAAGGTGGCTGCTCACATCTCCCCCTTTTTTGTTTTTTATGCCCCAGTGTCTCTAGTGATGAATGTGCTCCCGTGGACCTAGATGGCCCACAACGTATTTTTTGGTGCTTTGGGGAGTCTGGACTAGGCCCCAGCCATACGGAGGTGGGACCTCTGGCACCGACCAGAATGCTCACTTCATATAGAGACCGGAGAGCCCGCGAGCCGGAAACCACGTGGCTCTCCGTGCAGTACTCAGTCTCGCAACTGGGGGACAGGAGGATTAGGGGAAAGGTAGCCAGTGCCGAGGGCGTCACTAGGAGCCTCAAATGGCAAGGGTCCCGTCTGGCCACAACTAGGACTCTGCGTACGAGGTCAACCTGAGACAAAAATTAGGGCCACTGGTACCGAATGTTTATAAACGGGATTTTTAGCTGCAAACCTTACCCTCGAATGCCCCGCTTCGAGTGGTTGGGATGGGTGCTGGGCAGAGGGGCTATAGTCATCGTGATGGGGGTCGTGCCAGTAGTTGCAGATGGAGAATTAGCAGACCCGGTAGAGATTAGACCTCATGGAGGTGGGGAACAGCCACTTCAAATAGTCTGTACTGTCCCATCTGTGGTGAGGAGAGGGAGATGCTCGGAACCCTTGCATCTGTTCCCACAGGGGCCGCAAGCTCTCTCTCCCATCGAAGAGATCGAGCACTGTCACCACAGTCCCGGGGTGTGTCTGGTTGATGTATTCTAGCAGGTGGCGGAAACTGTAGGAGCTGTCGAAGAGCCCATGCACCACGATGACAGGCTTGTAGGGTGCGAGGTGGGGGGCGGGGGCCGTGGGCAGCAGCAGCAGCAGCAGTGGCAGAAGCGGCCACAGGAGCAGGACCCCCGCTGGGGGGAGCCGCGGCCCCCAGAGCCTCAGCATGCTCCCGCCTAAGCGACGAGGGCCTGGCCTGGGTCCGTGGGCCTTGCTCCGCGCACTGTTTACTTCACCCTAGTCTGGAACTCTCCGGGGAGGGGAAGGGTGTGAGGAGGGAGGGCGCCAATAGGGGTGAACTCCCAGACTGCCCCATGCTTGCAGTCGGCACTATCTTGTAATCACTCGGAGAGCTCTTCCGAGTCCCCGGGGCTACCTGAACGCCCACGGGCCCTAGTCCTCGTATGGAAAGGGGGTGCTTACCTTCTCGCGGTGATCAGTCGCGGAGGTCAAACCACGGATCCCGGGAGCACGTCTCCGTCGGGGCGAGGGGAACGCGAATGAGGTTCCCCGTACGGGCCACCACTTGTCCGGCGCTTTCTCCGCCTCGCCTCGAGTCCTCGGTCGGCCGGCGATGGGGACCAGAGAGACAGGGGGAGAGAGGGCACGGACAGTATCTTACCCGGAGCACTTGTGATCACTCGGGACCCACAGTGGTGAAGCAGATAAACTTTTATTGGAACTAGGCAATCATCCTCTTTACAGGTTCCGCCCGGGGCAAGACGCCTCGGGGGAGAACAACCTCGATGCGGCCGTCAGGCGCGGCTCCTTGTGGGCTGTCTCCCCGAGCTTTGCCCGGGAACTTTCTTATAAACCCTGCGTGTATCCAATGGGCTAACGCCACGCATACAAGCATGATTGGTGAATACAGAGGGTTCACAAAGCGGAAGCAGGATGTGGGCGCCATCTTTGCACCACTCGATGGGCGGGGGGAACTCAAGGGCAGGCTGCAGCTTAACAACTAGGCCAAATCCCGGAAGGTGGCTGCTCACACGTTTTTAGTTATGAATTCACTCCTTTGTTTTCATATATTATCTCCAGTGAAATGCTGCCATCTCACCGTTGGATATTTTGTCATCATTTCAAAGTAAACACTTCAGTATCAGTAAGAGTTTAGGCAGGAAACAGGTGACTCCATTAAAGAGTTAATTGAAGAGGATTTAAGGAAAAAACAATTAACAGAAGTGCAGAAAGGTTAAGCAAACCAATAAAGCATGGCGACCCCTCCAGAGACTAGCAATAGCAAGAAATTTTACCACTCTTAGGCCTGAAAGTCCAAGAGAGTAGAACCTGAAGAGAAATGAAACTATGAAAGAAGGGCTTCCTGAGAAGAGTCATGCCAAAATTGCAGCCCCACTCTGAAGGAGAAGAGGTAAAAAATACCTGGCCTTATTTTCCTCCCACCCTCCCATCTCCTATGCCACTTATTGGCCAAACCCAGTAGGAATTCAGAGGGCAAAGGAACACAGTGATGCAGACTATACAGCTCAGCCTCGTCCTGGAGCACAGACTGGGCCAGAGAAGAGCAGAGAGCAGACATGGAGGCACAAGTGGCAGTAATCATCACAAGATCTAAATCCCAACTCATTACCTGCCAAATGCTCTTAATTCTACTAATGCCATATATAAAGTATCTTTCTAAATTTCGTGAAATGCCTTCAACCTGACAAAAATGGCTAATGAGCAAAATAATAAGGAGAAAAAGAAGAACAATTTTGTTACCATTTTCATATCTAGCAGATACATTTGACTCAGTTTAGATGATATAACATGAAGCAGGTTTCAAGACCTTTTATTTGGATGTAAATCTTTGGTAATGAAAGAATATCTCACAGTTGTTAAATCTATGCCATATATTGAAAAGTTCTTCATTAATATTAAGGTAGAGATCAGTGGAGGGACATGATATTTAACTCACCTGTAGTCCAGGTATTCGGTATTTCGAGGAAGAATAGAGAAATTGTCATTTGAAATTGAAGAACCGAATTCATTAGATAAAGCTGATGAATAAAGGAAATGAGGCTGATGGCAAATTTGCCTTGCATGCCTTAATCCAATTAAGAATTGGTAGTTTTTGAAACTTGGCTCCAGGCCCCATGAGGGCAGGGCTACTTTTCCCCCCTATTCTTATTGCTAGGGTAAATTCCTTTGTGATTTCCAATCCAAAGAGAGGGGCATTTACCAGGGCTCCCCTTCCATGTAAAGATATCTATATTCTGCTTTTCAACCTCTCAGCTCCTTCTCCCATAACTGGATGATTGTGATAGTGGAAAAGTGGTTCTAGACACTGGGCTCACTACCCAGGTTTTCTTCTTCTCCCAGATAATGGGCCTCAGGTTTACTTATTTTGTTAGTCAACTAATGCCTTTCAACCAGATTATTTTTTACATGTTGTCCAGCTTTTCAAGACCTTAAATTTTCACCATTATCAATCAATTATTTATTAATAAACTATTAATATAATTATACTTTAAATTAAACAGAGAATTACTAATCCTCTAAAGAGAAAGGAAAAGAAAGAAGAGAAAGAAAAAACATCTTTCAATATGAGATGTATGCATAGATGAGGGAATATACAGTAGTGCTAAAGAGTCTATTTAATTTCTAAGTCCAATTGCAAAATATTCAAGATTTATTGGGTTGATAAAAACTTATCAATCCATTCAAAGACTTTGTAACTTGGTAAATAGATTGTTATCATGTTTATAATAATGATGAAACACTCAACTTGATTTTCCATTTGGCTGTAACTTTGTATTTTTTCAAAGATTTGTCCTTTTTCTTATACTGCTGTCAGGGAACAACAAAATTGATTACCAATTGGTCTTCTTGCTTTTAGTGTCTACCACTGACTGAGTCTCTCCTTATACACTCACTGATGTAGTCTGGCACTGTATAGTAGCTTTATATGTTTACGGGTTATGCCCAACTATGTCCTATTCACAGGAATATGGAAAATCTGGTGGACTTCTGTCATGTAGAATTCAAGGAGCTGAGCTGATCCGGGTGGTAGGTTAACTAGATTCATAGAAGTAAGGCAATTTACAGGGTGTAAGGTCAGCTGATTAGAGGTTGTACAAATCATTAGATTAGAGGGGGTATTTTGAATTATTTCTTTTTTTTATGAAACAAGGTGGGAACAGAGAAAATGTTGAAAAGAGAGTTTGGCAGGGACTGCAAGCAGGTTGAAGTGAAATGATCTGAACGTTAACAACTAGTATAACATCTGATATACTGTAAAGCACTATTATTTATATAAAATGACACAATTGTTTGTACTGTTGATTCCATAAATGTATGGTTTCCAATCTTATCTGTACCCTGAATGATGTTTGGCAATTCTTCCATTTCTCGCTTGGGCAGCTATTGTAAAACTTTACCATTGTCTTCAAAACCCTTACCACATCCTTGATCTCCAACTTTTATATTGGGGGTGGGGTGGGGAGAATTTCTCCAAACTTCGCTCTCAGAAATGTAGGTGTTTAGCTGGGAACTTCTTCAACTCTGTCACTTCTATCTAAACTGTTATCTAAATCCCCGCTTATTATATTCTTCTTCTCTCTATTCACCAGAATAGGAGGTGTTCTTCTTTCACTTGCACTCCTGATTGCATTTCTTACCTTCTCTTCTGATACTCTGATGCATCAATTGATGAGTTTTCTCTCCTTTTTTGTCAGCATTTCCCTCAGTATTAGCTTCTTCTCATTAGAGTTACAAGTCTTCTCTTTAGCCTACAGATATGTGTAAATATGACCCATGTTAAAAAGGAGTTCCCTGACTCCATCTCTTCCTTTAGCTATTAATCTTCTTGAAAAAGGAAGACTTTGTTCATTGTCCCCTTTTTGCCATCTCAAACTCATTCTTTCATCTGCTCTAACTTGGCACCAATTGCTACACTGAAATTGCTCTCTCAAGACCCATCTTTGAAGTCTGGGTCGATGACTGATCAGCACACCAATCTTATGGCACTCTGTCCGAGGGCTTGAAAGAACAAGCACCCTACACTCCCCTGCTTCTGAAGCTGTCTTCTTTCATTAAGCAATACTTTTAACATCTAGCATACACAAGATTTTGGGTTTTTCTATGACAGTGCTCAGGAATCTAAGTAGTGGACTGGAGAAAGAAGGGTGATGATTTGTAGGGGAGGCTTAAAGAAAGGACAAGACTGTGGGGAGTTGAAGGTACTGATGGGAAAGTAATTCACCTCCTGAGCCACTGGGTTCAGGCTGGCTAAGGAAGGAAATGAAGACAGGAAGCTACTGATACAATTGAATAAGATAGTTTGGTGGGCAAGGAACTGGTCTGATTGCAGTCAGAGAGGGCATGCAAGTGAAATGTATAAACATAGGGGACTGTAATGAGAGGAGGATTTTAGAGGTTTGCTTATTTATCATGATTCGGTTCTACATGATTATAAATGCTATCCTGTGATCTTCAGGGTGAATTTGGTGAGGGAAATTAAGGTGAACAGCTTTGGTTTGAACATTAAAAATTGTGATACAATGTGCTTTTGTGTTGAATGGTTAGAACATGAAGCTTTGAAAGTTTCAGAAAATTATTAGTGCTGGATGATGAGAAGAATAAGGATGAGAAGAATGAGCAACCATTATCCAGATGTCTGTAAACAAAATAGAGCAAAACAAAGACCTAGTGGAAGGGAGAATTTGACAAGATTTGGGGGATTCATTATGAATCTTCTTTCTTGCCACCAACTGACAATAATCTGTACATTCTTAGAATCCTTTTTCACTTACAGTTATTATACCCTAATTCTCTTATGTAGGTGACATGCATAATCTGGCAGCCTTTAACAGTACTGTCTTATTTGCAGTTTCTTTCATATGTGCTTATTATTTCATTTCACAAATAGATTGTTAAGCTTTTCTTTGGAAGGGAATTTTTGTATATTATGATTCCCTTTTTTTTTTTTTTTTTTTTTAACATTTTCTTTGTACCAGAAAAGGTGAAAGTAAGAATTAAAAGTTAGGAGTAAAAACAGAATATCCCAATTGTCCCCCTGCCCTATTTTTCCTTTAGTTTTTTTTTTTTTTTTTTTTTTTGCCCCCGTTTTTCTACTCTTCCATTCATACACTGGATAAAGGGGAGTGTGATCCACGTAGCTTTCACAATCACACTGTCACCCCTTGTAAACTCCATTGTTATACAATTGTCTTCAAGATTCAAGGCTACTGGGTTGTAGTTTGATAGTTTCAGGTATTTACTACTAGCTATTCCAATTCATTAGGACCTAAAAAAAAGTTATCTGTATTACGTGTAAGAGTGCCCACCAGAGTGAACTCTCGTCAACTTTTGGAATCTCTCAGCCACTGAAACTTTATTTCACTTCATTTCACATCCCCCAGCAACGTGGAATATGACTGCCAGGGAGGAATATAGACCCGGCATCGTGGAATGGAGAACATTACGATTCCTTTTAAAAACTCAAAGGTACTTAGGGCAGGGTCTGGGTCACCAAGTTTCTCTTTAAATTCTTGTTGATTAGTTAATTAAAGACCATCTTCTGAGTATTTAATCTATCATAAAATCTTAAAATGGACTTATCTTTGATTAGTACTATCTTGATTATTTAAAAAATATATAATGATAAAATATTTACTTAGAAGGCCACTGACACTTCCTTTGGTTAAGAAATTCAAATCATTTTTATAAATGAAGCTAATTAGTCAAAATCTCAAGTAATTTATTCATTGGTACATATTGGCTAATATAAAATAATTGACAAAATTTTTCAATTTCACATTCATAAATTTTTCTTGATTTGTTATTTATTTTTCTTTTTGGCTATGATAGTCATGAACCTCAAAGAAGGAAACAACTTCAAATGTTAGGGATGGAGAGTGAGTTTAAAAGAATATTCTGTTTCCTCTTTGAGACCAAAAGAAGAAAAATCCGTTAGCTCAGCAGGGGAAGGTTGTTTTGCAACTTGAAAAAGGCTTTGATTTTCTTTCTTATTCGTTTTTTATTTTGGAAACAGCTGAAATCATATAGTAGAGGAAATTGTGGAACCCAAGAAAGTCAAATTTTAAAGACAGACTAGAAATACAACCAGGTTAGAGCCAGGCACAAATGACATTTCCAGCAGAGCAATATACACACATATGGAAAATTCTGATTTCTCATTGGGCTCTCCTAAGATTCTTCATCCCAGAAAGTTCTGCAAAGAAAGATCATAGTCTTATAATATATTGCATTTGATTCTGAACCCAGAAATCACTCAAGCTTAAAAAGAAATGCTTTAAAAGTCTATATACATTATTCTTTTTCATCCAGTATTTAAAGATATAAAGCATATACAAGCCTGCTTCTCTGCACTAATGCATTTTTTAAATGCTTTGTTTTGAGTATGTGAAAAATACAGGCTGATTTTTAAATCCTTGGAGAGAAAATTGCTTCAGAAAGCCCATTCCATTCTTCAAGACTATTATTACAAGCCAAAACATTAAAATGCCAGAGAGTTGGTGGAACAATAAAGGTCAGTCGGCATGACACTAACTTAGTCAAATAAAGTGCTTTTAAGGTAAAAGCATTTCTGTTTTTTTTTTTTTTTTTTGAAATAGTATAAAGAAAACAATTCATTCACATGGGGTTCATTTGATTTCTCTGAGAAATATATTTTATTCTTGCTGCCTGAGCTAGGAAGGCTGTGAAGATAACTGTGAACTGCTATTTGCATTTCACGGGTTGACTGAGTGACTGACTAATAGCCAACATCTTACTCCATAAGGGGGAGAAAATGGCAAGAAAAGGCAAACATAGTCATGCCTGTGTGTGCGTGCGTGTGTCTTTGAGAATGTGTGTGTGTGTGTGTGTGTGTGTGTGCAGGTATGGCATTCCTTGTTCAAAGATTCGAAGAATGATTTTGGAAAATAAGGAATGGTCTCTGATAGTAAGAGACTATCTATATCTGGTCTTGTTCTAATCCTTCTGAATTATTCAATAATTAAAAAAAAAAAAACTTATTTGCTCCTGGAACATGAAAAATGCAGTTGTGGCTTATATGATTTTGGTAGGAATGTAGACTGAACGTTTAAACAAAAAAATCCCTCAAACTTACTTGATGATCTTAAGATATCTAAATACTAATTTTTAAATAAAACATTGAGCATAACTTTTTACTTTTTTATTCTACGAATATGCATTAAGCCACTGCTGCATGCTCAGCCATGCACTCTGTGTTGAGGATAAGAGATGAGGAAACAAATTCTTTGGTTTCATGTTGCTTACAAGCTGTGTTTTGTATAATTATTTAGAGACTTAGGCAAGATACTTTGGAAAGCAAGGTCAAAGAACAAAGAAGGTTTAACTCCCTTAGGGTGGTGCTAGTGGCTAGAAGGCAAGGTAAGACTAGAAAGATGGGCAGAGATGGAACATGGAGGAATCTTATATACCATGATAATAAATTTGGAAGTCAAAAGCATTAATTCCTGTAATCTTCATTTTCCCCCCTTTCAAAACCTCTTTATCCTTTTTTCTTCAAAGAGTGCATTTATTTGTTACACTAAACCATATGACATTTTTGAAAAGAGAACTGAAATATGAAAAAAATCCAATTAAGATGTTTACAATTGAATATGACACCCTCAAAATAGTGCATTAAGTACATATCCTTCTGGAAAACATTTTAAATTGGCTATTTCTTTTGGTGACTGAGTATTGTCCACAGTTCAGTTATTGGTTCAGTGAAATGAATTTGCCTTGAAGTTCATACACTTAAGTGAGAGACAAATTTGGTCTATACTTTATCAAATATGTAACTGCTATCATGCTTCATTTATTCACTTTCTAAGGCATGCATGTATTTGTTTATATAATATTTTATTTGCATATTGCACTTATTTCTATACTGTTTTACTTTAATATCTTGAGAAACCAATGTGTTAACTTGTCTCAGCATCTGTGCTTCCAGCAGGCAATACCTGGATCTGGCAGAGGTATGACCTCTTTGCTGGTTACCATTGCCCCATAGTGGCTTGATTAAGTGTTTGAAGGACTGTTTCTTTGTTTGGCATATGTTCCTTTTGGCAATATTTATGTACTGATGCATGTGTGTGTATGTGTGCGTTTGCCTAGGCTTGTGACTGTGCTTTGTTTTTTGCTTTCATTTTCCCTCCAAGGACCATTCTTTACAAGTTCTCTGGTGGAAAGCTATATTGAGAAGGCAATTAACAAAATAATGTCCATTGATACTTCAGGAAAGGCCTTATAATGAACCAGTGAGCCTCTCAGCCTGACTCTAGAGATGTTCTGGATATTCTCTGGCCTCATTGCTTAATGCAGAAATCTCACTGGACCAACCTTTGTTAGTCAAGAAAGTCTGAGGATAATAATTGAGGCACATGTGCATATCTGAGTGTCACACACTTTCTGGTCTTCAGGAGTCATGCTGTGCATGTACTGCCTCGATGGTGAAGAGCTCCTGGCCCAGATGCAGCACCCCTCCCACATGTCCAGATAGCTCAGATGCAGTTGGTGTTATCCTCGTTATACATACCTACAACTGAAGGGTACAGTTAAGCCTTCAGAAGGCTGATTTTTAGAGTGACTGTTAAAGGTATTGCCCAACCTGGACACTTTCGAGAGCACTAGTAATAGTTATGTAGGGATAACAGGTGGAAACCAGGATTGTCCTGCATGAACTAAGATATATAGTAATTCTAGACCCTGATACAACCCTTCCCTCACTCACTCACATGTTTCATTCTCAGCTGTGTGTTTCCTAGTGAGCATTTTGGGGCATGAATACTTGCATCTCTGCCTTTCCTGAAAAACACTGCTGACTTCCCACCTTTTTATCCTTAGTATGCTGTTTTCTTTCTGTATCCTTTGGATGAGTGAACTTTGCTTGTGTCTGTTTTTTTTTTGTTCGTTTGTTTGTTTGTTTGTTTGTTTTTTGGTCACTTAAGCCTGCCACTGATATTTCTGGACACAAGGATCATGCAGATATAATATATCTGTATTGCATATAATACAAACAATTCTGACCTTGGGCAAGTTACTAAGCCTCTCTGCCTTGGTTAACTTAACTGTTGGAAGAAAATAGTATCAATCTTACAGAGTTCTTGTGATAATTAATGGCACTCATGTGTCTGGAGTACATTGAACAGTGTCTAACATGTAAATTGCTCATAATAATATAGTAACAATTATTATTATCCAATTACTCATTGCCTCACCTTCAGTCCTTGACTCTGTGTCCTTTCCCTGGATGTATGTAGGAGGTCCTGTCTACAAATGATGCTTCTTCATTTAGATCCTCAGATCTTCTCAATTTTCATAACATTTCTCTGACTATGAAAGTTCTCCACACACTGGATTCATTTTCCTTGTGGTGTGTTGCTTATTTATTTCCTTATGGCTCAACTGCACAAGCAGCACAAATTGAGGGAAGCAGGCAAAAGAACCCCACTTTCATTAAAGAGGACTCTGTCTATGTCTCTGCAGTTGAGGGCCATATTACCCTTCTTCTCATCTCTTTCTGAGCAGAACAGAAGAGAAAGAAAACAACATCTTAACCACATCCACTTGAGTGCTAGCATTTCCTGGTGCACAGAAGGCACTTGACATATGTTTGTTGAACTAAACTGCATTTTTAAACTTTATTAAATCTTTCTTAGAGGTAGAGGTAACCAATTCCTCCTTATTTTCCTCTGACTATAGGTAAGTACATAGTTTGTGATGGTATAAGTATGACTTTGATGTTGTTGACAGATATTTTCCCAATACCTGTGGCAATGTATTGTTAGTAAAATTAATGCCAGATCCCTTTGTATACTTGACTTCACTTTTCTTTTTTCAAAGACAAAATGAGCTTAGCCAAAAATTTCAGTGGAATTTCCTGTGATATTTATACCCCTAGAATACATACATAATAACATTTGACCTTAAATGCAATTGAGATAAAATTATTTATTTTTTTTGGAATGTTTGGTTTTGTGTGAAGTTAGAAATTACAAATTCAATCATTAAAAATGTTAATTGGTCCTTTACTGTAAGTTAGAAAATGACCACTTACTATATTAGACACAAAGCTAAACACTACTGGAATAGAAAAGATGAAAAGCACATGGGCTTTCTTATCAGCATAATAAGCTCAAGATGTCTATTAAACATCCAAGTGGAAATGTCAAGTAAGCAGTTAGATGAACAAGCCCAGAGGTTTCAGAAGAGGTCCAGGCATCTGGAGACATAAATTTGGAAGTGTTGGCTTAAAGATGGCATTTTAAAGCTTAGGGACCCGATGAGCTTACCAAGGAAGAGTCTAGATTGCAAAGAAAAAACTCTGGGCCTTAGCTCTAGGGCACTTCAACATTACAGTCCAAGATTCTTTCATGGTCCAAGTGAGAAGGCTCTCTGCAAATGTCTATATGAAGTCTCAAGCCAGCTCTAATTAAATTTTAGAGCACAGTGTTATGTTGTTTATAATTTACTTGAAAGTATTTTGGTAGAACTGTCATGGGTTGTTTTGTTTACACCTCAAACCTGTGATTTCCATTAGAAAAGGGCTGAGCCTTAGTTGGTTTGGGCTTTATCAAATAACCTTCCACTTAAATAATAGTATAGGGACAGACAATAGTTTAAAGAGCACTCAAGACAAAAATTCAAATTCAACAAATATTTACTAAAAGAGCACTTAAGGTAAAAGGAACATGTTTATAATGCAAAAGTAAACTGATACATTACCAAGCCTGGGGACTTCTGTCCCTTCCAGATGTTGTTGAATATGAGATCAGAAGATCTCTCCGGTCTAAGTTACGGAGTATTTATAGAGTCTTTAATTTAGGGTACATTCAATTAAGTCATACTCTATTTTTATTTTGAACCATGGGTGGTGAACTACAGGTGGTGAACCATGAGTGAATCAAGGTCAAAGAAGGGTGTTCACAGTGTTATCAGAGTCAAACTTAACCTTGAATGTCTGCAAAACTTTACTGAAAATATTTCTACCAATTAAGTTATGACTTCTGTAAGAGTGAAATAACATACCTTTTACTTGTATAAAAACTAAAAATTAGAAGAGCATTTACAATTACTTAAATTTAACTTACTAGTATACTTTTCTTATTTCATTCTATAATTAGTTTAGTCATTACATGATGTCCCTCTCTTCCACCTTTTTCACTTGGGCCTGTTTAGCTTCTCCCTCAGTACCATCTTCTAATATAGGACTTGAAGGATATGAATCATCTGTCCCAGTTATTATAGTAAGACCTTTCCATTTTTTATCATTTGGAAATTGTGCTTGAGTATTTTGGGGGTAAAAGTTCTATTAAATATGCTTCTGTATCAGAAGGCATAACTGGTTCTTCACTGTCAGAACAGAAAGCATCAGGTGGTATATGAGAGCAGCAAGACTTCTCAGCTGTCTGATCCCTATATAGAGAGAAGGAGTCAGCATCTTCATTATCAGATCCTTAGTAGAGATATTATCCTGTGACAAAACATGCAATATATGCATCTGTTATTTAGGTTTGTTCTACACCCTAGAATGCTTAGTTACATTTGAACTACCATGGTCAGGATACACACTTTAGGAACAAGCAGCATTTGAAAGACTCATCAAAAGCTTGTAGTATACAAGTGGTCCAACTATCTGAATTTTCCGTCAACCCTACAGGGTGCTCACCATAACTGAGAACTAAAGTTTTCCATCACATTGAAGGTGCTTTTTTAGTGAAATGAGTATCATTCAAGGTAGGTGGATTTGCTAGCAGTATACAAACCATCCCACTCTTTGTGAATCAGATAAATTAATCTAATGAGCCCAATGGTATATACCTTTCAGAAATGGACCCTGTCATGGCCCAAGTGGGCCTTTGTGGATGAGAGGCCAAAGAGATGCTGGGCATGTTCAGAGGCATGGCCTTTTTATTTGGGGCTTACTTACAAGGAAATGGAAGTTGGTCACATTGTCTGTATTCAGGAGCATTGCCTGGATTCAGGAGCTGCTCTGAATAGTGGCAGGTTCAGAGCTTAACATGAAAATAACTCTGCAAAAGCAGGGTGTGCCAGGGAGTGGTTTATAAGGGCTCCACATTCCAATGCATAAGGCAGGAGTGGGGGTCTTATGACATAGGGAGGGATTGATTGTAGTAAAGGGAAGAGAGGAGGATTATAGATTATCGTGTTCTCAGGGAGTTTCAGGGAGGAGGTAAGTTATAGACTACATTTAGCACTGGAGGCCTGATCCTATAAGGAGAGTAGGTCAAACCTTAACTGACCTAGGTCATGCAAGCTGCTGTGTGCACAGGCTTCAAGGCTCTTAGGGAAGGCCCTGGGCTTGGTGCTCCCCCAGACCCTAAATTTAAGATTTCCAAATTAAGTGGATTCCAGGACCCATAGTGGACATTATCCTCTGACACGTGACTAGTAGCTTAGCTGAATTTTACTTAGTTTGTCAGAGCTATGTATCAGGTATAAACATAATTAAAATGGATATAGGTCAGTTGTATAATTCTTCTAATAAAAACTGAGGAACTTATCTGAGGAAGCAATACTTTAATACACATGCTAAAAGAAATTTTTTATATGCAGCTTTATAAAAAATTGCTGAATAATGTGCTCAACAATGTTCAGATAGCTAAAGCAGTGAAATGCAGTTCAGTGATTCATTTTAACAGGGTTGAGAAGAAGTGCTTATAAATTGAAGTGATTGGAAAGATAAATTATGATTTGATCGTAGAGGGCTGTGATCAACAGGTTAAGTAAAAGGTTTGAACTTTATTTAATTGGCAATGAGAAGCTATGAAAAGTTTTTTGAGACATATAGTAGTAAATGGTATGACATCATCTTTAGGAAGAAAGATGAGGCAATTGTATCCATGATAGTTTAGAAAGAGAAGGAAACTGAAACTAAGAGCCCATTTAAGTGGCTTTGCTATATTCTGGAAACTAGGTAATGAGAATCTAAGCAAGTACATTGACATTAAGAATGATAATATTGTTGAGAAGGAATCTACAGAACTTGTATCTCCATTCAATATGGAAAGAGAAGTGTTTGTAAAATGAAGAGTTGCATTTTTGAGCAAGGTGACTCAATTAATTATCATTCAAATTAGCAGGAATGGGGAACAGAGGATAAGGAATGGATTTTGTGGGACAGGTAATAGTAGTTTTGGACACAACAAGTTTGAGATGTCTGTGTGGAACACCAAAGTGGAGATGATCAATAAAAAGTTGGGGATGCATAACAGAAGGTCAGGTGAACAAGGTTGGACACACAGCAGTCATATACTTATCCATATAGAGGCGATAGCAGAAGTCATTATATTAGACTTTAGACAAATATTGAATTCTGTGGAAATTTTTAGAAGTATCAAGTCTAAAACTCAGAACTTAAATTTCGTATCTGAAAGATATTTTTTCCCACGTCTCTAATAAAAACCAAGAAACTTATCCGAGGAAGCAACAGGTTAATACAAATGCTAAAAGAAATCTTTTACATGCAGCTTTATATAAAACTTATAATCTATTATTGTTATTATCAATAACAACATAGCAGGAATAAGAATAATTATTAAAACTGGGAGCCTACATTTTTTTTGGGAAAAGATAGGTATTAATCATTTAGAAATGTAGAATATTAGCATTTTCCTATGAAAACATTATGCCCTTTAATACATTTATAAAGTTTTCTCTCTGTTGAGTTTGAAGTACTGAAACAGGAACATCCTTAAGTGCTGCCATAGGAGCTGATGTTTAATGGTTTCACCAAGGGACAGTATGACGAAAATATTTCTGCCCAATAGCGAGTCCGTTTTTTTTCTCATGTTCCTAACTGATAGGGATTCTTTTAGATGAAAGGACTAGAATATGACCATTCCAATCACTCCATTGATTCAGAGAGAACCAATTGCTATAAAAACCATGCAAATAATTATCAGATTGGACAAAAGTTCAGCAGAATACAAATAATTGAAGGTTTACATGTAAAGACAATGGCCACTATTCTTCAGAGTGTATTGCAGGTAAAGATTTTAAGTAGTTGCAAAGCCAGTTACTGAACCAAATGATCCTATTATTCACCCAAAGCAAAGCTCATGCAGAATTCTTTAAGGTATTTCCCTCTGTGAAATGATGTGTCAGATAATCATCCATTTGCTATTTTGCCATTTCTGGTCAAGGTCTTTGCAAGGGACGTAGTTTTCATTCTAGACCTGGATTTTTAAGCCTGGATACTTCTTTCACATTGACTTTGGTTCCTGTCCTGCCATTTTCTCTGCATGCTGTTTTGATCCCATTTGCCTGATGTACATCCACCCTGGGTGTTAACTTGCCTATTCATGAATAGATTACTGGGTCCTCTACTTGTCTAAAATAAGCTAACTCAAGACTAATAGGTTTTTGTAAATTGCAATAAGGGGACTTATAACAAGGACTTGATGGAATGGAAACAGGGAGGAAAGTTGCTAAGGAAGAAACTAGAGACAAGGATGTGTCAGAGAGAAGGATTTGACTGTATGTGTCTGAATTTATATAACACAGAATGCCCCTTTGTTTTATTACATCCTGGCCAGGATGAACCCCTTAAAATGTGAGACTTCAAGTAAAAAAGTGACAGGAGAGAGGCAGCTAACACAGAAAACATTTGGAAACCAGGTATCTCATAAGAGACTGATATCTTGCATGTATAAAGAAATCCTACAACTCTATGACCAATAGTATAAACAGCCCAATTATAAAATGGGCAAAAGGTATGAAAAGACATTTCTCCAAAGAAGAAATGCAAATGGCTAAAAAATACATGAAAAAATGTTCATCTTCACTAGCTATTAGGAAGATGCAAATCAAGACCACCATGAGATATCATCTCACACCAATAAGAGTGGCTGCCATTAAACAGACAGGAAACTACAAATTCTGGAGAAGATTTGGAGAAATTGGAACTGTTATTCATTGCTGGTGGGACTGTATAATAGTACAGCTACTCTGGAAGACAGTTTGGTAGTTCCTCAGAAAACTAGATATTGAATTATTTTATGATCTGACAATTTCAGTTCTCGGTATATACCCAGAAGATCTGAAAGCAGTGACACGAACAGATATTTGCACACCGATGTTCATAGAGGCATTGTTCACAATTGCCAAACGATGGAAACAATCCAAATGTCCTTCAACAGATGAGTTGATAAACAGAATATGGTATATACATATGATGGAATACTACATGGCAGTAAGAAGGAAGGAGGTCCTGAAACACATATGACAACATGGATGTACCTTGAAGACATAATGCTGAGTGAGATAAGCCAGACACAAAAGAAGAGATATTGTATGTTACCACTAATGTGAACTCCATGAAAAATGTAAAATAAGTGTCTTATAATGTAGAATATAGGGGACCTAGAGATAGACAGAAGCTAGGGAAGGGGGAATGATAATTTCATATGTACAGATATGATAATGAGGGTGAACTTAATGGTGTGGGTATGGTCAGGTGTGACTATGGTTCATTAATAGTATTATAAGTGTCAACAACTCATTGGAGGTGAACATGTTCATAAATGGTTGTTTAAAGTCATGTAACCCATAAAGTAGCACCACAATCCTAAATAAGTGTTAGTGTGATATACTTATAAGGATTGACAGTGGCGCAGAGGGTTAAAAACAGAGTGATTTATGGAAGACTACCCATTATATATTGAAGACTATATTAAATAGGAATATCTTACCCACTACAGTAATATTAGGGATGAATAATTAGCAGCTGATAAAAGCTTTGGGATGTATTATGTTATAATTGTTTAAATTTGAGAATGATAAGGATTGTACAACTAAGTGAAGGTAACGTAAGAAACTTACTGTTTAGCTTGGGGTAGAATATATATTAAGGGAAATTAGGAACCCACTACTTAATAAATCAAGCCCTCAACTTGAGGCTTGCTCTTATGAAACTTAGGGTTGTAAATGGGAGGCTGAGCCCTCCTATAATTATGCCTAAGAGGAACCTCCAGGGAACATCTTTTGTTGCTCAGATGTGGCCTTACTTTCTCTACACCCAACTCAGCAAATAAATTCATTAATCTACCATCCCACGAAGGATGACTCCTAGGGGAATGAATCTCTCTGGTGACCTGGGATATGACACCCAGAAATGATCCAGGCCCTGGCAGCAAGGGATTGAAAATGCCTACTTGACCAAAAGCGGGGAGGGAAAGAGAAAGGTAACAAGCTGAGGTCACAGTGACTGAGAGATCCCAAATAGAGTTGAGAGGCTATCCTGGGGTTTTCTCTTATGCAAGCTCTAGCTAGACATCCCACATGGCCACAGTATGCCATTCCCTTACCAAAAGTAGTCCCCAAATACCTAGGTCCCTACTTGAGATTCTATGAAATATTCACTCACTAAGTTGTATGTCTCAGAAACTTAAATCCACCAGAGTGTTCCTATGCCAGACAAGTCCTAAAACCTAGAGGCAACAGCCTCTTAAAAACGATAATCAGATGCAGCTCCCTTCTCCATACTGTCAACACCCCTTTCAATATAAACAAGTTAGGGTATTCACTGCCTAGACACCCCTGAAGATAGAGAAAGAGACTAAGTGAGAAGAAGGGGTAGCAACAGACAAGATAAGATTTAACAAAGGTCTATGAATACTAAAACTTTATATTATAGATATAGATGATATAGGTATAGATATAGATATAGATATAGATGCTGGGGTGTTGGAATAGCTGGAAGGAGGTAAATGGCTTGGTGGAACTGTAACCTATAACATCCTTTGAAATTTGCTCTATAGCTGTTTGTTGAATTGTGCTTTGAAAATCTTCACCTTTCTGTATCTACCCTATATCAAGGAAAGAACTGAAACTGTGGAACTGTAAACCATAACAATTTTTGAAATTACCTATATAACTGCTTGTTGAGCTGTACATCACAAGTTAACACCTTTATGTATACATGTTATATTTTACGATAATGGAAATAGCTGAAGTTGTGGAACTGTGACCCATGATATTCTCTGAAATTTTCTCTCTACTTGTTAAATTGTACTTTGAAAGTTATCACTGTTATGTATATATGTTAAAGATCACAATTAAAAAATGCATTACAGAAAGTGACGGGAGAAACTGTTAGGCTCTCTCCAACTCATTGCCAGGAAGATGACTGGCTACATGTGGGATGACTGAGAAATAAACATATTTGGTGCCAGAGTTAATATCAGGGCTTATATTAAACTACTCCTTAACTCAATATTGTCAGACACCATTCAAGTTAGAGCTAAAAAACATAGCTTTTAGAACTTTCTGTATCTATAATAGCTTTAAGACATGCTTACATGAACATACAATAAAATGTAATACCTCTCATTGTGTTGTTATTCTATTATTCTTAAAAACAAAACCAAAAATCTTTGTCCTCTTCACAAAACACAAAGTTAAAAATCTCTCTAGATTTTGTACCATATAGATAACTGGATTTGGTAGTTATGACTTGATTATTACATTGGACATTGGCATGCCCAGAGTAGATAAAATCAGAAAAGCTGGACATTTTTAAAGCTTTGTTAAATAGATTGTTTTGTCTAGATGTGTTGCATGTTGTTAGATACACATTTACGTTCTATTCATTGGTCTACTGTTATTTCATTTTTATTACTCATTGTTATTTATTTATTATTACTTATTATTTATAAATAAATAAAGTTATTTATTACTTTATATTACTTCAATTTATTGTCTTTGCCATAAATTCAGTGTTAGGGTGAATTTTGCTTTTCTCAGAAAAGATTATTTATTATTTATTACTTATTATTTATTATTTATTTATTTATTTATTTATTTATAAATAAATAAAGTTATTTATTACTTTATGTTACTTCAATTTATTGTCTTTGCCATAAATTCAGTGTTAGGGTGAATTTTGCTTTTCTCAGAAAAGATAGAGGTTGGGTATTTACTGAAGGTATTTAATCATAATACCTATTTCTGAAGTAAATGTTATCATTTGCCTCATTTTATTAATATGGAAACTGAAATGAATACAACTTCCTCAAAGCACCCCATTGGGAAGTGGTAGAGATAGAATTCAAGAACTGGTCTAACTCTATTCCAGTTTGCTTACTAAAAGTTAGGATTTTCTTTTTCTCTTTCTTTCCTTTCTTTCTTTCTTTCTTTCTTTCTCTCTTTCCATTTTTGGGGGGGCCTTAAAATTTTGTGGTGGCTGCTTGGAGCTATGTACCCCAGAAATATATGTTCTTAATCTTAACCCATTGTGTGAACCCATTGTGAATAGGACCTTTTGATGAAGTTACCTCAGTTAAGGTGTGGCCAGTGGAATCAAGATGGGCCTTAATCTGATTACTGGAGTCCTTTATAAGCACAATGGAATTCAGGCACAGAAAGAGAAGAAACTGGAAGTCGATGGAACTTGAAGCCTGCAGAGGCCACTACATGCATTGCCATGTGATGGAAAAGCCAAGGACCAAGGATCTCCTGCAACCAGCCGCAGAAAGCCAGTCTTCTGGGAGAAAGCATTGCCTTGGTAGTGCCCTGATTTTGGACTTCTCCTGGTCTTAAAATTTGGAGCCAATAAATTCCTGTTGTTTAATTCAACAGGTATTTGTTTTAGAAGCCAGGAAGCTAAAAGTCTTCTTGCAAATTGTTCCAAATAAGGCATTAGTTATTTTTTTCTCTAACATACTCAGTAAATACAGCAGATCCTTGAATTGTACTTAATCTTTGTTGTCATCTGATTCTGTTTCTGACTAGCCCCATTTCCACATAGATTTGGGTTTTTCAATTTATCTGTTTGGTTGCAATTTTCTATTGTTCAGCAACATTAGGAGAAATCAACATATAAATGATCCTGATAGGAAGGATATTTATACATTTATTATAATGATATGAAAAGATTTTTCATTACTTTTTAGTTTATTTTACAATGTTTTCCATCTGGGTAAGATGGTAGTGAAGAATTCGTTAAGTAAGCCAGAAAAACAACAAACCCGGGTTTCTGGTCCAATGCCAAAGCAATCAACTAAAAAGCAAAAACATTCATCATGCCTTTCTTCCTGCCCACAACCCCCCAAAAACTAGGTCCCAAAGTAGTTGGAAAATTTTTTCAGTTTATCCACTTGTTTTTTCTTTGTATAAGCAGTTCAATAGTTATGTATTGTTTTCCTTTTCGTATCACTTACTAATTAAAAAAGATCCTTTCTCTTTTGAAGCCAATACCTAGTTGAGCAGTAATTGCATTTTTTCATATTTCTAGATACACAGTTACCTTGAGAAACAAATCTATCAGATGCAAATTTCAATTAATCTCTGGAGTCCTAACAAGCACACCAGTATTTTATAAATATTTAAAGAAAAGATCAGACTCAGAAGATAGTCACGAAGACTTTGTTCCATATATTTAGTCAAATGCTCTACATATTGAAATTATTTTGGAATAGTATGGTTTAGTTTGGGGAGTCAGGGAATTGTCTTGTTTTTCTTTTTATTCTCATTAGGATAAATACTATTAATGCTATTGCCGTAACATCTAATTTTGATTTTTAGTGGGGGCTGAAAAAGAAGGTCACAGGGCAAAGAGATGCAAAACAGTGGTGCAAACCTAATGTATCATAGCTTTTAACAACCAACATGGCAATAAAATATTCCATCTAAATTAGCTGGTGATTGTGCATGTGTTTTGTCTTGGTGTGGGGAAACTTCTGGCCAAAACAAAGAATGATTAATCCAGATTCTCCTTTTACTTTGAGCTTCTTATTTGCTTGTCAGAAGTTCATAGGCAAATGATGTCAAATGTCAAGCTGACTTGATAAATGAGATATTATCCCCCATTCCTGATCTTGAGTTCAGAGTTTCACACATCATCCCTACATCTGTCTAAAATATTAATATTTTCAGGAAAGTAATTCGAATGCACAAAATTAGATTATAATCTGTATTATACAATAGCAGTGTAACAATGGTGCATTATAGACTGGCTTTAATAATAATTATGATAAATGTTTCCTTTTACCTAAGGTAGTTTGGTCTAAGTCAGTAATAATGCAGAATTGATTTAATCTCATGACTGAAGCATAAAATTATATGGCAATTATGAGTAAAATATGAAAATGTGTACAACGATTCTGTGCTGCTTTGGATGAATTATGTCCCCCAAAACGCCATGTTCTTTGATGCAATCTTGTGGGGCCAGATGTATTAGTGTTGATTAGGTTGGAATTCTTTGATTGTTTCCATGGAGATGTGACTCCATCAATCAACTGTGAGTGAAACGTTTGATGGGACAATTTCTATGGAGATATGTACCCCGCCCATTCAAGGTAGCTCGTACGTAAATCACTGGTAAGTGATTATAAGAAGCTCAGACAGATGGAACTCGCTGCTGCAGCCTAGAGAGGAACATCCCAGGAGAAAGCCCTTTTGAAACCACAACTCCAGAGCAGACACCAGCCACGTGCCTTCCCAGCCTTCCGGATGCCATTGGCCATCCTCCAGTGAAGATACCTGATTGTTGATGCCTTACTTTGAACACTTTATGTCCTTAAGACTGTAACTGTGTAACCAAATAACCCCCCTTACAAAAGCCAGTCCCTTTCTGGTATTTAGCATAATGGCAGAATTAGCAAACCAGAACAGAGCCCCAATTTATTTCAGTGAACAGAAACTATTTAGATAGTTACTTCCAGTAATATCATATTTTATTTAATAATTGTCTCTGGTCCATGTTGTTACACAATACAAAATCTACAATGAATTTAAAATGTGAAGATGAATTGAAACTATTAAAAAAATTGATGAAGAAGTTAATAGAAATTGCAAAATACTTTCAAAACATCATTAATTTACATAATTAATCCAATACTATTTTCTTTGAGAATATAGAGGAGAAAAAACAGCACACATTCACTTAAGAAAAGGAGATTGGCTGTTTAGTTTTTATTCTAAGAGCTGTGGCACTCTGTAGCCCAGCCAGCCTAGATGGACTTCCTGCTATAAAAAGAGGAAAATCTGAGTTGATCCTTCTGTAGTTGACATTCATCATTTGTGGTCAGCTACCATCTTTGAACTTCTCGTTACATTTTGATGGTTTCTCATAGGAGTCACGTCTTCTGAAAATGTACATCCTTAGGTTCCCTTCTGGCTTGAGTTCAAGCAGGTGACCTAAGTTCTACAAATCAGATGTAAATTCACAGACGAGCAACAAAAAGAGATGGCTGTGCAAGGGGAGTTGGTGTTCTGACCAGCATGAGGCAAAGGTACCCACCCCATGGAAGGGGCAGATGTTTTGGAGTCCCCTCCCATACGTGAAGGATGCTGAGTGACTAGGTGGTGATGTTTCAGGTAGAGATGCTTTGCAGTGATTGGGCATTGTTTATGGAGATATAGTTTCAGAGCTGCATTCTCCAATCCTCAGAGATTCTGTGAGTTCTCTAATATCCTTATTAATTTACTTTTTGGGAATATAAACTGGCTTGATCGACATTTCTTATTTACAACTAAGAACTGGAACAGATACCACCCCCACCTCCCACCTCCCCACTGCCAATAGAACTTCCTTTGGAAGTTTGATTCCTTTTATGGCCTCTGCCCTCAGGCTATTTTTGCATTTATTATAAGATGTCTCATTCCCCAGGAATCAAACTCTGAGATAGAGAGTAGCTTGCAGAATGTTTATTAGGGATTGTTCGGGGATGAGCCCCTATGGATGCAAGCAAGAATGGGTAAAGGGTGGTATTGGGCAGTGTTGCAGTTTCATAGAAGGCTCCAGTGAATTCCTTGGGAAGGAAGATGTGTTGCTGGGATGACCCTTCAGAGTTGTCCCAGTATTGATCAGCCACTGGACATAGGCTTGCCTGGAAAAGCTGCTGATCTTGGGCAAGGTGATTCAGCCAGAGCAATTTTGAAGAGTGTTTACACTGAGGAATCCCAGTAGCTGGGTGTATACATCCTTCAGACTATAATGTCTACTGTATAGACCCTATATTTTGTTATATTATCTCTTTCCACATATGTCAACCATTAAAACTGAGAGTTGTCAGGGAACATTTCTTAGAATGGTAAATCTTTATGCTTAAGCACATGAGCCCTGGAAACAAGCTGCTGGGTTTGAATCATGGCTTTAATACCTCCTTGCTATGTGACCTCAGCAAACGTGTCAGACTTCTCTGTTTCTCAATTTCTGCATGTATCAAATGGACATAATACTTCCTTACTCATTAGTTTATTGTGAATTAACCTATGTAAAGCGCATAGAAAAAATGTTTGGCATAGTGTAAATGCTCAATAATGTTAGCTAGCAAACTTTTAAATGCCTAGACTTTGGAACAATGCCTACATGCATTAGGTGTTTGATTTTTCATTTTATTGACTGAATAAGTTATGGGAAGTTGGACAGTGGAATTCAAAGTTTACAGTTAATATCCAACATGATTTAGGGACTGATAGGCTTGTCTGTCCTAAAATTTCTCTCCCATTAAGAGAGGCACTTGTTAAAATGGAAAAAGATTTAGTTGGATTGGGGGTGACTATATTAGGTTGCTACAATATCTCATTGTCTCAGCCAGAAGTTAATCATTATATATTTTCATACACCTGAGGCAATAGGTCAGTTTTGATGGAGGAAAAACAAAAAATGGAACTCATACAGATCAAGGGGCCTGGCTATGGCTATCATGAAGATACAGATGCCTGATGAAAAATGTCTGACTGAGAAGGAGGAGGTGTTGGTCGAAGATGTCCTGATCCTATGGTGGGAACTCACTGATGGTGGTTGGCAGAGTGTCTGGTACTTTCTGGGTATTGAAGGAATGATCACTGCCTGAGTGAAATAGTTTAGAATTCTCCAGATATGTGCTTTCTAAACACTCACTACTCCCTAATTAGAAACTGAATTATAAAATCTCTTTTGCAGAACACTAATTGAACCAGTAGGGTGGCCTGCCTTTTCTTTTCATTTTGAGGTCATGAACGACCCTTGATTTTCTCTAGGACCTTGCTGGTGGGTAGGGGCAGCCTTTTCTGATAAGACTCATGAGAAAACGTTCAAAGGTCTTCTTTGTTTCCCCTTTCAGACTTGATGGAGAATGTGAAATATTTATACTGCTCACAGAACAAACATCTATGGCTATAAAGTTTGATGCTATCATGTTTCTAACAGAGAAAAATGTTGTTTCTCTGAGACATTGGAACATTATATTAAGACATGGGGAAGGAGCAATTTAATACGGTGACAGGAGGAAGGTGTCTTCATTCTTAACAGACACCATGCTTAAGATATTTTTCTCTCAGTTTTCTGAGAATTGTCATCACTTCAAACAAACAAACGAAAAAATTAAAGTAAACATATAAGGAAAATTGAGAATTTTGTGTTGTGTTTCTGATCCAATAATCATTATGAGCACCTGCAGGGTTCTAGCAAAGTGCAAGATGTTTCATTCCAGACCATGTTATTTCACAGATTTACACAAATATTACAAATAAAGGCATCTAAGAAAATTGTGAAAAGCTCCCAGAGGCAAAATAAGAGATAGCATTCACTTAATATTTATAGTATTTTAATTCTGAGCTAAATGCTTGACACATTATCTCATTGAATCCTCACAATAGCCCTATGAAGCAGGATGTTATCCTCATACAGAGGAAGAAACTGAGGTTCAGGGGCATGAAAGTGATTGTTCACGCTCATTTGGCCTCGGCCTCCCTTTGTCACTCAGTGTATTGCCTTCTTGACTTATTTGTAAGGTTAGACTTCTCAGTGTTTTATGAGGATTTAAGAGAAGCACCTCTAGGTTCTTTCAACTATTGACTGAAAGACTAACACTTTACCAATGGTGATGTTTTAAAATCTGTCAGAAAGTGGACTTAAGCTTGGACTTAAGTAGATGGATATAGATCAGTGGAACAGAACAAAACATCTAGAAGTAGTTCCATACAAACACAGGCAACTGACTTTTTAAAAAATAATCTACTCTTATTTGTGGTTCTCTCCATGTTTCTTAAGAATCGTGAACACGTCTTCCATATCAGAATCATAGGGAGAGCTTGTTTAAAATAAAATTCTCATGTCCTACCACAGGCCTTCTAATAAGAACTTACAGAGATGGAAATGGGAATTTGCATTTGTAACAAGTACCTCAGGTGATCCTTAGGCTCAGCTAACTTTGAGAACACTATTTTAAGCCCTGGACTCTGAGAGAGGTAGAGCATTTCACGGTATTTGTGAGAAAAGAAAATCAGTGTGGCCTTTGATTAATGGCCCTGAGAAAGAGAATAAGAATGTATCTAAAAATACCACCTTAGAATTGGAAAGGTTGATGGGTGAGAACAAGTTATTAAAACCCAAGAATAATTTAAGAACTAATTTTACAGATAATTGATAATGAAATGATCTGATAATAGTGCAAGTGGAGTTCATAGGGGTGAGTTTTGAAGAAGCTGTAATTAAGAGGATTAAGGAGACCAGCTGAAAAGAAATTAAAGAAATCAAGATAAATGATAATAGAGCAGGAATAAGAAACTTACTTCCTGGAGATAAGGCAGTCTTAGAAAAGTGGCATTAGGTATTAGATTTATCTAAAAATCTATACTTGAGATTAGAAGAATGACACTTGGCCTTATAGAGAAACTTCCATGGTTGAAATCTTTCTCAGGAAGTCTATGTGTTACTTGGATTGAGAGGATCTCTTTTGCTTTGTACAACAACAGCAAATGTTTTTCCATGCTAGACATTATTTTCCAATGTTTAACTGAAAACATTGATAGCACTTCTGCTAAATACATGTGAATTGTAATTTCTCATGCAAAAAGCATAATTTAAATATAATATGTACTTTTTAAAAAAAGTGAAATTTACATTATCCTGATAGAGTAACAGTGTTGCTTACTGTTAATTGAATAGTTGATTCCATTCAATATATTAAATAACTTGCCTAAAATATAAAATCTGCTAATAACTTACATAGTGTTAGATATTGCTTCCCAGAATTTTGAAACACTTTTTACTCATCTGAATTATGTTTGAATTTCAAATCAATATATCTATAAGTATATATGAATACATGAATATACATGAATGTATTTCTAGAATTTATGTTGTCATCTTTTACCTATTTTTCATACCAATACCTACTGTTTGTGTTCAGTGATTTTAGATTAAAATTTGCATTCTGATAATGCAGTTCCACTTAACCCACAAACCTTGCTGTGCTTTCTATTTTTTAATTGAAAGTTTTATTGAGATAATTATAGATTCACATGCAGTTGTTAGAAGTAATACAGAGAGATCCCTTGTACTATTTCCCAGTTCTCCCCAAGGGTAACATTTTGCAAAATTGTAGTATAATATCATACCCAGGATATTGACATTGATACAATCCACTAATCTCATTCAGATTTGTCTAGTTTTTATTGCACTCATTTGTGTGTGTGTATTTAGTTCTATACAATTTTATTATATGTGTAGGTTTGTATATCCACTGACACAGTGAAGACACTGAACAGTTTTATCACCACAGGGACCCATGATGTTGCTTTTTTGTAGTCATACCCACCTCCTTTCTTATATTTTTTATACTTTATTTTTACTCTTCTCAGACATTTATAATTTTATGTGATGTTGAAGATCATCTTGATCAAAACCCAACCCCCAACACATACACAAAGTGAGGACTCCGATTCTAATAGCTTTAAACACTAAAATAAATATTAGTTTTTAGAAAATCAATATTTGTGCTGTTAATCATTCTATATAGTGTTCATTGTCTTCCAGCCAAAGATCTTCAACAACAACCTGTTGTTGAACAAGTTGGGTTTATTGCTTTTTGCATTAAAGGAGAACACACATCTTGGGGAATTGTGGGTTGCCTCAGTAAGCAAGTGCTAAAATGGACTTATTATAGGATTTAGGCTTGTATTAGGTGATTTGGGGGGGCTCAAGAAAACATGGTTTTGCCCTGAATTGGATGCTATCAGGAAATGGGAGCAATTCTACAACTGGGATAATAGTAGATCTCATCTATAAATCAAGAGGAATGAAGCGAAAGCTATAATTGATAAAGCAGCAGCAGTCACTCATATTAGCCAGTTTTGTTATTTGGACAATGTTCAAATTTTGTCTATATTCAAACATATTTATGAGGTAGTCTGGTTTTTGTATTTATCTATCAAAGTAGCCTTGTCTGATGGTAGTTCTATGATGTTGTTTATGTTAACATAAGCTAAGAGGGCCAGGCCAGTTCTCAAGTATAAGGGGCTTCTTTTCTCTTTCTTACCAGAAACACCATCTAACTTTCCGTTTATTCACATCTTGTGTTTCTTTTAATACTATTTTGTAGTTTTCTTTATATTGATCTTTCATGGTATATTTATTCCCAAGTGTGTGTGTGTGTGTGTGTATAGTTTTCATCATTATTATAAAGAGATTTCCCCCCTATTTTTGCTTATTCACATTTATTGCTAGAATAGAGAAAAGCTGTTGGGTTTCGCATATTTATATTGCATCCTTTTTCCTTAGCAAATTTTTCATTCATTCTACTTTCAACTATTTTATCTTGAATTTTATATCATCAAAATAGGACAATTTAATCTCTTTCATTTACTTTGTTGGCATTTTACTTTTGCTAAAACTTCCAAGGCACTACTTGATATTAACTGTGATAGCATTCACCTCTGTCTTGAATGGGAAAGATTTTAGTGTTTCTTTATTTATTGTAATATGCACAGTTGGGTTGTGATAAATAGTCTTTATTGTATTTACATGGTTTATTTCTGCTAATATTTTACTTAGACAGTTTATTGTAATGACTGCTAAATTTTATTGAATATCTTTTTATTGTCTATTGATTTGATCATATATTTTTTCCTTTACTAATATGTGGGGATGGTGGATTTACTAATAGACTTCTTGGTAGTGTATCCTCTTGTTTTCCTGGAATAAACTCTGCTTGGTCATATATTTTCGTTTTGTTGTGTTTCTGGATTCTACTTGCTCATACCTTGTATAGCATGTTATATATCTTAACAAAGAGCTTTTATACTGACCAGAAAAATATTACTAACTCTAAAAAAATAGCAAAGGTTATGGCCCAAATTGCCAAAAATAATATGAAAAAATGTTCAAATTCAGTAGTCAGAAACATGCACACACACACACATACACACACACACAAATAAAGAAGGAGATGTTCCTTTATTTTCATAGGAGTGCCAAGAAATAAAAATGAACTGCATTTCCCATCGCTGGTGGTGATGTGGAGAAAAGGTAACTCTTTCATTGGAAAAAGAGAAGTGTTACCCAGCTGTTTGAGAAAGTAATCTGGCAACAACCATTGAAATGCAAAACGCATATACCCCTTTTTCAGCAATTTCACTCATGGGAATCCATCGTATAGAAACAAGAGCACCATTACGCAGTAAAGTATGTCAAAAGTCTTGAGTAGAAGAAAATGAAAACAAAGAAAAATGATAGAAGGGAAGAGAATGCCTATCAATAGGGGAATGGCAATGTAAACTATCCATTAAAAATAATTAATTAGTTCTATACCAGTTAACTTGGAGGGATTTCCGTGATGCATCATGGAGTAAGAAAAATAAGATGCAGAAAAACTATGGATATGATTTATATTGTTATAAAAGCAATATAAATTAGTGTATGGTTATGTGCCTATTTTATGTCATGCATCTTACACATCTTACATATTTTATGAAAAACTTTTTGAAATATTTCTCACTATATATATTGTGTCCTTTCTAGGTAAATACAAAGTTCAGGTATTTTATCTGAAAATATACAATAGTTTTTTGTCTGTGTGGTGTTTTTTTGTTTTTTTGTTTTTTTGTTCTTGTCTTTATTTCGTTACTCATCCGACTATACACTGGATAAATGGATAAAGGTAAAGTCGGTTACAAGGTTTTCACAATCACATGGTCACATTATAAAAGCTATATAGTTATACAGTCATCAGGAATCAAGTCTACTAGATGAAAGTTCAACACTATTCTAATGTAGAAAGGAATAGCTATAAAATGCATAGGAATAACTCCAGAATGACCTCTTGACTCTATTTGAAATCTTTTAGCCACAGAAACTTTATTTTGTTTCATTTATTTTCCCCCTTTTTGTCAAGAAGACATTCTCAATTCCACAATGCCAGGGCCAGGCTCATCCCTGGCAGTTGTGTCCCACATTGTGAGGGAGATTTACACCTCTTGGAGTTATGTCCCATGTAGCACGGAGGGTAGTGAGTTTATTTGCAGAGTTGGCTGAGAGAGAGAGGCCACATCTGAGCAACAAAAGAGATTATCTGGGAGTGACTCTTAGATATAATTATAAGTAGGCGTAGCTTCTCCTTTGCAGGAATAAGTTACATAAGGGCAAGCCCCAAGATCGAAGACTTGACTTATTAAATTGGGAGTCCCTAGTGCTTGTGAGAATATCAGGAATTCCCCAGGTGGGGAAGTTTAATATGTCCATGTTTTCCCCCAATCCATCAAGGGGACTTTGCAAATTCTTTTTATTTTCTGCCCAAAATACTCTGGGATATATCAGGGTATTACAATAACCTGTACAGAATAACAAGATCTCATTCCTTATTTGAGATTCCAAGTAATTATATTGTTTAAATAAACTAACCATTAGATTAGTAAAATTAGATAAATTAGATAGTGGTTAAATTAGATAGTGTGCTACAGAGAATATAAATTTTGTACCAAATAAACATCTCTTAAATAACAGTTAAAACTCAGGAATAGATGTGACTGCTGTAAGAGCTTACAATCTAGGAATCTTTACAATGAGCCTTATTGAACATTCTGTACTCCTGCATTGTTGATTGCCCAATCTCTGTCCACTTTCTATCCCCTGATAGCCTATATTCTCAAATTCAATTCTCAGAATTTGCTCATTATAGTTAGTTTATATTAGTGAGGCCTTAAAATATTTGTCCTTTTGTTTCTGGCTTGTTTCACTCAACATAATGTCCTCAAGGTTCATTTGCCTAGTTGTATGCCTCACAACTTCATTCCTTCTTGCAGCCACTCAATATTCTGTTGCATTTATATACCATGGTTTGCCCTTCCATCTGTGTTCCCTTAGGCCACCTCCATCCATTGCAAATTGTGAATACTGCTGCCATAAACATCAGTGTGCAAATGCCTGTTCATGTCCCTGCCTATTCATGTCCTGCTTTCAGTTCTTCCAAGTATATACCACATTAACAGGGTTGCAGGATCATATGGCCACCCCACACTTAGCTTCCTGTGGAACCACCACACTGCCCTTGAGAGGAGCTGCACAATTCTACTTCCCTTCCAGCAGTGAATAGGTATATCTCTCTCCACATCTTCTCCAGCACTTGTATCTTTCTGTTTATTTTTTTAAAGTTTTATTCAAACACCATACAATCCATCCTAAGTGAACAATCAATAGCCCCTGGTATAATCACATAGTTGTGCATTCACCACCACAATATATATGAAAACATTTCCATTTAGTTCTGTGCTGTGATCCAGCCCTTCCACTTGTTCCAGACTGGTGTACGATTTGTTTCTGGTCATGGAAGTCCCCCAAACAGTTGTTCCAGTCAGTTGTTTGCTATTTACTAGCTACCCTAGAGGACGAACAAAATTCCACACCACCCTACACCACCATCTTGCCATGCCTCCCCTGTGATGTTATACAATAGTTTTTAAATGTGTCTGTTGTCTATGGGTATGTATGTGTAAGTGATCTTAACTACCACCACCACAACAAAAAGCCTAGGGGACACTGGCCTAATTAGGATAATGGGAATTAGACAGTAAAATTATGAAACCATTTGTATTGTTGGTTCAAAAAATATGAATAATTAGAATACTTCAAGATAGGACTTAAGTTCTGTGATTCCACAGTTAAAAAAGAAAAGCTTATCTTTGAATAAAGCTTTCTATAAAAATGCAAAGTAAATCTCAATATATAAGCATATATCCAAAATTAAAGATTAAGTAAGCAGAAGCAATGCTGTAAAACATGTCTTTTAAAATGATTGATTATAGCAGATGACATGTTAACAATGAAAAGGTGAGCTGATAAAGGAACTCTTCTACAGTCCTATTTCTGTCACAGCTGGAGGTGCATGACTTCCTTGTTCTTACAGAGGTATTACTGCCACATGATGCACTCCTGCAACAAAGGTGAAATATGAATTGACTTCTCTTCTTAAATATTAATCATTCAATCATGATACAAGTGGAATTTAGTAATGTATAGTATAGCTATAGAAGTTAGAGCCCAAGATTTTCTTTGGACTTTACTCATATGCCATCTTTATGCAACGACAGCCCTTATGAAACAAGTGTTTGCAGTGAAATCCTCTGAAAGTGAAATATTTATGCTGGTAGGCTAATTAGTTTTAAAAATCTGTATGATCCAAAACAACTGGCTGATGTTTTTCCGTAAATTCCATATTTTGATGCAGTGGCTGTTGGACTTTGTTTTCATTCTACCATTACATGCTATGTAGATGTAGGTTGAGGAGAAAATTTATGTTCATGCAAACTTACTAAACCTGAAGAACATCAAGCAACATTTTTTGAGGGTTGGGATGGGGTGGGTAGATGAGTTTACATGAGGCCTATAAATATATGCCCAGCCCATAACAACTAGAATTCTGCTATCACCAAGCACAGTTTAAAAGTGTTTCTGTCAGTTAGTTGCTGAATGTGTTAGTGGGAAGTGCAGCCTGAAAAATATCAAGCTAGGTACTTAAGGAAAGTCATGGGAAAGCAAAGAGAGAGTGCAGCGAGAACCTAATCTTTTTCTGGTTAGGTCATTCATTTTAACAAATATTTCTTGAATGCCAGGGATTCTTCCTGGTGCTATAGATTCAGCAGTGATTAAAGAGAAAATGTCCCTGCTTTCCAGAGCTTGTTTCCTAGTCAAGATCTCCCCAGGTAAAGAATGGAAACAACCCTCAGAAATGATCTCTCATATGATTTTAGAAAGGATATTACTCCAAAGGAAATAAGAATGTCCCAGTAAAATAATACACGATTATAGTTTTATTGTTGCTGATGCTTTAAATATCTAATATCAGAAAGGAAAAAGTAATAGAGTGGAGGAAGGAAATTATATCTAGAATTGTATCTATCTATATCATAGAATAATTTAATCTCTCATGGATTACTGGAAGTCATCCCTGTTTTAGTAATCATCAAAGACCTCTGGTAATGTGAACTATTTAAACATACAAAGGTGATGATTGTGTTTTGTCTGTCTTTCTCTGCAAACAAATGAACATAAAATATCCACTGGAAATCAGCTCATCACGTTTTTGCTTTAAATAATGCATTAGAGTAGAAAGAGCTTATGAAGAAACAGCCAAAGCAAACTAGATTTTTATTTCTAAAAGCCTGAGGAATAAATAAGTCTTTTTTGAGAGACTTGCACCAGTGAAAGCAGAGTTAGATCAAGAATTATAAGACATTAAAAATCAAGTGAAGTTGGCAGAACATTAGTTTTATATTAACATATTAAATTTTTATAATATTAAAATTCTTTAGAACAGCTACATGGCAGGTAGAAATAAATACAAATTTATTTAATGGAGTATTTTATGTATACTTGAACCCTAATGAACTAGAGAGATGAAAGTCTGAAGCAGCCCTAATCTCTTTCTATCATTATGACTCTACCTACGTATTTGATTGATTTTGCTAAGTATTTTTTCATTGCATTTTTTCCAGCTGTGTACTTCCTACTATGAGGAACACATCATGGACTCTATCTGAGAGCAGCTTCTAATCCAGGAATTTACCTGAGCATATAAAATAAGTAGGGTATAATAAAGAATAGAAAGTACTGCAAATTACAAAAGGTGATTTATACATTAACAGTTGCCTGACCAAAGAGTGATCGACATGGGTGAAATATCGGGGAAAACTTTATGGAGGTGAGACATCTAGAGTTGCACCTGGAAAGTTGCTGGATTTGGATGGAAATATATTACAGGCAAAACAATAATGAGCAAAGTTATCAATATCGGAGGTGGAATGATGTATATTGGGAACAATGATGTGACCGATCTCACTAGAATGATAGATCTGTTGTAGGAAACAGTAGGAGAAAAGTTAAGGTGAAATTAGATTTCTCAAAAGACTTTCATAGCACAGTAAGGAAAATGAATTTCTTTTGAGGCAACACAAAGCTATTGAATATCCCTGAGTAGTAGGTCAAAGCAAAGGAATCTGGCAGGATATTGAAGAAGCAATTGGAAGTATAAGATATTTGAGATGACAACTGCCTCAGTTTGTCAGGCTGCTGTGACAAATACCATACATTGGGTTGGCTTAAACAATGGGAATTTATTGTCTCACTATTTTGGAAGCTAAACGGCTTGTTACTTTCAGGGTTCTGTATTGTTTTGTTGTGGCTTGCAGCAATCCTTTTTCCTTGGCTTGCATCTCTGCCTCATGTTACATGGTGATCTCTCCTTTGCCTATTGGGTTCCTGCTGACTTCCTGCTTTTGGCTCCTTTGTGCTTTTCTCTGATTATGTCTGAATTTCTTCTGCTTATAAAGGACTCCAGTGATCTGGATTAAGACCCAATCTCATTGAGTTAGGCCTCATCTTAATTAAAATAACATCTTTAAGAAGTCCTATTTAAAATGGGTTCAGACTCCGCAGGAATGCAGATTAACAGCATGTCTAAATTGGGGTGCAAAATTCAATCTACCATAGCAACACACACACACACACCATGAATCCATACACATAGACACAAGATATAAGAAGAATGCATACTGAATATGAGCAAGTTTTCTCCAGACACAAAAAGATTGCATGGGCTATGTGGACAGAAAATTTGAAAGTAAAGTAAACATTTCATTAATGTATTATTCTGTGAAAGGGGCTGTGTGCCATTTTTTTGAGCTGAGTTCTTGTCATAGTGGTAACATGACTCCCGAATAGTCTTGTGGAATTTAAGAGTGGAAAGTACCTTTGACTTCCTGGTAAGAGACCTTCAAGCTGGTAGGATTCTAAAGATTATATGTATTCTTAGACAGCTTCATCTAGTTACCTACATCTCAGCTTAGCTCTGAGTGAGAGAATACATTCCTGTATATCTCATAGCAGCAAGGAATTGCCCAGGAAGATTCTGGGCCCAGAGGGGACCTCTGGATTGCAATGAGGAGTGAGATAGCAGCAACAGGAATTCACTGATGAACAAGTGCCACATGAGATAAGGTGTGAGGTCTGCAAGGACAGGTGATGATCGAAGACCACATGGGGACTCCACATCCCTGTTATCTTAGCTATACACACATTTTCTGCAACTTGGATGCAAATTTAGCAAATTGTGTGTGTGTGTGTGATGTACAAGGGGTAGAGTGGCCAGATTATATATCTGCCACTGTGGAATGGGAATCCATTCAAAGTAAAAATGGGATTATAAAAGAAAAATGAGAGTTAATATTTATTCCCTGTTCATGTAGCTCATTTGTTTATGAGTCTAGCACATTTTTGGTGATTGTTAACAAGTACTCAACAAATGTTTGTCAACTAAATAGAATTATTGATTGAATTAGACAAGGCCTTAGATGCCCTGGTATTCATTTTAGGACATCAGACTTCCTAAAAAAAATATCAGAATGTTATGGAACCCCTCTACTTAATTGGATGCATAGGTCCTTTTGACTCTAAATGGAGGCAACAGCTTTATTTCTTTCCTAAACTTATATTCTCACTCCAGTCCAATTTTTTTTTAGCTCACAGCATATTCCTCTTGAAAATCCTGCTGAGTTGAAAACTTACAGTTATTTCAATTTCTTCAATATACAAAAATAAATAGAAGTTTCTTCAATATGCAAAATTTGCAGATTTTTTATTTAACATTGAATGACCAAGTAAAGCATATTAACCTGTCTCCATAGTTATATGTTTAAAACATACAGACCTTCAGAGTTAATAAAATGTTTGAAGGTATATTTCAGTATTACATTTGGAAATATATGATTATTTTAAGCATTCTACAACATTGACCATAGATGTGAAAATTGATGTCTTCAACATTCTTAACAGTTGGTAGTTTTCACAGCATGATCCCATGCTAATGGAACCATGACTTGCACAGTGAAGTGGAAACCAATAACTCTGTGCTGACAATATAACATATGGGCAAAGTACATATATATGTATGTATGTATGTATTTGCATAAATATAAAATATCATTTAAATGTACTTTGGGACATGCAAGAGCAGATACAGATTTATTTTATTAGTTTTAGCATATATTATATTTAATTTTAAAATATAATTTATTGCTTTTTTCTGATTTTAGAAGTAATTGATGTTTATTGCATAAAATTTGTAAATAAATGTATGATATGCAATACATATAATCTCAGTATCCCAATATTTTATGGTATTCCTTATGGTCTGTTTTGAATCAGGAAACATGCTTAATCTATCCAGAGTTAGATATAGGAGAAAACCCTTCAAAGTTTTACTTTTCTGTATTGCCTTAAGCTGTCATCCAAATAAGGCCAAGGAAGAGATTTGCTCCAAAGAAAGTTGTTCTATTTTATTGCCCCCTGTTCCTATCTTCCATTTTCTCCCATCCCTCACTCCCAGGCCCCAAAATCCAGGTCCAAATAAATCTGCCTCAGAAATCATTATAGTTCTACTTTGCTTTGTTTTAGTAATACATCCATTTTTTTTTTTTTGTTAATACAAAAGCAGATTTTTCCAAAGAAGATATACAAATTTCCAATAAGTACATGAAAAGATGCTCAACGTCATTGATCAGTAGGGAAATGCAAATTGAAACCATAAAGAAATAACACTTCACACCTATTATTATTTAAAAAACAGAAACTTACAGTGGTTGGTGAAGATGTGGAGAAATTGGAATCCTCATGCATTTCTGGCAGGGATGTAAAGTGGTGCAGCCATTGTGAAAAACAGTTTGGTAGTTTCCCCCAAAATTTAATACAGAATTATCACATGACCCCACAATTCCTAGGTTTATACCCTAAATAATTGAAAATAGGGACTCAAACAGATATTTGTAAACCCTTGTTCATTATTCACAATAACCCACAAGAAGAAACAATTCAAGTGTCTATCAACAGATGAATGGATAAACAAAAAATGGTATATACACACAATGGAATATTATTCAGCCATAAAAAGGAATGAAGTTCTGTTACATGATGCAACACAGATGGACCTTGAAAATAGGCTAAATGATATAAGCCCAACACAAAAGCACAGATATTATATGTGCTCATGTATATGAAATATCTAGAATAAGCAAATTCATAGAGGCAGAAAATTTATTAGAGATTACTAGAGACAGAAGGGACAGGAGAATGGGGAGTTACTGATTAATGGGTACAGAGTTTCTGTTTGGGGTGATGAAAGCGTTTTAATGGTAAATTATGTTGATGGTAGCATGACACTGTAAATGTAATTAATGACATTCAATGGTACACTTAAAAATAGGTAAAATGGCAAATTATATGTTATATATATGTTACCACACACATGCATACAAAAAGAATCAAATAGGTCCTACAACATCAGCCAAGAAACCTAAAGAAAGTTCAATAGATTCTTCCTATCTAGATCTGCATTGGGGTGGGGTTGGCCCATTAGAAGGGATGGGACCCTTTCCCTGTAGAGGATTGGATCCTGACACAGAGGAATGAGAGTGCCTTTGGAGACCACTGTGCTTGGAACTCAGGCCAGAAAGACACCCTTTTTGTTGTCCCCTGTTTGCACCTCTCCTTCCTCTTCCCAGCTTGTGAGGTGGTAAAGTCACTGAGAGTAGCAGAGATGGAAGGGCTTTCAGAGAGGGGAAAGGAAAAACACAGAGGTAGCTAAGAAAATGTATTGGATGGCCACATGAGTGTCACAAAGCAATGCAGCTTGTTGGTGTGAAATGATTTAAAACTACCCTACAGTAAACATCCCAAACCTACCCTGGTGGCTTAGTATTAAAAAGCAAAGCTGCCATTTAGTGAGTACTTATCAAGTGCCGAGAACTTTACATATGTATGTCTTGTCCTCACAACAACCTTGCAAGCTGGTACTTAGTTCCATTTTATAGATAAGGAAACTAAGGCTCAGAGAAATTAAAAACAAACAAACAAACAATGAATCCAGCATTCCAAAACCAGATTCTAGAAATAGGGAGTAGAAGTGTCATTCTATTAAATGTGTTCTTTTCTCTCTGGTTTGGCACTCACTTCTCATAATTCATTTAGCTTTGGTGAACTCTTACGATTCATGAATACCTAGGCATAGACATAAATGTCTAGAAAAGCAGTTACTATACAGTAGGCACTCAGTAAATATTTACTGAGTAAAAATAAATACTCAGGAAGATGGTGTAATGAAGACAGGCAGAATTCACTCCTCCACCGTAAAACAACTAGAGAACAGTCAGAAACTCTCCAACTCAATGGTTCCAGTGCTTGGGAACCAGAGAAAGACCACTATGATATATAAGGAAGAGCTGGATGAAAGAGCAGCGCAACTATGACTGAGAAATGGGGATGAGTAATCACAATCACCCCTGAGACCTGCAGCTACACACCACCTGACCAGGCAGCCTAAAAGCAGTGCACTCCTACTTTGGCTGCTGGCTGGGGAGTCAACCCTCTCAGTCCTGCAGCCTAGAGTCTTTTCACATAGGAGTGCTGGACACAGCAGACTCATTTTATCCACATACAGAGACTCTGCTGCAGTGCCCAGTGCCCACTGCCCATCCCTGAGGCTGGCAGACTCTCTGGGTCTCACAGCCTGGATCCTCTTTGCATGGGGTACCTCGATGCTTACAGCTTTCCCTACTCCTGAGGCCATGGCTGTGCACTGGCCTGGGTCTTGCTGGCTGGAGAAACATAGCTCACTCCTAGGCTGGCCACTGGCTGGTGAAGTTGAAGCACTCAGTTCCTTAGCCTGAGGTCTATCCTTGCAGGAGTCTGGGAACAACCAGATTTATTGTACCCACAAGCAGAGTCTTTGCTGCAGTACACAGTGCCCACTCCCCCATCCCCTCCCAGACCTGGTGGCTACCAGCACACCTAGACCTGGAAGAGACAGGGAGGCCTTCCCCTCAGGAAAAGAGGATGAAACAGATTAGCCCTGAGCTAATAGTTGGCTGGAGAGGGCAACCCTCTGGGGCCAGTAGCCTGGTACTGGACTCTGACACGGACTAGACCCTGTCCAGCAGGCTGCTGCAGTTGGAGAGGGGCAGGGTTGTGGGGGAATAGGAGTCCCAAGAGCACTATCTGCTGGGAAGACTGGTAAACTGCAGTCTGGTAAGCTGCTTTTCTGCCCAGACTCTAGCAGCCTTTTGAAAGCAATTGTACCCCCTGTGTGAGACTGTGGCCCTGATTTGGCTGGGAATTACTGACAAACCAAGTGCCAAAGGAGACCTTCAACACAAACTCAAGCAACAACAAAATCTTAGACAACCAAGGGAAACCAATTTTCAAAATAATCTTGTCAAGATAATCAGATGCCAAGAAACCAGCAAAAAAAAATCACATGAAGAAACAAGAAGATATGGCCAAGCCAGATGACCAAAGTAAAAAGTCAGAGGAGACACAGAATTTGGAACAACGAATCAAAGATGTCAAACAAATCTCCTAAATCACTTCCATGATATGGTTGAAGAGATAAAGAATATCAAGAAGACACTAGAAGAGCATAAAAAAGAATTTGAAAGAATAATAAAAAATAGAAGACCTTTCAGAAATGGAAGATGCTGTAGATCAAATTAAAAATATATTAGAGATACACAACAGCAGATGTGAAGAGGCAGAAGAAAGAATAAGAAAACTAGAGGACAAAGCAACCAATCTGAATGCACAAAAGAACAAAGGAGAAAAAAATGGAAAAATCTGAATTAGATCCAGGGAAATGATTGACAACTTGAAGTGCAAAATATAAGAATCATAGGTGTCCCAGATGAAGAAGAGAAGACTAAAGGGCCAGGAAGATTTTTTGTGAAGATAATTGCAGAAAATTTCCCAACCTTTATAAAAAGATAAATATGCAAATCAAAGAAGCCCAACATACTCCAAATAGAAAAAAATCCAAATAGACCACCCACTCCAAGACACATACTAATCAAACTGTCAAATGCTGAAGAGAAGGAGAGACTCTTGAAAGAAGCAAGAGAAAAGCAATTGACCACATCCAAGGGAAGCCAAAAAGACTAAGTGCCGAATTCTCATTGGGCACCCTGGAGGCAAGAAGGCAGTGGTTTTATATATTTAAGATTCTGAAAGAGAAAAATTGCCAGCCATGAATTCATTATCCAGCAAAGGTATCTTCAGAAATGAGGGGGAATTTAAAATTTTCACAGATAAATAAATGCTGAGAGAATTTGTTAACAAGATACCTGCCCTGCAAGAAATACTAAAGGAAGTCCTGCTGGCTGGAAGAAAAAGGAGGAGAGAGAGGTTTGGAGGAAAGTGCAGAAATGATTATCAGTAAGGGTAACTAAAAGGATTAAAAGAAAGAAAAATACTAGATCTGACAAATAAAACCCAAGGGATACATTGGTTGAAGTAAGAACAGCTTTTACAGTAATAATATTGAATGTTAATGGATTAAACTCTGTAGTAAAAAGATACAGAAGGGCAGAATGGATAAAAAATATGATCTATCTATATGCTGTTTACAAAAGACTCATTTTAGACCCAAAGATACAAATAAGTTGAAAGTGAATGGATGGAAAAGATTCCATGCAAGCCACAATTCCCAAAACAAGCTGGGGTAGATATACTAGTATCAGATAAAATAGACTTTAAATGCAAAAATGTTATAAGAGATAAAGAAGGACACTATATATTAATAAAAGAGGCAATTAACTGAGAAGAAATATCAATCATAAATATTTATGCACCTAATCAAGGTGCTCCAAAGTACATGAGGCAAACATTGGCAAAACTGAAGGGTGTAACAGATGTTTCTACAATGGTAGTGGGATACTTCAACACACCAGTCTCTTCAATAGATAGAACATCTTGATAGAAGATCAATAAGGAAATAAAGAACCTATGTAATGTTGTAAATGAATTAGACCTAACAGACTTATCTAGATCATTGTACCCCAAAACAGCAGGATTTATATTCTTCTTAAAGTGCTCATGGAACATTCTTCAGGATAGACCATATGCTGGGGCATAAAATAGGTCTTAACAAATTTTAAAAGACTGAAATTATTCAAAGCTCTTTCACTGATCATAATGGGATGAAGCTGGAAATCAATAACCACTGGAGAACAGGAACTTTCACAAATATATGGAGGTTAAAAAACACACTCTTTATCAGTGGGTCAAAGAAGAAATTGCAAGAGAGGTCAGTAAATAACTTGAGATGAATGAAAACAAGAATGCATTTCAAATTTATGGGATGCAGTGAAGGTGGCATTGAGAGGGAAATTTATAGTCCTAACTGCCTATGTTAAAAAGAACAATTGAAGAAACTAGAGAAAGAGTAGCAAACTAATCCCAAAGCAGAATAAAAGAAATAACAAAGATTAAAGCAGAAATGAATGAAATAGAGAACAAAAAATAACAGAGGGATGTGGGTGGCATCTGCCCGCCCCGAAGTGCCGACATTTGTGGCAAGCCAGCTCTCAAGGTGGCTGCGGCCGAGAAGCATGCGGGGTTGAGGTGTCCGTGATGCCGGTGGTCTCTGAGGTGGGGCGCTCAAAACCAAGCGTGTCGGACCCGCCACGCTCAGGCTTCATGCTGGGACTGGATGTAGGCGGCTTGGTGATCCGCCGCCATGTCTATGACCAGGCTACCCGGATCTGCGGCTCCAGTGCACAGAAGCTGCAGGAATAGAGATGAATCAAATTGTTGGTCTTGGCATTTCAACACGGAGAGCAACTTTTATTACATGGAACAGGAAAACTGGAAATCATTTTCACAACTTCATAAGTTGGTAAGATCTAAGAGCTGCTGAACTTGTAAAATATTGGAATAATTCTTTTATAATGAAGCTAATACACAGTTCCTGCTGAGTGTTTCGTTTTTTTTACTAGAAGTAAACGACTTCTAGCAGCGAGTTTGTTCACTTTCACACCCCGACATCTTTCTTTGAGATTGGCCTGGGTTTTACAGAACCTGATTGAGGTACGAAAAGCAGTTGAAGAAGAAAATTGCTGCTTTGGGACTATTGATACTTGGTTGTTACATAAGCTGACAATAGTTTCTGAATATGCCACAGATTTTTCAAATGCAAGTACAACTGGACTTTTTGACCCATATGAGATGTGTTGGAGTGGGTTCATTACCTCCCTGCTTTCAATACCACTTTCTCTCCTGCCTCCGGTGAGGGACACAAGCCACAGTTTTGGATCAGTAGATGAAGAATTATTTGGTGTGCCTATACCAATAGTAGCCTTGGTAGCTGACCAACAATCAGCCATGTTTGGAGAGTGCTGCTTCCAGACAGGAGATGTGAAATTAACCTTGGGAACTGGGACTTTTTTGGATATTAATACTGGAAACAAGCCTGAACAGACTCTTGGAGGCTTTTATCCATTAATTGGGTGAAAGATTGGGCAAGAAGTTGTATGCATAGCTGAAGGCAATGCAGGAAACACTGGTACTGCCATTAAATGGGCTCAACAATTAAATCTTTTCACAGACGGCTGCTGAGAGTGAAAAAATGGCCAAAAGTTTGGAAGATTCTGAAGGAGTTTATTTTGTTCCATCTTTTAGCAGATTGCAGGCTCCACTAAATGACCCCCGTGCATGTGCTTCTTTTATGGGTTTGAAGCCTTTCACCAGTAAATATCAACTTGTAACGAGCAATATTAGAGTCAACAGCTTTCAGAAACAAACAGTTACATGAGATGATGCAGAAAGAGATCCATATTCCTGTAACAAAAGTCTGGGTGGATGGAGGAGTTTGTAAGAATGGTTTTGTCATGCAGATGACTTCAGACCTGATTAATGAGACTATAGACAGACCCGTCCACATGCACATGTCGTGCTTGGGGTGCCTTCTAGCTGGCCTTGCTGTTGGGTTTTTAGAATGACTAGGAGGGACTAAAGAAACTGAGGCAAAGTGAAATGTATTTTAAGCCACAGAAGAAATGGCAAGAAATATAAAATGAGTATGGAAACTGGGTCAAAGTTGTGAAATGCTCCATGAATGGTATAACAAGACTTAGCACTAAAGAAATAACTCAAACCACAAATGGCTGTTGATGCCAATATACAAATGAGACAAAGCTCAGGGATAACCAATATCGACAATGACCAAGGGGAGAAGACTTCTTAAACTGAGCTCACAACTGAGAGAAAAAGCATTTCTTTTTTGAAAAACAAAAAAACAAAACAAAGCATCTATTTTTTTTATCCAAATCTTGCTGAGATTGATAAAGCAGCAATACCTCAAAACTTTTATGTCTTCTGTTTTGTAACAATTCCAAAGACATTAGCCATTTTCAGCCATATTTTGATGGTTATGGATCCTCCTCCTTTTTATACTTACATAGTGGTGCATTTGAATATAATTGTTTACTATTGACCTAAAACTCAAGGTCACGCACCATTCACATTTTGTTCCAAAATTATGTGACAAGTATTTCTTTTAATTCTTTTGAATTAAGTGGGCTATTGGAAATACATATAACTAAAAAGAAAGAAGAACTAAAGAAATGTCAAATTTTGAAACATTTTTTTTTTGTTTAAAGCCGTAATTGTCCAGTGTCATGTCCAAATATCAGCTCAATATGTCCATCTCAGATAAGCTTGTTAAGAAAAACGCTTTCCTTTACTGAACTTAAAGACACTGCCTTAGTTTTCCCTTGTTCAGCTAAAATCTGAGCATTTCTTTCTGTGTTGAAAAACATAGAGAAAATAATTTTAGTTAACAAAACTAAAAAGGCAATTGATTGTTAAGGAACAAAAAATACCATTTATTTTCCTTCTCAAATAGCATTTTTCTTTTCCAAAAACTTCTGGTTAAAGTATGTCATTGCATTTTTTACAAAATGCAGATATTTAACATAAATCTTGCCTTTCTTGTCCTGTCTCTATTTTTCTTAGTTGTTAGGATGCTTACATAAGTATCTTTTGTTTTTATTGTTTTTAAGGGCCTACTAGAGCTTCATTTTAAGAAAGTGTCCTAATTTATTGGTGAGCTTAAAAATTGCCTTTATTAGGGTATTTTACTTGTTCATGTATCTTTTTGATGTTCTTCTAGTCAACTCATCTCTTTGAGATATGCAGTGGGTGGCTGACAGAGGGGAGGGGAGTGTACCCATGCTAATGATTGTCCTATTGCCACTGAGCCAGAGATCCACAGAAAGGAGCCAGAACAGTTCCACATTCTCGAACTTTCTTGTTAGAAAGAATACGGAGGGGTAACAGTTGTGAAACCATCTGGGTGTGAAATCCTTCTACAGCAGTTGACCACCTTCCAGTCTGTTGCCCATCCTTACATATGGGGTTATTCTATTTGGATTTGCAACAAAAGTGAATTTATTTCCCTCTTGATTAGGCTTTTTCACACAAAGTCCTGCTGTTCTAGAACTAGCTATTAAATAGTATAACAAAAAAAAAAAAATAGAGAATCAATAAAACCAAAAGTTGGTTCTTTAGAAGATCAATGAGATCAACAAACCCTTAGCTAGACTGACAAAGTAAAAAAGAGAGAAGATGTGAATAAATAAAATCAGAAATGAGAGGGTGTTCATTACCACAGACCCTGAAGAAATAAAAAATATCATAAGAGGATACTATGGCCAACTTTTATGCCCACAAAATAGACAACTTAGATGACTTGGACAATTTCTTAGAAATACATGAATAACCTGTACTGACTTGAGAAGAAACAAAAGACCTCAACAAACCAATCTCAAGAAAAGAGGTTGAATCAGTCATCAAAAACCTCCATACAGTGAAAATCCCAAGACGAGGTGCCTTCACAGAGGAATTTTTCCAAACGTTACAAGAAGAGTAACACATTCTGCTCAAACTTTTCCTAAATATTGAAGAAAAGGAAACAGTATCAAATTCATTCTATGAAGCTAACATCACTCTAATACCAGAACTTGTTAAAGATACTATAGGAAAGGAAAACTACAGACCTGTCTCTCTAATGAATGTAGATGCAAAAATTCTCAACAAAATTCTTGCAAATTGAATCTGACAAGCACATTAAAAGAATTATACACCATGACCAAGTAGGTTTTATTCCAGATATGCAAGGGCAATTCAACACAAGAAAATCAATTAATGTAATACAACACATTAACGAATCAAAAGGGAAAAATCACATGATCGTATCAATTGACACAGAAAAGTATTTGACAAAATTCAGCACCCATTCTTGATAAAAACACTTCAAATGTAGATATTGAGGGAAATGTCCTCAATATGATAAAGGGCATATATGAAAAACCCACAGATAACATTGTATTCAATGGAGAGACTGAAAGCCTTCCTTCTAAGATACGGAATGAGACAAGGATGTGCTAGAAGTTCTAGCTAGAGCAATTTGGCAAGAAAAAGAAATAAAAGGCATCCAGATTGGAAAGGAAGTAAAACTCTCATTGCTTGCAGATGACATGATCTATATTTGGAAAATCTCTAGAAAACTATGACAAAGCTACTTGAGCTAATTAATGAATTCAGCAAAGTGGCAGGATATGAGATAAACATGCAGAAATCAGTAGTGTTTCTATACACTAGTAATGAGCTATCCAATAGCAACTAAAAAAATCAAGTATCTCAGAATAAACTTAATCAAGGATGTAAAGGGCCTATACACAGAAAACCACAAAACATTGCTAAGATAAATCAAAGAAGATGTAAATAGGTGGAAAGACATTCTGTGTTCATGGATAGGAAGGCTAAATGTCATTAAGATGGCAAGTCTACCCAAATTGCTCTACAGATTCAATACAATACCAATCAAAATCCCAACAATCTGCTTTGCAGAGTTGGAAAGTTAGTTATCAAATTTATTTGGAAGAGAAAAGGGCCTCAAATAGCCAAAAACATCCTGAAAAAGAAGAATGAAGTGGGAGGTCTCACACTTCTTGATTTTAAAGCTTATTATAAAGCCACAGTGTTCAGAACAGCATGGCACTGGCATAACAATAGACATATTGATCAATGGAATTGAACTGAGAATTCAGAAATAGACTCTGTGACCTATGGTCAGTTGTATTTTGACCAGTCCCCTAAATGCACTGAACTGGGAAAGAATAGTCTCTTCAATAAATGTGCTTGAAGAACTGAATATCCATATCCGAAAGAATGAAAGAGGACCTGTATCTCCAACTCTACACAAAAATTAACTCGAAGTGGATCAAAGACCTAAATATAAGAGCCCTGTACCAGAAAACTCCTAGAAGAAAATATAGGGAAACATTTTCAGGACCTAGTGATAGGAGGTAGCTTCTCTAACCTTACACCCAAAGCACAAACAATGAAAGAAAAGATAGATAGATGGGAACTCCTCAAGATTGCATACTTCTGTGATTCAAAGGACTTTGTCAAAAGGATGAAAAGGCAACCAACTTAGTGGGAGAAAATATTTGGCAACCACATATCTGATAAGGGTTTGACATTCAGTATATATAAAGAAATTCTACAACTTAACAATAAAAAGACAAAAACCCAATTATAAATTGGGCAAAAGATATGAATAGACATTTCTGCAAAGAGGAAATACAAATGGCTAAAAAGCAGTTGAAAAGATGTTCATTTTCATTAGCTACTAGGGTAATGCAAATCAAAACCACAATGAGGTATCATCTTACACCCATCAGAATGGCTGCTACTAAAAGAACAGAAAACTACAAGTGTTGGAGATGATGTAGAGAAATAGGAACACTTATTCACTGCTGATGGGAATGTAAAATGGTACAGCAGCTGTGCAAGATAGTTTGGCAGTTCCTCAGAAAACTAGATATTGAGTTGCCCTATGATCCAGCAATTCCGCTGCTTGGTATATACCCAGAAGTTCTGAAAGCAGGGACATGAAAAGACATTTGCCCACCAATGTGCATAGTGACATTATTCACAATTGCCAAAAGATGCAAACAATCCAAGTGTCCATTAGCTGATGAATGGATAACAAAATGTAGTATATACATATGGTGGAATATTTCTCTGCAGTAAGAAGGGATGAAGCATGTGATGACATGGATGAACCTTGAGGACATAATGCTGAGTGAAATAAGTCAGATCCCAAAGGACAGATATATGATTTCACTAATATGAACTAACTAGAATATGTAACCTCATAGTCATAAAACATAGACTAAAGGTTACCAAGAGATAGACTGAAGCTAGAGAATGGGGAGTGGTTGCTTATTACATACAGAATTTTTAACAAGGTTGAACTTAAATGTTTGGAAATGGATAGTAGTGAGGGTAGCTCATTATTGGGATTATAAATAAATTGAGCTGAATTGTAGGTGAATTTGATTGAAAGGGGTTGTTTAAAGGGGTTGTTTAGAGTCATGTATGTCACCAGAAGGAAAGCTAGAGGTTTAAATATGATATTGTATAACACAGTGAACCTTCAGGTGGACGTTATTTTAAGATTAACAAAACAAATATAAATGAGTTCTTTCATGAGCTAGTACAAATGTAGGACACCTTTACAAAGAGTTAATAATAAATTGGTATATAGGAAAAAAGCACCTATTGCAAGCCACAGACTAGAGTTGACAGTAATATCATAATATCCTTTCTTTAACAGTAACAAGTGTACCACACCAATAGTAGGGGTCGGTAATGGGGGTGATAAGAGGTATGGGGTGTTTTGGGTTTTATTTTTCTTTATGGAACAATGAAAGTGGTTTTAAATTGAATGTGATAGTGATTGCAAAACTAGGTAATGACACTGTGAGGTATTGATTGTATACTTTGGATTGATTATGTGGTATGTGAATTTATCTCAGTAAAATTTGCAGGAATAAAAGTGTAAATTAACTGTTAAGCTGATTCATCATTACATAAATTATTGCAATTCATTTGTACATTAAAGAAAATTATTTAAAAATACTCAGTAAAAATATGAGTTGACTGAATCTCCTTATTGGATTGTAGGTAGAGTGATTGATTGTTGGTGTCTTGTACATGCCACAAGTTCATGTACAAGTTCATGTAACTGTTGGAACTACAGACTGTTATACAGATTAGCTGGGTCTGTAAATACTCTCATGGCAAACAGCTCTTTTTGTGAAAATTTTTGTGACTTTTTTCAATTTTGTTTACAATTGTGTCCCATGTGGTCTTTTTTGACCATATGTGAAATTAATCCTCTTACTATTCATTCAAAAATCAGAAAGTCTATCTCTATGTATATTATCCATTGGTACACATAAGCAATTGTGTTGTTTAAAATGATTTCTTTCCATTAATGCAACATTGAATTGTAGAAGTTCCTAGAGTGAAATAAAACGGCTCTCCTTAGACTGACAAAAATACCCTTAGGCACTTCGCTTATTTAAATAGAGTGTTCTTCAGCAAAGGTTGCTCCATCAACAATTAGTGTCTTCATAACTCCTAAATTATTCATTAATGCAAATCCAAAATCTAATCACTTTATTCTTCAGCAAAGTTGAAAGAAGAAAATTAATGCTATTTATTTCTTTAAAATGTACTCTCTAGTTCTTTTGGTCTTAATGTGTTTGAAGAATGATAAATATAATTTTGATATGCGTGGTTTCCATAGCAAGTTAATTTTTCTAATAACAAAAGAAAGATGAAGACAGGATTTTCCTAGACATATAATAAACCCGTCAAAGTCTGCAAAATGATATATTGGCACATTGTGCCAGATTTACACCCACATTTCTCATTGGTGTTTCTCCAGAGACAGATTGTTACTGTGCTCTCCTTGCCTCCAAATTTTACAAGCAGGCCAGTGACCAAAACATCTGTATTTATTTATCCAATGATTTCACTAATAGGGAAATGTGCAATTTTGCCACCAGTGTCCTTTTATCTTCTCTTTAATAACTAGTACCCTAATTTCCCTTTCAATAATAATTGTTTTTCCAACTCTGAAGCCATGCCATTCCAAGTGAATTCAATCTAAAACTCAATGGCAGGGTTTGGTCATGACTTAGGCTAGCCAGCCGGAGAATTACATTTCAGCCATGCCAGTGCTGGCCAGCCGGAGAATTACATTTCAGCCACGCCAGTGCTTCTTACCCACTCAGAACCAATGAAAAGCAATCGGTGTTTGGTAAGAGACCCAGTTGTGGTGGAAGCAAAACCTGCCTTTGGACTTTTCAGTAAGATGAGCAATAATCCCCAACTATAAAGGTTAAGCAGTAAGCATTTATTGAGGCTCCATTTTATTAAAAGAAAATGTACTAAATCAAGGTCACTCTAAGTGACACCCATGACAGACAGCCAAGGTCACTGTGGTAGAAAGAAATATGTACCCCAATTTAGACATGTTCTTAATCTTAATCTGCATTCTGGTGGAGGTGGACTCATTCTAAATAAGACCTCTTGAAGATGTTATTTTTAATTACGTTGTGGCTAATTAAATGAGGTGGGTTTTAATCCAGATTAAAGGAGTCCTTTATAAGCAGAAGAAATTAGGACATAGAGAAAGCCATGGAGAGGAGTTGGAAGCAGGAAATCGGTGGGAACCAGAGGAGAAAGGAGAGAACATTGCCACGTGACTGGAAAGCCTAGGAATCCAAGGATTGCTGGCTAGCCAGAATGCTACCCACCATGAGAGGAAGCAAGTCTTCTAGCCAACACTTTGATTTGGACTCCTGGCCTCTGAAACTGTGAAGTTGTCATAGAAGCCTTAACCTAAGAAAGTACCTAAGAAAGTCACCTAAGTGGAAGTAATTGAGTAAACCATTTTATACTACTGACTCAGTGCAGTGCTCCAGGAAGACAATGCAGATAGGTCTGCATAAGTCAGATGTTATACAGCCCTTAAGGGGGCAATTTTGCATAGTCTGTGACATGAATGGTGCCCCAGGATTTGTGAATCTTGTGGTATGTACAAAACCAGAGGTAAGTTGTTCACTTCAGAACTCAGATGAAACATAATTATTCAAATGTTTGATTAGACTTTTTATGTGGTAATATAGTTTTATGTGTCTCTGGTGGGGAAAGTCAGTTTGGCCATGTGAAACTGGCATTATACTAGGATTTTAAGTTATTGAGAATTTCCTTTCTATAATATTCAGTTCCATATTCTTTTGAAAGAAGGTGTATATATCCAATGTAGATGAACCTTCAATCGGTTCTTTGCAGAAATAGACTGTTGTGTTTTTTTTGTTTTTTTTTTGAGTTTTGGAAAGAAAGAAATTTTTAAAAGCAAATTATAGCTTAAAAAATCATCACAATATAGATGATTTGTATTGAAATAATATTATATGTTGTCTCCTGACCAGTCAAAAGTTTAAAAAATACATTAAGCTTTAAATTGCGTGGCATATGTTAGTAAAGGGTCATACTATAATTGTTAGTGAGCTTTCAGTAGTGTTTCTTGGAGATAATGTTTGAACAATCGATTGCCTGAGTTTGAATAATTTATGCATGAGCCAGTGTAGAGTTATAATTGCAATTACAATGTTCAGTTCAGTAACAATGAGTTGCATTTGAAGTTGGATGGCAATTACACTGTATAGCTTAGGCTCTGCTTTTCATTACATTTTAAACAAAGGATTCTGAGTAAAGGGAGATGGCTCAGAGCTTGACAAAAGTTCCCAAGTGAAGTTTTATGGAGTTTCTTTCTAAAGATTTTTATTTCACTTTATTATTTTTTTCTATATTCAAAGTCTGAAATCCAATCTTGCATGCTTCTGTGCCATAGAGATAAAGCAAGGGACTAAAAGTGCCCCTGGTTGGGCAGAAAAGGACTTTTCTACTTTTCTTCAGAAGCAGCAGCTGCTCTCATCAATAATTTCCTGAAGCAATAGTCCTGGAGTGTAAACAGTATTTTATACGGATGACAGTGGAACAGAATAGGTTATTGCTGAAATTTGTGCACTTCACTGTGGAGAATGGTAATCTCTGTAACATGGAATCATGTATTTTCTGAATTAAATGAAAGGGTTAAGAATTTTTATGTGAAGGGAGTTCTGACTCAAAAAGAAACAATTCAAAAATGGTCTCTTCACAAACACACAAAAAATTTATATCATAGCACATTCTAAGAGACTAATAATACCGATCTTAAAGTGTCTTGCCAATTAATTCAATTTAGTTGTGTAATGTGACACTGAATTTTTGCTTTCTTGAAAAATTTTAAAACTCTATTGAAGTGTTGACAGTTGCAGAGGTCTGATTTTCCTTGTTTATATAAGACGTCAACAGGCCATGGATTAATTTCATTTCTATCTCCTGAACACAACATGCAGACATTTATAAAGACCTTCGTCCTTCGTGATTAAAAAAATTTTAATTACAGTATCTCTAGAATCAAACACATCCATGGAAATCATTTGTTGATAGATACCCTGAGGTTTATTTTTCACTCATTACAGTCAACTATCTCCATATTCCCTTTCTCTAAATTTTGTCTTCTCTTGCTACAATATGGGACTATTCCTTAATTTTATTACTCACATTAAAGGCATTCTCAAATGAGACATTGTCTGGGGGAATGAAAGACAGAGTTGTGTAACTCTTCTATCATGGACACCCTAACACATACAGAGTTATGGATTCTTGGACTTACAATTTTGAAAGCATCCTTGATTCCATTCCGTTCTGTCCTCTGTTTCTAAGAAAACAAAATAGTACAATATTGTAGGCATGTTTTGTTGAAGACCTTAAAGTCAGATAAAACTTTACAGCTTTTTTCAATAACTTGTTTTTTCATAAGACTTATTTTCAGGAGTATGATCTATTTCTACTATGACTTACATCAGTTCCCACTTATTAGTTTCAAAACTACTAATTTAGGTTTCGGTTCTTCATAAGAACATTAAAGATGGACTAATTAAGTATAAAATCCCCAAGGGACTGTTGAGAAATTTATAACTCGAAAGTATAAGATTTATTTTATTTTTAAATCTTGTGGAGTTAAAAATGTTTGCATTTTTAGACACCTTTCAAAGAAGTTGAATATTTTATTCCTACTTATTCCTACTTTGCAAATGCGAATGAAAAAATAGATCAGATTTTATTATCACAGTTAACCTTATTAAGCCAGTTTCAGAACCAGTGTGGTTTGAAGTATAGAAATTGACTACTCTTTAATAAACATATTCATTGCAGAATCAAAATTCATTTGTTTAATTATGTTTTCAATATTCTCTTCTTGTTTCAAATGATTATTGGAGATGACTTTATTTTGACTATAGTAAATTACGATTTATTAATTAGAAATGGCATAGAGTGGATTTTATAAAAGAAATAAATTTGATTGAGCAACATAATAATTGCAATTAACAATTGCCGATGCTTAGAGATGCAGACAAAACACATACAGATAAGAAGATATATTTTGCTTCTTTAAGAGAAAACATGCTTTTAACATTTATTATAGAGGAGCAGTGGATAAAAGCATGAACCTTGAAGTGAACTGCCTGTGATTTCAAGTCACATGGGTAACTCTTAGTTTCCTCATCTGTAAAAAGTACTTACCTGTGACTATTAGAATTATTTTGTTATATGAGAAAGCACTTAGCACAGTGCCTGGCACATAGTACTCTGTAAGTTTTTGCTTATATTTATGCTTTATATTTAATAACATTTATTTTAAATTAATATCCATTCTTTAAAGTAGTTTCTCTACCTGGAAATGTTATGAGAAACATCATTTTTGATAAAATTCTATTAAAATGTGTAGTTTTATGTCTTTCACTAATTTGGATGGTTCTTCTTTTCTCCAAATTACTCTGAAGTAGTAAGGCTGTTCTTTGAGAAGAAGCAATTCATGACTCAAGGGGAATAAAAGAAAGGAAAATACTTATATCAAGCCCTTTATATATTAAGTATATTTAATCATTTTCATTTATTCATTAGTTATTTGCTAAGGATTTACAATGATCTATATATTATTTACATATATTATTTGTATGTAGGTAATAAACTTGTCTTACAATACTTAGGCTTGCATTGAGTCTTTAAGGATTGGAAGGACTTGAGCAAAAGGGGAGTTTGTAATTCCAAGCAATGGAAATACATTGACAAGGTTATAAAATATTTATATATATATTATATACATATATTTATATGTTTTATATTTATACATAATAAATCATGATATAATGTATATTATTTATATTTATTAGTCAAATCCTCCCAACAGGCTTGTGAGGGTGTCACATTTTCCTTTTATTAAGATAGAGGGAAGAGGAGTACAGAGAGATTAAATGAGTTAATATGTGACAGTACTGGGATTTGAATCTAGATTTCTCTGCTCTAAAACACATTCTTTTCCCAAAAATACCGTATTACCCTCATAAATGGTAAATTTAGGCCAGTGATGCATGAAATAACTAACGATGACAGTGAAGACCAAAAATACCAAGTATTAAGGTTCAAGTTTATATTACATGATCCAAATATCAATGTAAAACTCAACTAATTAAAAAACAAGACAGTGTTTAATGATTTGTTAGCAATATTGGTGAAGTTATAAAGTTTCTAAGTCAGTCTTTACTATCTATACTGCATTTTAAGTCCAAATGACAATGACTGAACATACTTTATCATTTAGGAATGCTTCTGCAGTGAAGAGAAAATAGGATATTTTAAAACAAAATATTTATTAAAAGGATCAGCTTATTAATGCTAATATGTTTACAATTAGGGTCAAAATTTAAAAAAAAATTCACCTAAATGATTTGTAAAATAGTATGCCATGACTTAAGGATTATTTCTACACCCCAATCAAGGATATTCAGAGGATCTAACAGGTGAATTGATAAGATATGTTTATGATAAGTCACCCATAGAATGATATTGTAAGAATACTTTTAAATATCTCTCTCCTAAGCATTTTCCCCCAAGATGGCCAATTTGACAACATTTCTACAAGAACTCAAGAGACTACAAAACACAAAATTTCCTGAAGTTATGTCTCTGTATTCAGACCAAGATAGAGTTGAATTAATGTTTCTGTTGCATTTAAAAATCCAGTTTGAGGATGGTTTACAGTTTAACTGAAAAATTACTTGATTGAAAATTGCTGGTCAATTAGCAGAGGTAATTCTAAAGGATATTTTAAATTAATATATTTCATTCTCCTAAAGTAGAACAGTATCTATTGTGCTTTTAAAATTGCTTGTTAGGAATTATGGACTGTTACTTCTGAAAGATGTAATTGGTTTATGTTACTTTATGCTTATATTTGATAGGGGCCTTCACATGAGTGCATCTTGTACAAAATAGTATGGTAATCAACAGCTGTTATCACAGAGTGGAGGAAGTTTACATAAGTAATAAAAACATGGGATTCAGCTGTGTGCTAGTTTGAATCTATTATGTCCCCCACAAAAGCCATGTTCTTTAATGCAATCTTTTGGGGGCAGATGTTTTAGTCTTTTGATTAGGGTGGAATCTTTTGATGTGTCTCACCCAGCTGTGGGTGAGATCTTTGATTAAATTATTCCCATAGAGATGTGGATCCCGCCCATTCCTCGTGGGTCTTAATTGGTTCACTGACACAGCTCAAAATCTGACACAGATGCTGATGCTTAGAGATGCAGACAAAAGGACCTTTAGAGATGTTAAGCTAAGACATGAAGCCCAGAGTTTGCCCCAGAGAAGCTAAGAGAGGACCCCCAGTTGCTTAGAGAGAAACACCCTGGGATAAAGAAGCAAGGATGCACAGTTGCTGCAAGAGAGAAGTGAAGACAGAAGCTCAGAGACATCTTGGAGAAAGCCATTTTGTAATGCAACCTGAGAGCAAAGGACCAGCAGACACCATTCAGTTGTGCCTTCCCAGCTGACAGAGGTGTTCCAGATGCCATTGGCCATTCTTCAGTGAAAGTATCCTCTTGTTGATGCCTTAGTATGGATATTTTTGTGGCCTTAGAACTGTAAATTTGTAACCTGATAAATCCCCTTTATAAAAGTAAGTCCATTTCTGGTATTTTGCTTAATGACAGCTCTAGCAAACCAGAACAAGCTGCTCTCTAGTTTTATAAACTTGGTGAAGTGATTTGACTTTTCTGAAGCCTTAACTGATGTATTTGTGAAATGAGATTACAATCAGTGTTAGCTATTAAAATCATGGGCAATTCCCGATCTCATCGCTAGGTAACCAGCCTGCTCAGACTCCTCTCTATTCAACCCCTTCTTGCTCCCCCATGTGGAGCACTGGGCAGGCTCTAGGTGGATATTATTGGATTTTAAATGTCTAGGACCAGAATTCCAGAAAGATGGTGGATTAGGAGAGGCAGAGGAAACTTCACTGTGAGAAAACTAGATAAAGGGCAGAAAGCTTCCCAGAGCAGTTACAGAGATTGACCATCCAATCAGGGACCTTTACAACACATAGTGGGGATTTGGATGGAGAGGCAGACAGACTGCACCTGAAAGGACAGAGCGAGTCTATTCAGCCAGGACTGCTGCCAGGGACTGGTGGCTGGAGCCAGCTGCCAAGCATGGGAGGGAGCAGCTTTCCATGCCCTGTGCATCTATCTCAGCAGCTGGCTGGGGAGATAATCCTTCATAGCCCTGTAGCCAGGAGCTCTCAAGAGGGAACTTGGGATTCAGCAGATTTGTGGTGACTGCATTTACTCTTCCTCCATGGAAGACTGCAGTGTGCACAGCAAGAGGCAGGGAGGCAAGGATGCTGGATGGAAGTGCCAGGAGCCCTTTCCCAATCCCAGAGACTTGTGCATGCACAGTGGACAGGGACTGCGGTGGATTTGAACTGGAGGGTGAGACTCGCAGCTCCATAGCCCCAGAGTGATCCATGCAGAGCCCTGGGAACCACTGGACCCACTGTGCCCTTGAGCAGACTACCTGCCAAACTGCACAGGGTCTGTTCCCCACCCACAGAGCTGGCAGTCCCCAGTGCACATGGAGAACAGGCGCTCTGATTGGATTTCCACCTAGTTTGGACCCCACCCAGTGCATTTGAGAAGTTGGGGGACAGCTGGCTTGAGGGTGAGAGGTGACTCAAGAGTGTCATCTGCTGGAAAAATAGGGAAAGTGCATTCCAGCAAGCTGTAGTTCTGCCAAGTTATATATAAATGCTCAAATAATCCTGTGTATCTCAAAATAACCTTATTAAGATAAGCAAATGCCCTGAGGCCAACAGAAAATTATATAGCACATGAAGAAACAAGAAATATGGACAAGCCAAACATCCAAACTCAAATGCCAGAGGAGACACAGAACATGGAGCAATTAATCAAGGACATACACACAAATCTCCAAAATGACTTCAATGAATTGGCTAAGGACATAAAGGAAATCAAGAAGACTCTAGAAGCATAAAGAAGAATTTGAAAGAGTAAATAAAAAATAGCAGATCTTGTGGGAGCAAAAGATACTGTTGATCAAATTAAAAATATACTAGAGACACACAACAGCATATTTGAAAAGGCAGAATAAAGAATAAGTGCACTAGAGGACAAAGCATTTGAATGTGAATGCACAAAAGAATAAATTTGAAAAAACTAGAAAATATTTGAAATGGATCTCAGGGAAATGATGGACAACATGAAGTGCACAAATATAAGAATCATTGGTGTCCCAGAAGAAGAAGAGAAGGGTAAAGGGATAGGAGGAGCATTTAAAGACATAGTTGGGGAAAACATCCCAACCTATGACATAATATGCAAATCAAAGTTGCCCAGCAAACTCCAAATAGAATAAATCTAAATAAACCCACTCTGAGACATATACTAGTCAGATTGTCAAATGCTGAAGAGAAGTGGAAAGTTCTGAAAGCAGCAAGAGAGAAACAATTCACCACATAAAAGGGAAACCACATAAGACTAAGTACTGACTACTCAGCGACACTTGGTGGTATGACACATTTAAGATTCTGAAAGAGAAAAATTGCCAGTGAAGGATTCTTTATCCAGCAAAGCTCCCCTTCAAAATTTAGGGAGAGTTTAAAATTTTCACAGACAAACAAATGCTGAGACTTCATTAGCAAGAGACCTGCCCTGCAAGAAATATTAAAGGGAATTCTACTGGCTGATTAAAAAAAGGAGAGAGGTCTGGAAAAGGGCACAGAACTGAAGAGTATTAGTAAGAGTAACTTAAAGGGGAAAAAAATGAGGGGGGGATGGAACAGATCTGACAAATAAAAACCAAAGGGTAATATGGTTGATTCAAGAACTGCCTTCATGGTAATAACATTGAATGTGAATGGATTAAACTCCCCAATTAAAAGATAGATTGGCAGATGGATTGAAAATTATGATCCATCAATATGTTGTTTGCAAGAGTCTCATCTTAGAACCAGTGACACAAAGATGTTGAAAGTGAATGGATAGAAAAAGAATATTTCATGTAAGCTACAGCCAAAACAAAGAGGGGTAGCAATATTAATATCAGACAAAGTGGACTTTAAATGCAAAGAGGTCATAAGAGACAGAAGACACTATGTATTAATAAAAGGGACAATTCATCAAGAAGAAATAACAATCATAAATGTTTATGCAGTCAGTCAAGGTACTCCAAAGTACAAGAGATAAACATTGGCAAAACTGAAAGGAGCAATAGAAATTTCTATAATAATAGTGGGATACTTCAATACAACACTGTCTCCTATAGATAAGAAACTACACAGCAAACCAATAAGGAAATTGAGAACCTATACAGTGTGATAAATGACTTAGACTTAATAGATATATATAGAGTGTTACAAACTAAATTACCAGGATATACATTCTTCTCTAGCACTCATGAACATTCTCCAGGAGAGAACATATGCTGTGACACAAATGTAGCCTCAATAAACATAAAAAGTTTGAAATTTTTCAAAGCATATCCTCTGACAATAATGGAATGAAACTAGTAGTCAATAACCACTAAAGGATCAGAATATTTACAAATATGTGGAAGTTAAACAATGCACACCCAAACAACCAGTGGGTCAAAAAAGAAATTGCAAGAGAAGTTGCTAAATATCTAGAGATGGATGAAAACAAGAACACAATATATCAAAACTTACAGTATGCAGCAAAGGTGGTATTGAGGGGGAAATTTATAGGTCTAAATGCATACGTTTAAAAGGAAGAGATAGCTAAAATCAAAGAACTAATGGAACCACTGAAGAAGCTAGAAAATGAACAACAAACTAATCCCAATGCAAGTAGAAGAAAGGAAATAACAAGGATTAAAGCAGGAACAAATGATATGGAAAACAAAAAAACTGTAGAAAAAATAAAACCACAAGTTGGTTGTTTGAGAATAAGATTGACAAACCCTTGTCTAGACTGACAAAATAAAAAAGAGAGAAGACCCAAACACACAAAATCAGAAATAAGAAGGGGGAGGGACATTACTGAAGAAATTTAAAAACCATAAAAGGATACTATGAACAACTCTACACCAACAAACTAGACAATTTAGAGGAAATGGATAATTTCCTGGAAACACATGAACAGCCTAGACTGACATGAGAAGAAATAGAAGACCTCAACAAACCAATCACAAATAAAGAGATCCAATCAGTCATCAAATACTTCCTACAATGAAAAGTCCAGGGCCAGATAGCTCCCCAGAGGAATTTTACCAAACTTTCCAAAAAGAACTGACACCATTCCTGCTCAAACTCTTTCAAAAAATTGAAGAAAAAGGGATACTACCTAACTCTAATACCAAAACCATATAAAGATACTACAAAAAAGGAAAACTACAGGCCACTCTCCATAATGAATATAGATGCAAAAATTCTCAACAAAATACTTGCGAATTGAATCCAAAGACACATTAAAAGAATCATACACCCCAACCAAGTAGTGTTCATTCCAGGCATGCAAGTGTGGTTCAACATAAGAAAATCAATCCACATAGTACAACACATTAACAAACTGAAAGGAAAAAAGCAAATTATCATTTCAATAGATGCTGAAAAAGCATTTGACAAAATCCAGCTTCCTATTTTGATAAAATAACTTCAAAAGGTAGGAATTGAAGGAAACTTTCTCAAAATGATAAAGGGCATATATAAAAAAACCCACAGCCTGCATAGTACTCAACAGTGAGAGACTGAAAGCCTTCCCCCTAAGATCAGGAATGAGACAAGGATGCCCATTGTCATTATCATTATTCAACATTGTACTAGAAATTCTAGTCAGAGCAATCAGGCAAGACAAAGTAACAAAAGGTATCCAAATTTGAAAGAAGAAATAAACTGTCATTATTTTCAGACAAATGATTGTATACTTGGAAAATCCTGAGACATTAATGACAAAGCTACTTGAGCTAATAAATTCAGTAAAGTGATGGGTTATAAGATTAATGCGCAGAAGTCAGTAACATTCCTATACACTAGAAATGGCCTAACAAAGAGACACTCAAGAAAAAAATTCCATTCACAATGGCAACTAAATAAACAAGTACCTAGGAATAAACTTAACTAAGGATGTAAAAGCCCTTTACACAGAAAATTACAAAGCTTTACTAAAAGAAATCAAAAAGGACCTAAATAGGTGGAAAGAGATTCCATATTCATGAATAGGAAGTCTAAATGGCATTAAGATGTCAATTCTACCCACACTGATCTACAAATGCAATGCAATCCCAATCCAAATTCCAACAACCTACTTTGCATACTTGGAAAAGCTAGACATAAATTTATTTGAAAGGGAAAGAGTCCTTGAATGGACAAAAACATTCTGAAAAAGAAAAAGTAAGTGAGAGGACTTACACTTCCTGACTTTAAAGCCTGCTAAAAAGCCACACTAGTCAAAATGTCATGGTACTGGCACAGAGATAGATGTATTGATCAATGGAATTGAAACAAGAGTTCAGAAATAGACCTCCAGATCTATAGGTGACCAATTTTTGATAAGTCTCCAAATCCACTGAAATGAGACAGAACAGTCTCTTCAACAAATGGTGTTGGGAGTACTGGATATCCATATCCAAAAGATTGAAAGAGGACCCCTATCTCACACCCTATACAAAAATTAACTCAAAGTGGATCAAAGACCTCAATATAAGAGGCAGTACCAGAAAACTTTTAGAAGATAAAGTAGGGAAATGTATTCAAGACTAGTATTAAGAGGTAGCTTCTTAGACCTCGCACCCAAAGCACAAGCAATGAAAGAAAAAGTAGACAAATGGGCACTCCTCAAAATTAAAAGCTTCTGTACCTCAAAGGACTTTGTCAAAAAAGGTGAAGAGGCAGCCAGCTCAATGGGGGAAAATATTTGGGAGCCATATATCGTATGAGAGACTGATATCCAGCATATATATAAAAAATCCTACAACTCAACAACAGTACAAACAGCCAAATTATAAAATGGGCAAAAGATATGAAAAGACATTCTTCCAAAGAGGGAAAAAAAGACTAAAACACATATGAAAACATGTTCCTCTTCACTAGCTATTAGAGAAATGCAAATCAAAACCACAATGAGCTATCATCTCACACCAGTGAGAATGGCTGCCATCAAACAAACAAGAAACTGCAAATGCTGGAGAGGATGTGGAGAAATTGGAACTCTTATTCATTGCTGGTGGTAATGTTTAATGGTACAGCCACTGTGGAAGACAGTTTGGTGGTTTCTCAGAAAACTAAATATCAAGTTACCCTACTCTCTGGCAATTTCACTTCTTGATATATACCCAGAAGACCTGAAAGCAGCAACATGAATAGACATTTGCACACTGATGTTCATTGCACAGTTCACAATTGCCAGGAGTTGGAAACAACCCAAGTGTCCTTCAACAGATGAGTGGATAAGCAAAATGTGGTATATACATATGATGGAATTCTATGCAGCAGTAAGAAGGAAAGATATGAAACATATGACAACATGGATGAAACTTGAAGACATAATGCTAAGTGAAATAAGTCAGATAATAAGTTACCACGACTATGAACTCCCTAAAGAATTTTAAATCTGTGTTTCACAATGTAGAATTTAGGGGCCCTAGAGACAGACAAAAGCTAGTGAAGGGGGAATGATAACCTAATATGTACAGACATGTTAATGAGGGTGAACCTATAGGTATGGGAATGGACAACATTGATGATTGTTCATTAGGGGGGTCTTTAAGTATCAGTGCCACTTTGAAGGCAAACATGATTGAAAGTGGTTGTTTAAAGGCATGTATCCCACAGATTAGCACTGTAAATATAAATAAGTGTTTACATATTATACTTCTAAGGTATGACACTGGTACAGAGTTACCAACAGAGTGGTATATGGGAAAACCTACCCATTGCATATTATAGACTGTATTTAATAGGAATACCTTACCAAGACTACAGTAATACTAGGGGTGAATAATTAGAGGTTGATAAGAGCTTTGGTATGTTTTGTGTTATGATAATTGTTTAAAATTTAGTGTGATGATGATTGTACAACTAAGTGAATTTAATCTGAGACACTGATTGTTTATATTGGACTGAATATGCCATGTGAAATTAGGAACCCCCTACTTAAAAAATCAAGCCATTGATCTTGACACTTCCTCTTGAGAAACTTATGGCTGTAAAAGGGAGGCTAAGTCTATCTATAATTATGCCTAAGAGACAACTTCAGAAAACCTCTTTTGTTGTTCAGATATGGCCTTTCTCTGTCTAAGTCCAATTCTGCAAATAAATTCATTTACCTTCCCCCTTCATGGGACGTGACTCCCAGGGGAATGAATCTCCCTGGCGACATGGGACATGACTCCCAGGAATGACTCTGGCCCTGGCATAGAGGGATTGAAAATTCCTTCTTTACCAAAAGAGGGAAAGGAAAGGTAACAAAATAAGGCTACAGTGGTTAAGAGGTTTCAAATAGAATCAAGAGGCTGTCCTGGAGGTTACTCTTTTGCAAACTCCAGCGAGATATCCCAAATGGGCACAGTATGCCAAGCCCTAACTAACAGCAGTCCCAGAATACCTTGGTCCATAAAAAAGTCTCACTCGCTAAGTTTATTTTTCAGAAACTTAATTCCTCCATAGTGTTCCTATGCCAGAAAAGTCCCAAAATTCAGAGACAAAAGCCTCTTCAAGAACATCAACCAGGTGTAACCCCCTTCCCCATAATGTCAACACCTCTTTTCAATATGAACAAGTTAGGGTGGTCACTGCCTAGACATCCCTGAAGATCTAGGAAGTGACTAAATGAGAGGAAGGAGTAGCCACAGACAAGTAGAATTTAACAAAGGATCATGAATACTAAATGCTTATAGACATATATAATTTTTAGATGCCAGGGTATTAGAATAGCTGGAATGAAATAATGGAAATGGTGGAAATGTAACCCATAGCATTCTTTGAAATTTGCTCTATAGCTACTCGTTAAATTGTACTTTGAAAGTGATCATCTTTGTGTATGTATGTTATATTTCATAATAAGGAAACAACATTCTTTGAAATTTGCTCTCTAACTACTTGTTAAATCACACTTTGAAAGTTATTACTGTTCTGTATATATGTTATATTTCACCATAAAAATGTTAAAAAAAAATCATGGGCAATGTTTCTTCATCCTTCATGGAGGATATATAGGAAGCTATCTTTCTAACTCTCAATTCCAAATGTTACTGTTATTGACCACATAAAACGATAGAATAGTAAAATATTTAATTTTAACATAAGACATTCAATGCACAGTTGTGTTCCTTATAAAACTCATAATACTATTTCTTTAGAACCATGTATAATATTAACATTGTACCTCTCACACAAGAGTTCAGAACTGTGTAGCCACAGGATGATTAGAGTCTCAGCTGAGAATTTCTAAAAAGATCTTAGCAACAGGTGCAAAACAGCTGCAGTTCTGTTTGACAGAACTGTAATGACAATGGATGAATTTATTCTCTGTGGGCTCTCTTTGCAGTCTGAACTGACACTAACATTTAGGACATAAAGCAAATTAAATACTAATCAACAACTCATTTTAATGGATGAAGAAAACTTCTGTGTTGAAGAATGTTAAGAATTTGGCATATGCAGTAATCATTTACTGTCAGTTTAGTTTATTCTTTCAGCTTTGAATGGCAGTATCAGCTTTAGCATTGAACAATAGGAAGAATGTGCTAAAATTAAAAAAAAATAGCTTACTTCAATAGAAAACATTGCTTTGTAGCAAAATTTGATTTAGATACTATTTTAAATTTTTATTCCAAATAATATATATTTTAAAAATTTCCATCTTGAAGCTATTGACAATTCCTGTCTTGGTTTTATTTCTTTATTTTTCCACTTTTGAAAAGATGCTCCAAATCTGCGATTTGCTTCAGCATGCCTCAATGTGTGATATAATTTGCGTCAAATTCCAAAAGTATTTATGAAGTACATACTATGTCTGCTGGGGCGTGGAGAAGCTGTAGGAAAAGTGAAATGAAAGAGTCCCCCAAAGAGCTATCTGTCTAATTAAAATGATGAAATTGCTCAAATAACTTTCAGGCAGTAAACATTATGAACTCAAGAAAGATACTGGCTGGAGTATAATGTGGAAACTGGAAAGACACTACTGTTTGGAGGAAGAAAGATAATACCAGTTTTTGACATATTACAATTCAGATAATGGTAGGATATCCAAGTGGGATTTCAGCATGATGTTGCTGTTATAACTGTTTTCATTATGCTTGTAAATCCATCCAAGTTTCTGTATTTAACTAATACGTTATTCATGTCTAATCACTTTGAATGGTTCTTTAAAACCATGTGCCCTTGCTTCATGTTTATAATATTCTCCATTTTCACTCTTAGAACAATAATTATACTTTAATTTCTGGTTCTTTCTGTTTCCTTTATTAGGGAACGGAAAAATTAAAATTTGAAAGACACTTGGCACACCTGGACTAAAAATAGTATGTGGTAATACCTTGTATTTTTTTGGATCTGATTAATCAAGAAAGACAACTTTTACATATGAGTATATGTGTGTGTAGGTGTGCATGTGTATGCATATATTTTCATACATTGTATATACTTATATGTAATTTCACAGATAAATGATAGGGTCAGGTTTTTTGACAACAAAGATAAGATTGTCTTATCTATATTTTTCTGCATTTAGTGTAATTCATTTATTATGATTTCTCTGTAATTTCTCCATCTTGGTGACCATTAATGAGTCATTCATATCTCTATTTCTACATAACTATTTGTCTATCTATCCATCTATCTTTCTATTACCTATTTATCATGTTGTTATTTTGATACATTCGATTCATACTGATAGCAAAGTGAAAATAGTCTTGGAGTATTATATAACAGAATATTAGTTTACTGATATGACACTGAATTTTGGTCACAATTAAAAATAGGAAACTATATTTTAAAGGTCAAAGTGAATCGTTGATGATAAGAACACTTTTGCCAGTGTTGTGAGGTTAATCATATTTTAATGACATTTCTGAGAAATTGATTCATGGGGAGTTGTGTGACCCTAGAACATGCATTTTTATCCATAAATTCAAACATGATTTTATTAAATGTAAATTATCTCTCCTAACCTCTAGTTCTAATCTCTACTGATGAAAGACAAAATATTGTCCTCTAATTTAGTAATATGTTTGGTAAGACCTTTTAAATTGGAATATTTTTTCACTTTTGGATAATTTATTTTTCTTGCCTAATATATAGAAGATCCATCTACTGGGTTGCCAGAAAAAAATGGCAATATAAGACTATGGGACACAGGTTGGGTTTGATGTATAATTGTTTGTATTTAATAAATATCTACTAATAAAACCATCTATGTGATGGACATTTATTCATAACATTGTCTGGGTCCCATAGGGAACCAAAGATGCATAAAATGCTATGTCCTGGCTTTATGTGGAGAAAATATATACCAATGAATTAATATTTTTATTTATCTATAATTTTTGGTATTTAAACATAATTAGATCTTTTATATTTAACTTTCACATTCTAAATTATGACAGACATTTAGGAAAATGCTCTTCTGTACTCCAGGGTACTTCCTAAATTTAGATACAATATCTTCATTTAAAATTACTGGAAATATTACAATTTAATTTATTTAGTGCTAGGAACTTTTTAAGACATGAGACAAAGGATATGTTTAAAATTATATATGTATGCCTGGGGCTTTAGGTCTTTCAGTCTAATAAAAAATGTTAAAATTAAATAATTTAAAAATAAAAATCATCCACAGATTAATTAGGGACTCAAGCAAATTAATCTGTACATTTTATAACTCCTGGCAGACAAATTACTACCAAGTCAGCCTGTTATAGCTGAATAATGATTATAGACCCTCACAATCTGGTTTATCTTAGAGAGTGCCATGTTCACTAGTAATACTATTTCTTCTTTGTTGGGTAGTGAAGCTGTGTCTCTTCAAAGCTAGCAATCAATTTTTGGTCAAAAATATGCTTTTGTCCTCCCTCTACATGGAAACAACAAATGTTTCCAAAGAAAAGGAAGGAAATCATATACTACTTTAGATGCTTAAATCATTTGATTTGGTGCATCTTTGTGTTTGGTGTATTTGAGCTTAATGAGAAAAAGCAGTACTTTTACGTAATTACTAATTTTTATAAAAGAACATCTTTATGAAGTCATTTAGGGAACTAGTCTATGACAGCCAACTATTAATCAAGGTGAACTCTTTAAGAATAGTTAAATTTGAAGTAATGGGTTAGTCTAGAAGTGAGTTGTATTAATAGTTGGAACTTAGTTCTAAATGATGGGCAGGAATCAGAATTAGTTGAGATAAGGAGGCTATATCTTTCAGAGGCAGAGATGGAACTGTGGGCAACTTAGTCAAAGAGAGCTCAGACCAACAACAGAAGAATGGAAGGAATAGAGAAGGAAGAGAACAGGGCTCTTGTTTTTCCCTTTATCTGAAATGCCCTTTGTCTCCCTAACAGCTGGCAAACTCCTACTTCTCCTTCAAGGCTCAGCTCACATAATTTAATCTCATTTTCTGTTCTAAAATAAATAATTTCTCTTTTGTATTCCCACTGTACTTGACACAAACTACTATTCCTTACCTTACTGGAATTTATTGTATTTATTAGTTTATTTATCCAGCTCTCCCTTAATATCACAGGAAAAGTGTCTTATTTATCTCTGCATTTTCAGTTCCCAGAAAAATGCCTGAAACATAATAGTTGTTGAGTAAATGCATGTTTGTATGTCTCCAGGAAAGATAGTAGATTTTGAAAGTCCCAAACGATGCTCTGGATATTTGCAATTTTCGGGTGATATTTAACTGGCATTAGGTACCGATTATACTTATTGCTCACAAATGGATAATGTAAAAGAGAGAGTTGGATCCTCTGGTGAAAATGTGTGATTGAAATTGTTTACAAGTGCAGTGCTTGTACTCAGCAGCACAGCCCAGATAATCAGCATAGCTGCTGTTGTGGGTATTTGATGCAAAGCAAAGGGAGGATTGCATGGAGGATGCAACATCCAGAGAGGTTGTATAGAGAAGGCAAATGACCTTAATCCTAAACTGCACATGCCAGAGGAAGTGTAAATTGTCAGAACGGATCCAGGAATCTATAGGGTACTAACTGTGCAAATACAAAATTCAAGGTATCTTATTTCAGGAGGGTTATACCTCTCAACAGCCTTACTTAAAACAGAGGACCTCAGAAAGAATCAGAAAATATAATCCAAGGTGGAACTGCAGAACATTTCAGATAAAGAGAAACAATTATAGTTCCTAGGGAGGAACAAGTAAATTAAAACTAAAATGCTGCATTGAAGACCAAATAAAGGAGGGAGGAGTAATGAGGGGCCAAAGAAGCTGTACAATAGGCATGTGGCTCTTCCCACAGAGTTTGGAGATGCATTTCCGGAGGAGACTCATCATATTGTGTTCTCCAGAGGAAAAGGGTTGAGTCACAGGGCTGGAAGGAGTAAGGGAGACCTGGCCCTTTACATAACAAAACATAGCATCTCATGCTTAGCAGCTACTTTGAAGTAGCTTAAGCATGTTAAACCTAGCCAAGTGGATACTGTGCTTAGGGTATTAGGCCCATTTTTCAGATGAGGAAACTGAAGCATAGAAAGCTTAAGTAAATTTTTCCATTTATAAATGGTAGAGTCAGATTTGTCCCTAGGCAGTATGGATCTAGAGTCTGTATTTTTAATTATTATGCTATATCAAAAGTCAAAGTAGTTTTATTAATAATACAGCTGAATAAGAAACTTAGCTTGAAAGATCACCAAAATTAACTTCCTAATGCATATTTCCTAAATTGAACTCACCCAGAATGACACTGGCAAAGTTCAATAACCACAGGCTAATCCTACCCCAATAACTATTCCATACATGAGCAGAGAATGCAAGAATGCTGAGGGCAGTATGTTCCAAATGAGACCTGGGCTGACCACGTTTACTCAGCGTTTACTTAAACTCAGTAATTAGGTAATTTGGTAGATTAAATTACGCACCCGAATTTAGACATGTTCTTAATCTTGATCTTCGTCCCTGTGAGTGCGAACCCATTGTAATTAGGACCTTTTGAAGATGTTATTTTTATTTAAAGTGTGGCCAACTGAAGCGGGGTGGGCCTTAATCTGGATTACTGGAGGCTTTATAAAGAGGAGAAACTGGAAACTAGGGTCAGAGAGAGAAAGCCACAGGGAGGAGCCAGAAGCTGGAAGTCGATGGAACTCAGATGACAGAGGAGAGGACCACACCTTGTGATGTGAGGCAGGGACTCAAGCCAAGGAAACCCAAGGATAGCTGGCAGTCACACCAGAATGTTGCAGACCTTGAGGACAAAGCATCACCTTTCTGACACCTCGATTTTGGACTTCTCTTAGCCTCAGTACTGTGAGCCAATAAATTCCCATGGTTCAAGCCAACCCATTTTATGGTATTTGTCATGGTACCCTGGCACACTAAGAAAGATAAGTAATCACTACTCTAAGAAACATGATGAATGGAGGCTGTACTTTCCTAAGGAGTGGGAATTTCCACTGCTGTATGGAAATACTCATAGAAAGCACTTATATATGATGGACTATAACACACAATCAGAATAATGGAAAAGCAAAATTATATATTTTTTTTCATTTCTGAAATAGGGAGAAAAATAGTATAGGGATTAGGGGCATGAATTTAAGAGGTGGTAGACCTGGTTTTGAATTCAAAATTCATTATTTATTAGTTGTGTGGTCTTAGGGAATTTATTTTTACCTCTCTAAGACTCAGTTTCTTCATCCTAAATATGGGGATAAGACTACTTACCTTTTGGGATTATCATGAGATTATTCAAAAGAATTCATTTTATGAAACTATATAAGCCAGGCTTGAGCTTCCAGGTGAGAAATCTGACATGTGGTTTTGTAATTGGATTAAAGATTGCTTCTCAATAATATATTTTTTGGAGCCCTAGGATTCCAAAGTCAGGTTTGACTGCTTCTTGTCCATGTGGTGTGTTTTAAAAGTGGATTCACCTAATTAACTCAAGATGGCAATCTCCCAAAGCTGTCTGTTTTCAAGATTGTAGGTATTTCATTTTCATTCTGTTGTGATAAAGACAAATGTGATGAAGATGAGTGGAATTACCTCCTATTATGAGCTTGTTAATTTGTCTGCTGTAATTTTCTAAGTGCTTTCTTGGAACACATCCAGAAATTTATAAAAGAGATCATCTTCCATTTCATATTGCTACAGACTATGAAACAATAACTAATTTCAGATAATAAGTATTGGAGCTTATGTAAAATGCATAAGTACAAAACATGGTAGCAATTGTATAATGTTTTTAATTCATTGGCAAGTATATCATCAACCTGGACTAGATAAGATATATTTTTAGCAGAGGCTATTCCTGTATAAGGTGAGTTAGATATATGGAAACATGCAAAGGTATTAGTATACTCATACCAACAATTAGTTGTTCAATACATATTTATTAAGCACCTACTTTGTAACAGGTACTACTCTAAGCAGGGAGTCAGAGGGACAAAACCTCTCCTCTTGTGCAGTTTGCATTCTAAGATCAGCACACATTTGCTGAACCTCTACAAGTTTTTTCCCCCTACATTATTTTCCTTTGGCATTTATTTATTCACTTAAGCCTATTTATTTCAAAAATAACTCATAGTCATTGTTTCTATAGTGATCAAAAAATTGGTTTCATTGCATTCTTTCAGCTACTGATGTTTAGTAAATGACACATACCAATATGATTGATGATCAGGAAATTTTTTCATGTGATGTCTAGTATGCTTGGTCTGTGTTCAGGGACTGGTATGATGCCTTATTACTAAAGTAGTATAAGATTTTCTTCAGTAGATTTTGAGTATTAAATGTAGATCATTGTCATTCCTGGAAAACTGTTAAGAATGTAATGTATATGTGATAATGCCTTGTATGTCAAAAATATGTGAGTTAATTCAAATGTCCCATTTCTCAATCATTTCTAATGACAGAAGTGTATATTTCAACCATTTTATCCACTTTAGTAAAATATTTATCATTTATTGAGGATCAACTGTAGATAAATGCTTCACATACAACAACTCTAATCTCAACACTAACTATGAAAAATGTATTGTTGTCCTCATGTTACAGATGAGGAAATGGAGGCTCACAGTTATTATTTGTGCCCAAGGTCACAAAAATTGTATGTGGCAGATTCAGAATTCAGATCCAAATCTGTATAGATTAAATTCAATGTCCTGCTACATTATTTACTATGCATTTTGCAATAGCTTCTTCACTAACATCTATGGCAGAAGATTTTCTAAGAGTACATCATGTGAAAGAGGGATGCTAAATATTCAAATCAGAGAGAAAAATTCATATATCTTATAAAAATACAGCAACATTAGATGAAACAAATTGATTTATTTGAATTAAACTATTTGCAAAAAATTGCTTACTTTATGAGTCACATTCAGTAAGACTATGACTATTGTTTACTATTTTAGAATTAATTCATCTTTAAATTTGGTTTGGTAGGTAGTATAGAGTCATCAGTAAATCTTCTTCTAAATCATTGCTGCAACACATTCATTTTTGGAATTGTTTATTTTGATATAATCTCAAATTTCCAGTAAAGCTGCACGGATAATACCAAAAACTCCCATACACCCTTTAACCAGATTCACTAATTCTTAAAATGTTATCAAATGTTTTACTTGAGTGTAGTTTCCAGAAATCTTGCTCTTTTATCCTTAAATAACCAAAGACATTTATAGAAAGACTTTGGCTGAAGAGAAATCTGTAAGTCGGGTGCAAAAATCATCAGCAAATGTGTAGTATGTGTCAGTGACGAAGATTAGGAGCATCCAGCCCAATGGTGTCAGTCCCAAAATTCTGTAAATAATGATCTCCATAGCCTTAGGCATGTCCTGATATCCTAACTCAACTGACCTTGTTCTGTACTGACAAGACAGAACTTTAGCCACCAATCTGATGGGCCATGCCCTAGATTTTCATCATACAGAATTTCTTTATTGCTAAACTAATAAATTCAGATATTATCTTCTGATCACAACTAACCTAACCTTCAACCAGTCTTCCTACTCATCTATCCCCTCCCCTCCCATCTTCTTCCTTCTCTGTAATCCTTAAATCCCATGGCTCAACACATCCATTAATGCTCTCAACAACCTTTCTCTATTGTCTTAATGTTTCATCCACCTAGCAAAATCCAAAATCTGGGGAAATCCAGCTATCCACTTTCTTTGTACTTAATCTCATGTTCTGGGCTCAGATGCAAAGATTATTGCTACTATAAATTTGTGATCTTTAGTTTTACCTGATTGTACTTGATGCCAGGCAAGCCCAGCCAAGAATCTTCCTTTCTTCACTGTTGCATTTAAAATATTGTCTTATAAGACATATAAAACATACTTACATGTCTAATAATTATCTTGTTCTCTCCTATAACTTCAACCTCTACCTTCTACAGAAACCTTCCCATTAAAATTAAAGCATCTATACTCTATCAAGGGGTGTGGGTCACTACTGCAGTCCCTGTGGATGTAAGGTTCTCATCTTTTCCAAATACCTCCATCCCAAGTCTGAGAATCCCTCTTCTTCCTTATAGGGACTTGTATATAGCTATCTATATAGGGCCCTGACTAGAGCATAGGAGTCTTTTCAGGGCTGAGAATTCAACTCTTTCTGAAATTGTGCTACTCTTTCCTGTCTTATGCCTGGTTCTCAGTACAGTTAGCTCTCCAGTTACAGAAGGTAAGGGCTTTTTTACACTCTCATAAGAAGTCTGTGGTAGTTTGAGGCTGTGTGTACTCCAGAAAAACATGTTCTTAAATATAATCCATTCTTGTGGGTATAAACCCGTTGTAAGCAGGATTGTGTGATGAGGCTACTTCAGTTAAGGTGTGACCCACTTCATTTAGGGTAAGTCTTTATCCTCTTACTGGAGTCCTTTATAAAAGAATGAGATTCAGACAAAGAGAGAGAAAGGCATGGAAGCAAGAAGCTGAAAGCAACGAAACCCAGAGGAGAAGGGAGAGACCAGAAGACACCACCATGTGCCTTTCCATGTGGCAGAGGAGCTAAGGATTGCCAGCAGCCAACCTTCTGGAAGAAAGCATTGCCTTGATGATGCCTTGATTTGGACATTTTCTTGGCCTCAAACTGTAAGCTAATAAATTCCCATTGTTTAAGCCAGCCCATTCCATGTTGTCTACTTCAAGCAGCCTAGGAAACTAAAACAGAGTTGCTCTGGCTTTCATACTTTGACAGCTCTGAAGCTGTCATTTTCTCACTTCAAAGCCTCAAGGGCACTCAGCAACAACTTCCCAAGTACACAGTTTTTATAATTACTATTTCCTCTGTACTTATCAAATGTCAGATACTCAGTACAAGCTAGTGCATCCCCTTCATCATGTGTCCTGTTCCACTCACCCCAGGTAAAGTATTGCACTCCTACAGCAATGTCAGGGATTATCAGTCTTACACCCGCTACCAGTAATGTTAGCCCCATTACCAGCTGGCTAATCTAACTTAGAATCCCATCTGCAGAGGCAGCTTCCTAGGACCTCTTGCTATTCCAATTTTGTTAGGCTGACTCAACTAGAAGCAGAACATGAGACAGAGATTCATTTAAACAGGGGTTTCTATGGGAGTGCTTTTCTTGGAAGGAACAGTAATGGATAAGAGAAGAATAGGCAAAGGAGACAAAAACTGAACAAGAATAAAGTCTAGCCTTGACCTAATCTTTGGGGGGTGGGTGGGTTGCACTAAGTTATCTCTAGCTTGAGATGAGAGGGCTGGCCATTTTTACCCTGCAACAGGGAGTCACTGACTCCAGGTTGTTCCAAATGGGAGCTGCCATTAGCCAAGTGCAGTCTTCTAGAGAAGATAAAGCTGTTAGCAGCCTGTCTCATGGCAACTGGGACAGCAATCCTATGGCCTGTTAGAAGGATGGGGTTCCATCAGTGCTGCTACATGAATGAATCCCAAAACATGATGTTGAGAGGAAAAAAAAAGCAGATAAAGAGTAGTACATGCTGTGTTATTTCATTTATATGATGTTCAAGGACAGACAAAACTAAACCATGATGATAAAGGGGAGAAAAGGAACTTAAGGGAATTTGGGGGGTACTGAAAGTGATATCTACATATCTTGAACTCAGTGCTGCTCCAGAATCAGCTATAAGATATGAATGAGAGATCCACAAAATGCTAAATATTTGAGTGGGTACTCAAAATAGGATTAAAGATTTTTGCACAGCATGGAATGAAGGAATCCTATGAGTTGAGGAAGGTCATTTAGACCACTGACTCCCTCTAAATGGTGTGGGAAATCTCTTCCTGGCTTGTGTTCTGAGTGATTTAACAACATGCTAACTCACCCTAAATTTATTGCATTCGTTTTGGGTATAACACCTGTTGTTTTCTTCCCCCTCTTCATTTTTCTTATGTTTTACTCTTCCCTTCCTTCTATATTTTGCTTTTCTTTTGCTTTCCTAGTTGATAATTCAGAAAACTTTTCTCTGCCCCAGCTTTGGTCCCAACTCCTTTCCAAACATTCTGTATTGTGTTATATGAAATATGATCACTTTGAGTAAACCCCACTGGAGCTGCTCCTTATAAAAAGAATTTATGTGGTTATAAATACATCACTTAGGTTTAAGCACCCAGCTTGTGCTGCTCCCCTGGGACTCACAACTCATTCAGACCCTCATGTCAGAATCATTGAATCAAACATGTACAGTGCATGAAAATGTCTATCCACACAAACCTTTATTTATCCCTCAAACTGTTTTAATATTGGTTGAGTACATGACTGCCACAAACTATATTTTTTTACCAAAACATTTGTATCATCGTTCTATACATTCACATTAATAGTATCAAAATATGAGTCATGCTGTTGTCTTCAGCAAAAACAATGACAAACTTGGGGTGAAAAGAGGAATAATGCAGAATTCACACGTTATTACAGTGTGAAAAATGGCATTGTTACTTACAGCAGGAACATAGATTATCTTAAAGTTCACCGGTTTCCTTCAATAATCTTTTTTCCATCTTGGAAGAAATGCAAATTAAAAATTTTAAGCAAGAGCCATAAATTAAGTATAAAGAAATTATAAAAATAACTTTGCTATTTTGGTATTAATGCATAGATTTCAACTGAGGAAAGACTTGTGAGATATTCAGAAGGCAAATAACAAAGAGAGCTTTTTATAGCACCTACAATTATGTTGATTTCTGGCAGCTATCAGTTATAACTGATGTCCACTATAATACTGATTGATGTTTAATGCCAATCATTTCCAATTTATTTTGGTTTAACAAAAGAAAATTTCTTCTGGAAATGTATTTACCCAGTTGACAATACTTTTTGCATTTTCCCTAATTGAGAATCTGCTTTTGACATGTCTCTCTCTCTCTGTCACTGTTTTCATAGTAATGCCTTGTTCTGTTGTCCCTTTTTTTTCCAACTGCCACCCCAACTTCATGTAAACTACCTCAGCAGCCATTTATATTCACCACAGGGAAAGCTTGACATTCCAGGCCTAAGAAAAATATTTGGCTGCCTATCCACAAATAGATGACATTTTAACAACTGTCTCTCTGTCTCCCCCTCTCTCTTTTTCTTTCTCTCTATCCCTCTCTCTGATTCTGACACATAAAACCAGAGTTTTAAGTTTTGGATACTTATATACTTTCATAGATACAGTGTGTGTGTGTGTGTGTGTGTGTGTGTATAAATGTATGCATGTGCGTGTATATATAAAACACACACATATATATAATGAGATAAGATTGACAGCTTAGAGGGTTATGGGGAACTAGAATTTTATTTACTCTTGACTGAGATATCACTCATACTCTGCTACTAGATTACTTACTTACTTATGGCCATGAATAAATTTTATTGCCTTGGAAGCATAGGAAAAACCTTGAAGGGTTTGTAGTCTGGGGCCATTCAAGATGTGTTTGATATTACCAACACTTTTATAGCATGTTAGGTTGAAATAAATATTTTGGGAATTTCTGATGGAGAAAAGAAGAAACATATATATATATAGCCTCTTTGGGAGAGAAAGAGGATTGATTGATTGATTGAGACTGGAGTTCGAATCACCTAACCATGCTGGGAGTGGCTTGGACACGCTTAATCACTGCAGTGCTAAGTTGGAACAAGGTCAGGGACACTGCTGGGGATGAGTGGATGTTTCACTGTGATACAGGGAAAGGATTAAGTCTCTTTGTGTAGGATGCAGTATCTTTAGATTTTTTTTCTTTTTTTAGTTCTTGTTGGATCTAAGTTTGAGACTTTCTCTCTTGGGTATCCAATTGTCAGGAGACTTTTGCTGATGTAACAAATTACTCTAAAATCTCAGGCTTAACACATAAATGCTTATTTCTCCTACAAGTCCAGTCAATGTCAGCTGTCCCTGCTCCACGTTGTCTGCAATCTGGACCTGAGGACGAGGACCAGCCACTATCTGGAGCATTGCTAGTTCTAGGGGCAGAGGGAAAAAAGGTTATAGTGCACTGGCTCTTAAAGCTCTTTTGGTCAGTAAAGAATCAGCACTAGCAGATTCAGCACTAACTATGATTAAGGGTAAAGCATGTGGAATATAGTAAGTGATCAATACACCCACTACTGTTTATTTATTAGTCTGACTATAAGCGTTACTCGAACTTTTTGAGATGTTGGGTCTCCTATTTTTCCTAGCTCTCAGCCTTCTCTCTTTCGCCGTTGTTTAGAACAGACCCTAAGTTCCATCACCTCAATGACTCTTGCCACTATCAACAAAATCCTTGCCCTCTTATCTTTTTCTCCCATCCTCTTAGCAAAAAAAAAAAAAAAAAAAAATCTTGTCTCAGCTTAATGTTTATCTTTTCTAGTCTTATTTAAGGCTTTCTAATAACTGCTGGAAAATTGACACAATGATGCAAAATGTCATCACACACAAAAATTGTACTCTCTGGCCTTAACTGTCATGTTAGGACTATCAGGAAAATATTTTCCCTTTTGCTAGTCAATTCATTTGTCCATTCTCCATAGCAATTTTTAAGACCCATCCCTATTATTTTGTTGTGCATCCCATCTATCCCATCCTTCTCTTAGAACAGGTATAAGCTTCTGAAAATGGTAGTGATCATAGAGATTTCCCCTTAATTCCCCACCCCGAAAATTTCCATCATTTTGTCCTCACATTCTCTTCCCATTCAAATAATTATTTTTCCTACTCTTTAAGGTAATATTGAATTCCATGCATTAAATGGCTCTATTCCATCAGTAATCTTTTTTTTTTTTACCTTTATTTTCATGTTTTCCTCTCTTTTAGCTCCTTCCCATTATATTTTAAGTATACTTGTCACTTTTAATGTCCATAAACCCCTCACTTTACCTCATTCTACTTTGTGACCCTTATATCTCCTTTCTGTAACATCAGGCCTTCTTGTATTGGATCAACTTCTTTTTCTCTATTTCTTTAGTCTCCACGTATACCTATACCCTTGAAATTTGACTTCCAACCCCTCCACTTCAATGGATCTGTTTTTACTAATGCCCTGTGTTGCCAAATACAATGTCTGTGCCTGTGTCAATCTTACATTATGTTAGACCTTCTTTAATATTTATCACTTCTCCTGAAAAATTCTTTTCTGTTGAATCTCATAATTCCTCATTCTCTTGACTTTCTTCTAACATATCTAAGTGCTCTTTGCTGCTTCCTCTTTCTCTGGGCAATCTCAAACACTCATATGGATTAAATTAAAAGTAAAATACTAGCATCTTACTCTGCCTCCTTATATTCTTCACTAGTTCAAAGAAAACTCAAACTCCTAAGAGGCTTGTAAGCTGGCATTTACAAGGCTCTTCATGATCTGATCCCTGCTTACCTCTATCTTCATTTCTTTCGTGTATTCCCCTTCTTCCTGCAAACAACATGCTTTTATTAACATTAACCTAACTGGCCTATTTTGCTCCTTGGCTTTCGTACATCCTTTTCCTCTATTTGAAACACTTCTTGTCAGTCAGGAAGAGAAACCCCTTAAGAGATGTCAACCCACTCCAATTGAGGGTCGCCAGAAAAGGTAGGATTCAAAAAGGCTTGATGGAAAGATGTTTTACTCACATAGGGAAGAGGCAGAACAAGGTCAGTCTCACTAGTGTTTGTCAGTTCCCCATAGTTAGCGGGTCTCGATCTGTAGCCACAGCAGGGAATGTTTGATGCACAGCCCCCCTCTCTCGAGTTCATGTGCAGTGGTGGGAAGCTGTTCCCTCCACACCAGGGACCCTTATACCACGAGGATGTGAGCTGGATGTTCTGAAACATGCCCACCCGAATCAGCCTGTCTCCAGTAAATGTTCACATGTCCCCTGGACAATAGGGGAAAGAATGTATCAGCAGTCCCTTTATCTCCAGGGGCTGTGTTTTATCCTGCCAGGCTGGCACACCTGGTCCTGAGCACAGAATGTTTTTGTGTGTCCCAGGGAAAGGCAGCGTGCCATGCTAGAACTGTGCCCTACCACACTTCTTCCGTTGTTGTCTTCATTATGTTTTATTCACTTCCCTTAACATCTCCAGCATGGGTTTGGTGCTTCTCGTGTGTGTTCTGACAGCATGCTGGGCTTACTTATTACTGGCATTCATCTCACTCTGCTGTAATTGCCTGTTTACTTGCCAGTATCGTGATTTACTCTGGAGAGGGAGGATTGTATTCCTCAGTGTCTCCCTAGTGCTTAGCAAAGTTCTTGAGAGACACACATACAAACTTGTGAACGAATCATATCTGACTAAACCAAATGCAATGCCTTTTATTTCTTTATGTGAAATATAAAGTATAATGTTGTCGATGGTCATGTTTTTTACTTAATCTACCTGATAATATAGAACTTTTTGCTTTTGGTCAATTCTCACTTATTGTGGTTATAACAGGCCATTCTTTGTGCCAATAAAAAACAAATTATATTTGCTCTATCCTCTTCCTCCTCTAAGCTTCAGTGTCAGGCAGGTATGATAACTATTTAAGCAACCTATGAGAGCATCTTTTACTTTTTACCCATCTCTTCTAAAACTCCTAATCCTACTTTCCCCCCACAAAATCCTCAAAAACTATTTCTTTTCTCCTTTGAATTTCTCCCTTTGCCATCTTTCTTTTGTAATATTGCAAGATTCTTCTCTGAAAACATATCTCTAATTCTGTAGCATTGTGGTTAATCCTTAAGTTCAGCATGTGAGTTTTCAAGTCTACCCTATCTACACTAGGACTTTCTTCCCTCCATGTTTTTTTGTTTTGTTTTTGTTGTTTATTGTTTGTTTTGGAACAGGCAGTCTTTTAATGGTCTGGCATTCTTGGTACTTGCTTATTGTACTCCCAGTAGACACTGGACTCAAATGTAGCTGGACTGTTTTTATGCAGTCATTTGCTGTAGATACGAATGGATAGTTAAGTCACAGAAAATCCAGGATTGCCATTCCCCTTAGGAAATGAAGAGAAATTTCTCCAAATCAACTTGCCCATAGTTTATCATAATAAATGCTTCAGAGATGAATACTTTTAAAGTTTTCTGAGATTTTCTGGAACTTTTAAATATGCATTCACTTTACTCTTCTGAAGTTTATATACTGAGTATTTATTGAGAGTAATTCACACTTCTGAATTTTAATGAATTTAATAAATATATTGTGCGACATTTTTGAAATTTATAGAACTTTTAAATAATTTTTAAGTTTTGAAATTTTAATATTTAGCAAGAGAATGCTTGAGATCTGTTACATATTCCCATTAACAGAGGTTTTAACTGTTGAGTGAGTTTGATGGTACATGATATATTTTTGCTATTGGAAAGTTGGTTAAACTATGAAAGTTAATGTGGAGGCTTATGTGGAGTCATAATAAAAAAGGGACAAAAGATAATGGTCTCAGAAAAATTTTCTCTATCAAAGGAAAAACACAGATCACTCTTTTCTAGAGCTGTATTGTCTGTTTGTGGCAAACATTTCGCTGGTGGAATTCATCTTCAACATTTCTTTTGCCAAGTATAAAAAAAATAAAAGTCTCAAGAAAACTTCATAAGGTTTCCATAATAATGTAGGTAGAGTATATATTTAGAGAAATGTTTCCCATGTATTTTGACCCCATCTATTCAGGCTAAAATTGAATGCTGTGGCTTAATATTCTCTTTTCATAAAAGGTAAACAAGTGTGTACTTTATCATAGTACTTTTTCTCATTAATTGTAATTGAATAAATATTAGCACATTGACATATTAACTTGGCAGAGAGGTATAATGAAATTTTTAATTCTAAATGCTAGAAATTTTACATTGAGCTTTAACATGAATCTCAAAATTGCTGTTTGAAAACTGTGTATTAAATGATATATTAGTTAAAACTCAACAAAAGGTAACTTATTTATGTTAGAAAGCTTAAATAAAATGAAAAACCCACAGAGAAATTTATAACCTATAATCTTACCACTTATAGATAATAGTTAAGATTTATTTTTGTTTTTTCTTATAATATTTTTCATATATATTTATTATAAAATGAAAATAGATTTTCTCCATTACACTCAATGTCAGCAAAAAGATCCATGTATTTCATTTTCCTTTATTAAATTTGGCTCAGATTTCTCCTTTCCAGGATTAGTGAGAAATCTAGTCTCCCTCATTTGTCCAAGCTTGTTCTGCTTAATATCCATATATTACAATTTTCCTGTAATTAAAGACATTTTACTTTACTTATACTGGTTATTTTTGCTATATCTGTAACTTTTTAGCTCCTCTTCTTCTTTTCACTATGTTCTTTGATTTTCATAGTTTTTGGTGTTGGAAAATAATATCAAACAACAGTATTTCCAGTCATTTAAAAATTGGTAGCATTAAGCTTAAAATAATGTTTAAAAACTACCCCAATGCTGTTGGGTAAGAAAATAATTTGAATTTTAATTATGGATATGACAGTATTTTTGTTAAGAAAATTAGTTTAACACTGTGAAGTCCATATCTTTCTCATGACATTTTGTTTTCATGTATGCTCCCATCTAAATACTTCTTCCCATTAGCACTTGGCCTTCCCATTTCTAGTTCTGGGCCATGAATGCAGAAAAAATTTGGGAAAATTTTTGGAGGAGGGGAAAGAAGAACATTCTAAATATAAACAAATATAACATGTATGTTCAGTTACTAAATTCTCTTTGTAGAATTTAATTTTTATGTAGATTTTAGCCATTTTTGTTAAATTTACTCTCATGTATTCTATCATTTTGTTTCTCTGTAATAGGCCTCACCCTTCCTTCTCCATTACATTGAGTTTTCTAATCAGCCACAATAGAATATTGTGTTTTTGTTTCTAATAATTTATAAGATTTAATTTTCTTGCTATAACACATACATAATTTTATTGCCTTCCACTAATAATACTTCTGCTTTTAGGCTTCAATTACTATACCCCTTATTTCTTTCTCTTGTCTAATTGCATTGGCTAGTACTTTATAGCAAGATTAAATAGTAGTGGTGTTAGCAGTTATTATTACTGGTTGCTTAATTCATTTCCTAATGTTAAAGCATCCATACAGTTTGGAGTTCACCCTATTTTGGTAATATGTTATTATTCTGATCAGTTTTGATCAGTTTCTTGATTCCATTTGCCAAAACTCCATTCCAGATTTTTCACTATATTTACAAATAATGGTTTTCTTTTTAATGTGACATCCTGGTCAGATTGTGGTATGAATCTCATGCCAGCTTGGTAAAAATATTGATAGGTAGGTTTATTTTTTCCTTCCCTCTCAATCATAGTTAACGCATGGACTCTAGAGATAGAGTCTCTTAAATTTTCTGTGTATGCACATAAAAATATTATTTGTGAACAATGATGATTGTGTTTCTTCCTTTCCAATCCCTATGTCTTTGTCTGTTGTTGTTTGTATATTTTTACACTGATTAGAGTCTCTAATAAACTGAGTAACATTGGTGACATGCATCTTTATCTTGTTTCTTATCTTAAAAGGAAATGATACTTTGCTTTGGGTTTTTTTTTGTTTGTTGTTGTTGTTAATATACCTTATTAGAATAAGAGAGTTGCCTTATAATCCTGGCATACTAAGAATTTTCATGAAGAAGTGGTGTTGTATTTTGGCAAACATATTTTTCTCCATTTATCAAGATGATAATATGATAATATTTTCAATCTGTTAGTGTGACAAATTATACTGATTGCTAAACCTATTTTGCATTCCTGAAATAAACATTGCTTGGTCCTAATGCATTATCACTTTTATTTATTCCTTAATTCAGTTTGCAAATATTTTGTTTAGGATTTTTGCATCTATATTCATGAGTCAAATTAGCCTTTAATTTTTCTCTTACACTGTCCTGGTTAAGTTATTGTATGCAGTCTAGACTGATAAATGAGTTAAGGAGTATTTCTGGGTTTTTTTTTTTCTGTTTTCTGAAAGAGTTATATGATTTATTTCTACTTGAATGTCTAGTAGAACTCACAAATGAAGCCCTCTGGGCCTGGAATTTTCTTTGTAAGACAATAAGACAATTCTGTTCTCAAATTTATTGGCATAAAACTGCCTATGATAAATTATCTCTTTAAGGCCTAGAGTATTTTTTCTCTCTTTTTCTTGATTATTTATAAATTCTCTATGTTTTTGCTTGATTAGCCCTGTCAGAGGCTGTTAACAGAATAATGGCCCCTAAAGATGTCTATATCCAAATGCCTGAAACCTGTGACTATGCTATTTTATATTGCAAAATTTTGTGGATTTTATTAAGGAGTTTGAAATAGGAAGATTATCTTGGATTGTCTGGGTGAGTCCAATGTAAACCCAAAGCAGGAGGATCAGAGTCAGAAAAGAAGAGGTGAAGATGGAAGCAGAGGTCAGAAAGAGACAGAGTCAGAGAGAGGCTGAATACACCATGCTGCCAACTTGAAAATGGAGGAAGCAGCTGTAAGCCAAAGAGTGCAAGTGATTTCAAGGAGCTGGAAAAGGAAAGGAAATGTGGTTTTCCCTAGAGCCTTCAGAAGAAATGCAGCCCTGCTGACAGCTTGATTTTAGGACTTCTGACCTCAGAACCGTAAAATAATAAAATTGCCTTGTTTTAGCCACTAAATTTGTGGTAATTTGTTAGACCAGCAATAGGAAATGAATATACTGTAGAACTGATTTTGGCTTAATTGATACTATCTGTTGAAGATGCCTTTCTGCACTCTTTTTTTCTTTCTCCCTGCTATTTTAGGGCTTATTTCTCTGTTCTTTTTTAATTTCTTAAGATTCATGCTTATACAATTATTTTTCTAATCTAACATGTATCTCTATGTTTATAGTTTTCTCTTTAAGCATTGCTTTAGTTGCATCTAAAAAGATTTTCATTTTATTTCAGTTTATAATAGTTTTCAATTTTTTAATTTTTTCTTTAGCCATCTAGTAATTAGTAATTTAGTAATGTTCTCAATTTCTAAACATATGGATATATATACATATACATATATATATTTAAATATAATTTTAAACTCACAGAGTGTTACAAAAATAGTACACCATGTTCCCATATAATCTTCACCTGGTTTCACTCCCCATAACCATGGTACTATTAGCAAAACTAAGGAATAAATGTAAACTTGGTACAACACTATTGTCATGGTTAGGTTCATGTGTCAACTTGGCCAAGTGATGGAATCCAGGTGTCTGGTCAAGCAAGCACTGGCCTAACCATTATTGCAACGACATTTGTGGCTGGTTAATAAACCAGAAGGGGGGTTTATTAAATCAACAGTCAATTGACTGCAAGTGTGACTAATTCATCAACAAAGGGTGTGCCTTCCACAATGAGAGAATTCAATCAGCTGGATTTAATCCAATCAGTTGAAGACTTTTAAGGGAGAAAGAGGAAGGACCTTCATTTCTTCAGTTAGCCAACGAAGAGTTTCCTGAGGAGTTCATCGAACACTTTCATTGGAGTTGCCAGTTTGCTGCCTGCCTTATGGAATTTGGACTCGTGCATCCTGCCCTACAGAATTTGCACATGTGCATCCCCACAGCTGCATAAGACATTTTTATAAAATCTTATATTTACAGATAACTCTCCTTGGTTTTCTTTCCCTAAAGAACCTCAGCTAATGCATCTATTAACCAACTTACAGATGTTGTCTCTCCACAGTAATTTCTAACTTTTTTCTCTTCCATGATCCCACATTACATTTAGTTGCCACGTTCGTTTATTCTCTTTCAATCTGCAACAGTTCTGTCATTTTTCTTGTCTTCATTATTTTAATATTTTCAAAGAATACTGGTCAGGTATTTTGTAGCAGGCTCCTCAGTTTGGGTCTGTCCAATATTTCCCCATGACTGGATTTCAGTTAAGGACCTTGGGGGTGAAGACCATAAAGATGATGTGCCCTTCCCTGAGCATCATATCAAGGGGGTACAAAATATCAATGCCTTATTACTTGTCATGTAATATGATCACTTGGTTAACATGGGAGCTGCTAGTTTTCTTTACTATAAAGTTAATATTTCTCCCTATTGAATTAATAAATGTTTGGGGGAATATATTTGAGTCTATGCAAATATCCTGTTTCTCATTAAATTTTTGCCCACTAATTTTAGTATTTACTAATGGATTATATCCGTAGAAATTATTAATATGGTATTCCAATGATTTCTCAGGTTCCTTCTTAATTTATTACTTGGAATTCTTCTGTAAAGAACAGTTGTCCCTTCTTTACCATGTATTCATTTATTCAATCATTTGTATCAGTACAATCATTTGTATCAGTATAAGCTTGTCTCTATTTATTTTATTCTTTGGGTTATAATCCACTATTATTGTTATTTATTTTGTTGCTCAAATTGTTCCCACTTTTGGCTTGACTCTTCTTGACTCTTCTGCCGTTTTGACATGCCCTATCTTTTTCTGAGCAATTTCTTAATTTCTGGCACCACAAGATGTTCCAGCTTCATCTTGTATTTTCCCTGCCCTAGGGCTGGAGCCAACCACTTCTCCAAAGAGCCTTGGTTCCTTTAATTGGAGAGTGGTATTCAGAAATGAAGATCTGGGCACAAGATGGGCTCATGGCTAATGGCAGTGTCACTGCTTTTAGGAGCTCTTCTGGACAGAGCTAAGAAATATGTATATATACAAACCCATGCTTTACACTTATTTATATTTATTTCTGTATCAATATATCTAATAATCTACATATATGTTTAATATATAAAACATTTTTAAAAAGCATTAACTAATACTGAAACCTTGAACTCCAATCCAGTTGCAAGGCTTTTTTCTAGCATTCCCTATTTAGTATAAACTTTTTCCAACAGTGGGAAATATGGCTATGATTATCTATGACATGTTTATGAATTTATGCATACTTAATATACAAAGAAAGTAGTTTTGAGTTTGCTAACCTCTACCCTTGTGAGAAACTAATTTACCAACTAGAGTTTAGGGTTTGTTTATGATTCATCTTCCCTTTAGCCTTACAATGTCCAGTCAAAACAATGTTTTCTGAAGTTACTTAGATCAACACTTACTGATACCCTCCCATATGGTTAAATCATTCAGTTGAAATTCAGTTATATTCATTTGCCATAGTCTGCCTTCCATCTTGGCTACTGCTGACAGCCTGGTTGGGTTTTTAAAAAGTTTGTATACAGGAGAATTGCCTCTGTGATGTATAGTTTTATGGATTTTGACAAATGCAATCATGCATCCACACCACAATACAGTACAGGACAGTTCATTAACCCCGTTTTTCTTGTGCTGCCCTTTGTAGTTAATTGCTCTCCCTATAGCTAACCCCTGAAAACAACCGATGTTTTCTGTCCCTATACTTTTGCATTTGAGACTGTGATTAAATGGAATCATACGATATGTAGCCTTTTCATTATGGCTCCTTCCGCTTAGCAAAATGCGTTTATGACTGAGGTGCATGAATTATTTTTCATCTCAAAAAATAAATTATTTAAAATTATCCATGCAACTATGTCCTTGTAAGGGTCAACATTTTGTTCCTTTTTATTGCTGAGTAGTGTTCCATTGTATGAACGTACCAAGTTTGTTTATACATTTTCTTGTTAAAGACCATCTGGTTTTTCTCAGGTTTTGGTGATGATAGATAATACTTTCATAAACATAATGTACAAATTTTTGTATGAGCATATGTTTTCAAGTCATTTGGGTATGTCATTAGGAATGTAATTGCTGTGTCATATGGTCAGTGTATAATAACTTTATAAAAGGTGTTAATTTTGATATCTGTATTGGTGTCTTTTTTTCAATTCTGGAAAATTCTTTGTTTTCATCTACCAAAATAAATCTTGTGCTTCATTTTCTCTCTTGTCCTATAATTCTTTATTTTTTACTTTATCTTCCATTCCATTTCACTTATTCATAATTTCTATTTCTTTTTCTCTGTCTTTGCATTCCAATTAATTTCTTCATATTTATCTTATAGTTCACTAATTTTCTGGTTCTTTTAAGCTATGTTAATTTTTTCAAACTTATTCATTGGGTTTTAATCTCAGTTAATGCATTTTTTATTTCTGATGTCCTGGTTATTTTCAAATGTGCCTGGTGGTTCTATATGGTTTCCTAAATTTGGCAGATATTTTCAAGCTTTTATTTTGTTAAAACTAATTCATTTAATCTTTTTTTTTCAGGTTTCTATAAATTTTAAATGTTACTATACTGTCACTGCTTTTGAAATTAATTTATCTCTTTTTAGATTATATTATTAGGTTTATAGGGAAAGGAGATTTTGTGATCTGGTTTTATGATTTTCTTTTTAAGTCTCTTTCCAGTTTTTAGAGAATTTATTTTATAATTTCTAAAATACTCTCCTCTGCTACATTTAAAGAAAACAATGTGAAAAATAATTACTCAACTGATAATTTGGCTTTAGATACATACAGAGAACCCTGGATTGTGAATACCCAGTATTTTCTGGATTTCTCCTACTTCTTCAACAATTGTCCTAATTTTTTTGCTTAAATAATGATTTTATTTCTATTTCCTTTCTTAGCATTTTAAAATGCAATCATTTAAAACCAAGCAATGTTGATTCATGTATACATTATATCTTACCCCTTCAAAATGTATAGAGGATTCACCCTATTTTACTTAATTATTGAAGTTTGATTTATTTTAGCACCTAGCAAAATACCATGGTTACAAATGAGATCCTTATAGTAACTATGATGGTGATGTTATATGATAATAATATAATCATGAAAAAATTGAAATTTAAAATTGCATTTTCTCCATCATCTATGTGAAAGAATCTTAATAAAAAGTCTAGTAACATTTTTAAGAGTAATATTTAAAAATAAACAAAAATAAGATGGGGAGGTAGGGATAAGAAGATGAAGTGTTCAGGGTAGCTTCCAAAGAGGCTGAATAAGGCAAGAGCAACTTAGACATGAAAGTGGAGGTAGGACACATAAGGTAGTAGATTTCTTTACAGCTAGGTTTGCATAGTTAAAGTGCTAATTTATGTTTTTATATTTTGATATGTATTTTTGTATATGAGTCTAGGTTAACTAATTTTTTTTTTACCTAATGTAATTTTTTCCCTTTATAAGATAACAAAAAAGTTTTATAAAGTTATGTTGAAACAAGCCCTTTGAGATTACCCATAAGCATTTATCAAGTTTATGTTGTTATACTTAATGTCATACAATAACAATTTACATTTTTTCTGTGCTATGAAAATATGATCATCTAATGTATATAGCTATATAGCCTTTGTTTTCTTCAAAATAATTCTAAATTAATTTTTTCTTATTTTGTATTCTATAGTTATCTTCATAAAGTTGCTGGGTTTCTTGTGTTTTTGCTAGTAACTACTGTCTCTTGCAAGCAACATAAAAAAAAATGAATCATGGGGAAATATAGCCTTTCAGCTATAGCAGAGATCCAACCATATATTTTGAATATAAGTCATTTTCTGTTACATTTCCAAGCTTAGTTACTCCAACTTTACAGTGTGTATTCTAGAATTATACAAAATTATTGATTTGATTCATGGAAAAATATTTGACTTTTGTTATTATTTTTTTAATTTATACAAATTAAAATAATTAGTCTTTGCTAGTTTTTAATATATTGATTGATACTGGCACCACCACTACCTGATTCTTTCAAACAGTTTCATGACATTTACATGGCACATGATATCTTTAAGGAACAAATGTTTAAGTCTTGTCAGTGGACAACTCACTTGTGTGCTTGTTTATGTCATATTATGGCATATTATCATTTTAGTTTGCCTATTTATAAGTGTTGATAATACAATCTAGTTTTAACTGAATAATCTTTACAAATGTACAAATGGCTTTAAAAGTTTCTTTGAAAATTGTAAGAGAATAAAGAGCTCTCACTTGTTCACTCTTATTTTGAGTTTTTCTTCAGCTGTACTTTTAGATAAAAATTATACTTTGATAATTTTGAAATTTTTTAGGTGCATATTATAAATATAGAATTACATATTTCATTAATGATTAATATTGCTTAAACATTTTAATCTGCCATGAGATATTACTGAATTATAAAGACATTATGATTAGCAAGGCATTTAAAAGCTAAGCATCTAATGGCTAAAATAAAGTAACTGGCAGCAGGTTATCTCCCACTGAGAACAACTAAAAGCTAGAAAATAAGACTAGAAAATAGAAAATGGCATCAGAGAATTGTTGAAACCAAGGGGACTAAAGGTACTAGGTACAGAAAGGCAAAAACCTCAAAGAAGCAAACTGATGATTTATATCTACATCTTGCCGATCTGGGCACAAGAAAGAGGCCAAGAATCTAATTTTTTCCCAAGCAAAACTCTCCTAGAGTACAGAGAAATTAGCAAAGGTTTTTGTAGGCTCATGAGGAGACAATGACAAAATCAGAAAATCCGCAGCATCAGACACTTGGCCAGTTTCTCTCTCAAGATACTGCCCAACTCTGAAGCTCTAAAGATACGAAATAGAAAAACTACGCCAAAAAGCTCTGAAAATCAGAGTGGAGATTTCAATAGTCTTATGATGCTGAGGAGAAAACATTTGAGTTCAGAACCCACTAGGGAGTGAGGCCCTGGGTAACACATCAGGCTCTTGGTTGAAAACATTGGAGGACAACACTTTATAAGCAGATTGATCCTTACCAACTCTGCAGTCCCAACACATCCCAGTTCATGATTGGATTAAGGTGATATACCCCATGATACTGCATGCAGGAAAAAGTGAAGCCTCTTTGATAGAAGATAATAACATATAGAACCTGCAATTTTTTTATGCACAATGCCCACCCAACATTTAATAAAAATGACTAAGTATGTTAAACAGGACCATATGGTTGGGAAGAGAGAGAGAGAGAGAGAGAGAGAGAGAGAGAGAGAGAGAGAGAGAGAGAGAGAGAGAGAGAGAAAGAAAGCTGAACTTCCCAGAATAGGAAATCATTTTTTTCAGCAATGTTTAAGTCATGAAACACTCAGTCCATTAATAAACAAACTTAACTAGCTTAATTTTGTGTCTGTCTGTCTGTCTGTCTATGTATCTATCTATCTATCTATCTTCCTATCTAGATTTCAAATCTGCTTTTAGCAAACTAAAGCAGAGAAAAGATTCAAGCCACTGAGGATGGTTTTTTCCATTTATGGTAAATATGGATAAAAATATTTGAAATACTACTTTGAAGATACTATTGTGACAAATCATAGCTTAACATATCTACTGCCACATAGAAAAAAATTGATAACAATTAAGAAATGAATATTTGAAAAAGTACACACTGAGGGGTTTTTGCCATATACTTTGATGAAAGGGTAGCTGTTTCTAACATCTTTCAAATTTTGGTATTTGATATTTCAATAAACAATATATGAAGAACTACTCATTTGTGAGTCAACAAAAGAAGGCTCCACAGGAAAAACTATAATCACAACAATATATGACTTTGTCAAAAGTAATATTTTTAAGGCAAAACTGAATAGGTGCAACATTTGGTGGAATGATTCCTTTGAATAGAATAAACAAGGGAAAAAAAAAGAATTTGAGAATAAATTTACAGATAATACCTCTCAGGGAATTTGTTCATTTATCATTTGAAGGAAAACTATTATAATAATAGAAAATGAGGAAGCCTGAATTACATAAAGTGCTCCAGAATGTTAACTTAGTTGATTTGATAAAAATAAGATTTTAAAATAGTAGATTTTGTTTTTCACATAGGTTCTCTGCTTCTCTTGTAGAAAAGTATTTTAAAACACTGTCAAACTTAAAGGTGAATTTCTCAGTTTTCTTTTATAAAATACGAGAATTGAAAATTTGTGACTTTTTCTGTGATGCTGTCAGTAGAATGTTATCTAAAAGAGTATATTTTCAAATAATAAAGATTATATTAATATTGTTCCTTTAATGTAAAGCCAGCATTTTAACACAAATTAGTAAGTAACTGTATTTTCAGGAAACTTAGGCTATGGCTATGGCATATAGAAAGTGGATATATGAAAATGTCTCCATTATTTTTATCAGAAATAACATACATATGACACCTCTAGAAGTCTTATATCTGCACACTTTTGAAACCCTTTGTTTAAAACATGAAAAGTATTAAACTTTCCAATTAGCTTGAAAAGACAACTGATTGACATTAGGGAAGATGGAAATATATTAGGCAAATTTCAATAAAAAATATTGCTTAGATGGAATTGAAGATTTAGAGTCATTATTTAGTAAGCTCAGAAGGTGAAGCATTTCTTCCATTTGATTCTTTGTATCTTTGTCAGATATCTTTTTCATTTATGGCGGCATTAAAAGTAGGTGTTTAAAATAAAAGGCTAGCATAGCAATGATCATCCATATTGCTGTATCACTAAATGTTAAAACAAAAATTTAAAACATAATTAGGCAGAGTCATTAACATTGGTTTCGGTGAAAATTATTATTAAGAACATTTTAATGAGAGCAAAACTGTTTTTGTCCTGTTAGGAAAAAGCAAAATAAAAACATATACAAATATTATTTAATCTAGTTCATTAAAAAAGTATATTTTTTCTGTTTGTTATTTGCTTTATGTATTAATGAATAAATATAATTGAACAAGAAATAAATATACATATATACACACTGGGAGATCATGTTCAAAAACATAAAACCTTTTACTGAGTAGCATGATCAAAAACATTGGAGATCACTCTGCCATAGCATTCTTTGCAATCACAATATATCTGATAAAGCTTTTAACAGAATCATTAGACTTAAGCTCTAAAAATTTTTGATGAAAGTTTTATAGTCAACATTACCTGTAAGTAATATAGGTAAGAGAATTTTTCAAAGGGCAGAGTGGTTGTGAAAGCCAGAGTGAGTCTAAGGAATGAGCAAAATAGAAAGGAGTCATAGGATGAGAGGAGTAGCTATCAGTTAAGAAGGCTTGCAGGGTTGACCTCAGTAACTGGACTGGCAATATACATAGGAATGAAACAAATGATCAAGAGAATACCCAAGACTAGTGACCTTGACAGGTGAGAAGCAATTAAATGTTGGTGATTAAGCCCTTGGGTGAGAAGAAAAGTCTGAGTTGGTTGAAGGTCAATCCTTGGGTTTAACTCTCTGGTACTTCCAACCTGCTGTGGGCATGAATTGTGCAAACTCAGAAGTCCAGAGACTGCCTCCAGACACAGAGATTGAGGAGGTCTTTGGAATGTGCCACTGTTTGCTGGCTATCCCCACAGTAGGCCAAGGGGATACAGGCAACACTGTAACATCTGAAACTGTCTGTTGAGGCCTTGAGACATCTAAGTGGAGATGCAAAGTAGGGAGTTGGGTTAGGACTTAGAGGAAATTCATGGTAGGAGATATTTATTTGTTAGTTATGGCAATTATAAAAGGTAATTGACCTTTACGGGGTGGAGGGAGGCTAGATGAGTTTGCTTAGGAAAGCAAATAGAATGAAAAGATAAAACAGAGCGAATCTTGGATTTAGAGTTCAGATGGGAGTTGACAATATGATGATGGAGACTGTGAAATAGCTAGAGACATAGGAGGGTAAAGAGAAGAGTAAGGTGACTTGTAAGCACCCAAAGAAAGTAGTGTTTAAGAAGCAGGAAGAGTAGACAATGGTAAATGCTGTTGAAAAGTCAATAAAATAAGGATTAAAATATGCCTGGTTGGGTGAGTTGTGTGTAGGTCAAGCATGACTGAGAGAGGGTCATATTGGTAGAATCATGGTGACAGAAAACAAATGGCATGGGTTCACCAGTGAGTGGGTGCTTAGAAAACTGGTACAGTAAGTATTCTTTTAGAGAAGAGTTTTTGGAATGAAAATGTGAAAAATGAGCAGTGGCCTAAAGAGGAAAGGATTTATAAGAGAGCCTCTATTGTCTATGAGGCCGCACCTTGGTTATTACAGGTTAGTTAACTGAGTTCCAAAAGCTGATTATAAAATGTGTGGGCCCAGTATATGATTTGGGCATTACTGACATATGATTGGTTATTTATTTTTGTGTGTGGTCTGATTGTTCTGAAGGAAGCCATTTCATATTTTTACTAAATATCTGGTAAAAATCAGGTCAATGGTTGTGGCAGAATAAGTGGCCTATAACAAAATGCGATTTTCTCCCTAAAAGGATAAAAAATTCCTATCTAAGTATATTCTTATTTGGGTAAAAGAATCAAGAATATATTGATATACTATGATTGAGTGCTCCTTTTTTTTTTTCTTTTTTTGTTAGATAACTTGTAGGTTTACAGAAAAATCATACATAAAATATAGAGTTCCCATATTACCTTCCTATTTCTAACACCTGGCATTAGAGTGGTACATTTGTTACAATTCGTGAAAGAACATTTTTATAATTGGAGTATTCCCTTTTTACATGTAAATAAGGAGCATATTTATTGTGATTTTCTAGCATGTAGTAAGTTCCTTATTTTCCAAAACGTTATCTTTGCATCTGGAGAAATAGTAGACAAAGAGCAACAAATGCATCCCATTTTACACTCTGGCCTAAAGGTTTACCTGCTATCCAAGGCTCTTACTTGGTGGTCAGCTTCCTACCAGGGTGAAGAAGGCCTTCGGGTTGAGTAACCATAAATGGGCGCAATTACAATTGGTTGGTAGCAGCAAAAATGTTAAATCAATTCCCCAAATGCTGCAAAAATTGTTTGGAGGAGAGATGGACAGTCCATCAAGCAGAGATACGACTGTCACGCAGCAACAGAATGGACTCTGCGGTGGGAGAAACTTCAGGTTCTCATTTTTCTATTTTAACCCTACAGAAAGATGGAAGTCTTATTTTAAAGAATTAATGTTTTTCTTGTTGTTTGTTTTTTTTTCTAGTCTCAGGTTGGTAATCTGGGGCAATAATTGTTGAAAAATTAAGTCCTCAAAGGATTTAACAACTGCTGTGAGATCATGCATAATTAGATCTAACCCACAAGTCTAGTTGTATCCAGGCCATAGAATTTTTAAAAAGGAGGACAAGTGTTGGAAATAAGATATATCATTAGAAAGTTGGGCTAAAGGCAAGAAGGAAGCAATTTTTTTTTAAAAAAAAGGATGGAATTAGACTGGGAAGAGCAATAAAGTAAATATTGTAAAACATTTCAGATGACTAGAAATGGGTTGTACAATTAATTGGCCTTCACTTCTACTACTTTGATAAAAGTAGGATTTTATTTATAATAGTTCATTACTTTTAAAGTATTGTTTAAAGATCTCCCCCAAAACTATTAAAAATTAACTCAGTTGTATTCTGGATCCTAAATAAGGCTTTTCACTGTCTGAGGAGATCTCATTTCTTAGTCTGCAAATTGCATAGTAGTCCCAAATAAGCTGGAGTGAATGACAAAAATTACCAATAAGCACAGAAAGAGAATGTGAAGTTTTTCCATTACTGAGGATATGAAAACTTGCTACGTTCCACTTGGTATCAATGCCCAGAGTGGGGATTCCACCAGGTAAAACCCCTTGCCCTTTCAAAAGGGCTTATATCATCCTTCAGGACCCCCTGTAAAACCTGAGCCACTTGATTGTTGAATAGATTCTGGTTCTGTATCTACTACCTTACCAAATACAAGCAATAGTGAAAAAATTCTGATATCTACTAGAGGATGCAGTGAAGATTTTGTCATTTTCCAAGGAGTATCTCTCTGTAGTTCCAAATTTTAGGTGTTATGAAGTATTTTCTCCACAAATGCACCACGAGATGGTATTAAATAATTAGTTATCTAAAATATTCACTGCATGATTATATCTAACATTAATATACTAGATAAAATGAATAAATATTAATTATAATTTTGTGTATATTTTTCCTATTTTTAGATAGTTGAAAATTTATATAGTTGGTTGAATGTGCTGGTTTGAATGTATTATGTACCCCCAAATGCCATTATCTTTAATGCAATCTTGTGTGGGCAGACTTATTAGTGTTGATTAGATTGTAATTTTTTGATTGTCTCCATGGAGATATGACCCACCCAACTGTAGGTGATAACTCTGATTAGATAGTTTCCATGGACGTGTAGCCCCACCCATTCATCATGGGCCTAGAGCACTATATAATCTCAGACAGAAGGAACTCACTGCTAGCTGCAGATGAGAGACAGTTTGAAGACGGCCGTTGGAAGCAGACTTTTGCTCTGGAGTAGCTAAGAGAGGACAAACGCCCCAAGAGCAACTGAGAGTGACATTTTGAAGAGCAGCTACAGCCAAGAGGGACACTTTGAAGAATGCATAGGAGCTGAGAGAGGAACATCCTGGGAGAAAGCCATTGTGAAACCAGAACTCTGGAACAGATGCCAGCCACATGCCTTCCCAGCTAACAAAGGTTTTCTGGACGCCATGGGCCATCCTCCAGTGAAGGTACCCAATTGTTGATGACTTACCTTGGACACTTTATGGCCTTAAGACTGTAACTTTGTAACCAAATAAACCCCCTTTATAAAAGCTGATCCGTTTCTGGTGTTTTGCGAAAAGGCAGCATTGCAAACCGGAACAGTTGAATTTCCCATTTTTGATTAGATTTTGATACAGTGTAGATGTGGCTATCAGTGAAAAACAAAAATGATTATTTTATTTATTTATTTACTTTTTTAAAGTTAGTAGCTGCTCCAAGCATTTGGCAGCAGTAGAGCTTGGGCTTTGGTGCCAGATGCCTTGGGTTCCACTTTTATTATTGATAAAGAGAGCAGAAAGCCAAACTTTACTTTTTAGCTAGGACACTGGATTTCAGTTGCTTTCCAGCAATCTAATACACTCCGAAGAGATTTGGAAGGCAGAACTGAGGAAGAAGCCATCTTCCTGCTGTTGTTACAGCTGGCAGGCAACACCTAGAAACATGAATATTTAGATGCAGTTGTCAAGGTTTATGTTTTGTATTCTTTAAAACAATCACCCATTTTGACCAGGTTTTAAAATTTGTTTGCATAGAATTAATTTCTTGAGTCTTCTGTCACTCTTCTATGGGTTATAATTTTCAAAGTTCATTGTAAGAAATCTGTGCCCCTCTTTTACTAGACATGTCAATGGGTTCTTTATTTATTTATGGTTTGTTTTTTGTCATTGATTATTATTATTATTATTATTTTTGTTTGTTTCGTTCACTATGTTTTGGAGATGAAGGTTTTGTAATCTCATTGTCTCCCCGCCTGTATCCTAATCCCGGGTATATTCAACCCTTATTTGTGGCAGCAAGTGCCATGGAAAGTAATCCACACAATAGGCAACCACAGTCCTTAGCTCTTCAGGTCAGTTTACAGGATCCACCAAGCTTGGAGAATGAACACTCCTCTTTCCCCCCATGGAGTAGTAGATACTAAGTGAGGAAACATATATGCACAGATATTTATCTACATTGACTGCACTGAGAGATATAAGAAGTCTGAGATACTCTAGAAGCCCCTAAATCAGAGGGCTCAGTAAAATCCTTCTAGTATTCACGTCTGCCCCATTTTGATTTCACCTTTGTCCGCTGTATAAATCCCTCTCAAACGACTCTGTAGACTTTTCTTCAGTACAAAACCAGGTAGAGCATGGGTTTCTGCAACTCCTTTACCATTATTGTTTACTTCCTTTGCTTGTTGCTTTTCATATTAATGTGAATATTATGAAGTCAGAGTAGGGATGGATGGGGTGGGGTGAATCATAATTTGTAGTGATGCCTGTTAAGTTCTGTTTCAGTCAGGCCCTCTTCTCCATTTGACTGAAATACCTGTTTTCTTGGCTTATCTCACCCTTAAGGTAACAATAATTTAGAGACTCTAGTCTCTGTCTTCTTACCTAATTTGAATTTATTGATGTATTCTCAAATGTACTAATTTAACATCCAGAATATTTCCAAATCCTTGGTCCATGTACATCTATTAGTTCATGTCGTAAATTTCTATTCTTTAACCCCTTCAGATTTTCCTTCTTATAAATACAAAACAGTATATAACTTTCTTACCACCACTTAAATATGTGAAAATATTAATATACATTGAGATTAAAAATGATTTTTTTCTCCCTTTATCAGCATGAATTAACACTTCCCTATTGAACTCTTCTTTTTCTTTATCACCTGCTTAAATCATCACATTTTGTAATAAAAATTGTAATTGGGATGCAGACTTAGAAGAGATTAATAATCATGATTAACAAGGTTGAAAACGTTAACAAAAAAACAGCTTTTTGTAATGCACAAAGGCAACGCCAAGCAATCTGATAAATTTACCTCTTTTCCATAAGGAGGACTATTGCAGAGGGAATTCTTGAATTAACAGAAGGCTCATGAATAATAGCAAGCAGGTAGTTTGCAACACAGGACAAAACCACGAAGCATGGTGGCCTTGAATATGAAATCCCTCTTTTAAAAAGTCCTTCTCTTTTTTTCAGAATCAGCTGTCAGAAGTGAATAGCATTTAGGCTTTTGTATGTAGAGATAAGATATTTCATGAACTCAAGGACCTGTCTAATCTCTTGTGAATACTAAGAATCTTGTAAAAATAATAGACATAAATTATTGTGAAGGAGCAAAGAAGGTAGCTCTAGGTTTTGGTTTTTAAGAACAGAGACTGAAATATTTTATTACATTTAGAAAGGATTGTTGCTTGAAATCTCATATTAAAATGTGTTCATTCAGGTGCCAAGAGTGATACATTGATGGATTGCAGTACAAAGGGGAAAAAAGGAGAGGAAGGTACAGTACTACATACATTGCTAAACTCATTTCACTTGTAAAGGGATGAATATTGATATCATTCATCTCACTTAGTTGGAAGTCAGACTTAAGAAAAATTCAGGTTCATTGACATCAACTCTAAAGATGACAGCATTGTATTGAGAACAGATAGAAAAGGGAGAAGGAAAATGATAAATGTAACTTCATTAAGAAAATTTAAAAACACAATTTTTCTTCATGAGAAGGCAGCAAAGGAGCCAGAAATTCTGGCTGCATCTTTAATTTATGGTGACCTTTATGACATTTGTGATCTATGGGCTTTAAATTGTGAGTATAGGTGCATGCATTTTTTCAAGAGTAACCAGGATATACAAGTCAATAGAACCACTGCATGGAGCTTTTTCTCCCCCTGAATGCTGTTTGTTTGTTGTGTGTGGTTTGAAAATGACAAGAAGCTTTATAAAAAGAATATGAACCCTAGATTGTAAGCTCTTACAGCAGTTAACTCTATCCCTGAATTGTAATGCCTGTCTCTAAACTTTGAGATGCTGATCCCCTAGCATATAACCTGATTGGTCTCTGGAGCAATGCATATCTCTGAGACACCTGAAACTCAGAGCTAGAGCTCGGCAGATATGAATGTCAGTATTAGTGCATACAGCCACTGTCAAAAAAAAAAAAAAAAAAAAAGCTGAAAAAGAGCCCAGACTTCAATTAGTGATATGAATGAAGCAGGTCTGGTTAAGACCAGGGCAAGCCAGGCCAAAGGGTAAAGGTTGAAACTGATTGTGTTTTAAAACTTCAACTTCCATATGAGACCAAGGGAAGAGATTTCTATTTGGTACAGTATCTAAAGTTTCTAAACGGTACAACCCTACAGTTGATTTGTTCAAACACCACAATTGCATGGAACTTTGAATAAGAAGTGAGATACGGTAGGTTAGTATAGGCTGGAGTGAAATAGTGACACATCCCAGAGTAATTTGGGCAGGTAATAAAAAATATATTTACAGGCTCCCCCTCCCCAGCCCCGAGGATCTGGGGGAAGGTGCAGATGTGTTGGACATCCTCACCTGGACTGGTGTTGATGTTGTCACAAACATTGGGACTGGCAGTTTGATGTGCTGAGCCCCCGATCATGGGACTTGCCCTTATGAAGCTTGTTACTGCAAAGGAGAGTCTAAACTTGCATGTAATTGTGCCTAAGAGTCTCCCCCTGAGTACCTCCTTGTTGCTCAGATGTGGCCCTCTCTCTCTCTAACTGAGCCATCTCAACAGGTGAACTCGCTGCCCTCCCCCCTACGTGGGACCTGACTCCCAGGGGTGTAAATCTCCCTGGCAATGCAGAATATGACTCCCAGGGATGAATGTGGACCTGGCATCATGGGACTGAGAGTATCTTCTTGACCAAAAGGGGGATGCAAAATGAGACGAAATAGTTTCAGTGGCTGAGAGATTTCAAATGGAGTCAAGAGGTCACTCTGGTGGACATTCTTATGCACTATATAGATAACACCTCTTAGGTTTTAATGTATTGGAATAGCTAGAAGTAAATACCTGAAACTACCAAACTCCAACCCAGCAGTCTGGACTCCTGAAGACAATTATATAATAATGTAGATTACAAGGGGTGACAGTGTGATTGTGAAGACCTTGTGGATCATACCCCCTTTATCTAGTGTATGGATGAGTAGAAAAATGGGGATAAAAACTAAAGGACAAATGGGGTGGGATGGGGGGATGATTTGGGTGTTCTTTTTTCACTTTTATTTTTTATTCTTGTTCTGGTTCTTTCTGATGTAAGGAAAATGTTCAGAGATAGATTGTGGTGATGAACGCATAACTATATTATCATATTGTGGACAGTGGATTGTATACCATGGATGATTATATGGTGTGTGAATGTATTTCAATAAAACTGAATGTAATAAAAAAAAGAATATGAAAAATGTATTTCTGTTTTCATATTTTTTAAATTAAAAATTGTAATTTTTCACTTCCTGGTCATTTTCTACTCTTTTACTATAGTTTTTTTTTTTTTTTTTATGAAGGCAGGTATCACCATTGTTTGCTCTGAATATTAAAAAAAAACTATGATTCTTCAATTCTACTCTTTACTTAGTATGTATTTATTGCATGTCTTCTACATGTAAGTTATAATATTAAACACCATGAGAGACATAAAGATGAATCAAGCCTTGAGGGTGTCTTTAAGGAGATTATAGACTATTGCATTCATCTAGGACTTGCAAGATTGTGTTTTGTTTTGTTTTTCCTGGCAAGAGCTTTTTTCTAATTCTGGATGATGGACACACTCGCTGGAAGACAAAAACTACTGCTCTTAGTCTAGTGGGAATTTTGCCATACAGAATATGGGAACATTGTCTGCTACTAAGGTGACAGCGGGGTCCAACCTTGAAAGCAGAAAAGGGTATCTTGATCTTCTGGAGCCTTTGGAATATAGCACTATCATAATGCTGTACATTTTGCTGGAAAGAAGTGGGATTCCTAAATGAAATTGTTGTCTTGACCTCATCTGTCATTCAACATAAACACTTGTATATGCTGCCATAGGAAGCCCTATTATCAACATCAGAACAAGAGTTGGGGAGTAAAAAGAGTTGACAGACACAGGAGATAGGATAAATGAGGTTGGGTTGGGGGAGGACTATTGAAAAACTGAGTTGCAGGCAGTTAAATTTAAAAAGGCATTATTTATTCCCTATGGTCTATAAATAATTATGTAAAGATAAGTTATATTTAAGCAGTTAAAATGCCTAGGTAGAATTTTAGTTTGACAAATTGGGCAAAGTAACATTTTAAAATTGGATTTAAACTCTTCCAAACTATTTTGTTCATATATTTGTAAAAAGATAAAGGCAAAGCCCCTTTAAGTGACTAAGAATAGTGGGGTTCATTAAATTATTATCTTTAGCGGTTTTGTATAGAGTAATTAGTCAAGGCTATGAGCAGTGAGCTCCAAATGAGGGGGGTGTGAATGACTGGAAGGTGGCTAAGAGAATAAATTTCTTCCTAAATTATAGCCTACTTGTCTTTGTGGTCTTCTTTGTTTGTTTGTTTTGTGATAGTGGGGACTCTGTAAAGGAGAGAAGCAGCTACTCTTCATCAAAAGGGATTAACAAGCTAAACAGAAACAATAAGATCACAGATAAATGCTATATTATAGATAAACCTCCATCAGCAGGGCAATTAGGGAAATAAAACAATTAAAATGGAAGGCTGAAGTGTTAAGCCTTTCCATCTAGACCTTAAAAGTGAAGTACTATAGGCTGACAGAATAGAACTCAGAAATGTGTGAGCCCAAGAAAAAGGTTTGGGGTGAATTTGCATTTTAGAGCAGGAAACAATACGATGAAAGCTAAATTAAACAATAATAAATAATAATTGAAATACATGAAAAGCAGAATATTTAATTGCAGAGCATATTTATAGTTTTCCCCTGTGTCATTTTATCTTAAAATTGCTATTTAACCAATATAAACTACAAATGGTTTGATTACTTTTGCAATTTTTATTTTTAGGAAAAAGCAACATCAACTGAATTCCATTCTAAACCATCTGAAACACAGCATCCTTAGGCAGCAGAAAATGTCCCCACCCTAATTTTACAGATAATTTTAAAGAGATAGAGTGTAACTTCCAGAAAAATGTTCAAGAAGAGAGATTTAAAGAAAAAAAATATGCATGGCCCAGTTAGCAGCAAAATTCAAAAGGCAGCTGTGTCTACAGATTTCGTGGTTGTTTTTCTCTAAGGGACACAATGTCCCAGAACATTCTGTGGAACAGGAATTCCCCTGATGCTGGTTAAACAAGATGCTAGCTGCTTTGCTTGAATGATAATCCATTTAATTGGACATGTTGAGCTACAGACTGTTGACTAAATGTTTAGTTATCTCTTTTGTGCTAGCTGAGTCACTTTATTTGTTCCTGTATTCAGACCAGGAGAAATAACATGAAAAGTATTTATTTAACACAATTGGATTCTCACTGTTTTCTTCAAGGACATCAATCCAGAAAATTCAGAGTGATACTGTGTTAAAATGAAATGTAGTGTGAAAATTTGAATTCTCAAAGAATAGCAGATATTAGAAAATGATAAATGCACATCAAAATTTTAAATCGCCTTTTTCAGTTGAACTTCACCCCAGCCTCAATTATCTCTCCTCACATTCTTTATTCTGTACAAGTTTAGTAATGCTTTGCTTTAGTTTCTTCAAAAACTAGGAATTGTCAAAATGGAAAATCAATTTTTTTGAATACCCTGACTATTTATTTATCATCCACGTTTTTCTACAATTGAGTCTTTTTTCTTTTCTCTAGAACCTTTCTGTTCCTTGTGGTTCTAGTACAAAGTCTGCAGTTTCATTTTTTTAAAATGTCCACTTCTTTTTCTAATTGTATTGAAAATCAATGAAGCAATAAACAAGCCTTGTTGTGGGTTGCAAAGTAACACCCAAGAATTGGCAGATATTCCATGCATAAAGTGACTGAGGTCATAACGATAGTGATTTGATTCTGGCAAAAAAATAGCTCTATCAGATAGTGGTTTGATTATCTTTAGAGAAATCACTTTATCACATTTTGAAGCTAAGGCTGAGAAAAGACCTATTTTTATTTGGAAGTCATTGTGGGTGCTGTGTGCAAATACTTTTGAGTTCATATAATATGCTTTTTTTTTTTTTCTCTTGTCAGTAAGGACAAAAAGTGACTTCTTTAACATTTTTTTTTTTCTACACACACTTTTTCTTTTTGAGAAACTCTACTCCCTAGGAAATAAGAATTGACTACACCATTATCGTTTTATTCTTTATTAGAGAAGTTGGGGGTTTACAGAACAATCATGCATAAAACACAGGATTCCCATTTACCACCCTATTATTAACAACTTGAACTGGTGTGGAACATTTGTTACAATTGATGAAAGCACATTTGTATAATTGTATAATTCATTATAGTCCATGGTTTAACTTAGAGTTCACTGTTTGTGTAATGTAGTTCCATGGATTTTTTAAAAAAAATTTTATTCTGCTACCATATATACAACCTAACAGTTTCCCCTTTTATATTTTTAGTAAAGCGTGGCAAGTGTGATCAGAGGGAAATAAAACTGCAAAGATTTCTAAGGTATTAATACCTCATGTTAAGCTGGCTTGAATATGTGGACAGCTTAGTCAAACTCTTTGTTCCATGTCTCCATTGTGCAAAAAACAGGGTTATAGGTATGCTTGGCATATATGGAAAAAGCTACCAGAGAAGATATCAAACAACTTAAAAAATATAGGTATGCTCACTGTACTTAGGCATTCTTTCACTGACAGTCAACTTCATGTAATAACTTAGGAAGAGAGACACTACCTGTATCATATAGAATTTTGCTTCCATTAGTTTATAATTTCTGCTTGCTCTAAATAAAATTTAATATAGCTAAAATGAATAATTCCATGGTAATTTTGCAGGTCATATTTGATGTGACTAGTTTGAAAAGGGAAGAAGGTGGTAGTTCTTTGAAAGGAATAAAGGCATTGATTCTTTTATGTTCTCTACAGGAAGTCAATGAAATAGGGATGTGGGTGGTGAAGATCAACAAAGCAATAAACAGAAACATACCAAAATTAGGAAATAAGGGTTTAAGTACCTCCCTCTTTCATTTATATGCTTTATAGATATGAGTATTCTAATGGGCACAGCATGAATTTGTGTAAAAAATCTTATAAGATGTTCAGTGTAATGCAATGGACACACAGAGGTAAATCTGATTTTTTGATTAGGTATTTTGGTAGATGGTAAACATATTGGAAAGCAGGAAAAGTTAAAAATTAAATGTATTCTTTCTTCTTCATTATTTATGACAACAAAAGCCCAAGCTTTTCTGTTGACTTCATCTTGTGATTAAACCATACTAATTGTACTCTTTAAAAGATAACATTAATAATCTCACATAAGAGACTTACTGTTACTATGCAAAATTTAATAAAACTATAGGATCACATAAAATTGTTAAATAGTTGTGAAAAGAAGATTATATCAGCCCCAAGTTTTCTTTTTGATGTAACTTACATGTGAAACCTCATATAGCATTTTACCTAATATATAGCATAACTCATTTTCATAAAAATGAAATTTTAAATTGTTGGTATGCATTTTTCTCCAGATAGTAATTTACCTGAAATTTTATCAGTTGATTAAATATTTTCAACACTGAGACATGTCTTGGTAAAGTTATTAGACTTTAAGGGTAAAGATTACAATGCAAATTTGGGGAAAATAATTTGTCACCTATAATAGGAAAAATAAATCAACCTAGTTCTATACTTTATGTATTACAAAAGCAGAGCATTGTCTACAACGTCCTTACTAAAAGAAAGTATACTCTAAGATACTTGTTTATTCAACCAAACTGTTGTCCAGAGCTAAAGCAGCAGGCAAGCATTTTCAAACATATATGAGTTCAGGAACTATAGAAAGCAAATCATTCTTAGAAATACAAAACAAAAGAAATCTAGCTTACCAGGAGATGAATTGAAAATCTGTGAAGAAAGGAATTGTTAGTAACAGTTAAATCATTTAAGTACACAACAATTGTGGAAATTATTGTTACAACGGAAATTCTTGACAATATAGAAATAATATGATTAACAAAATTGGAATGTGGAAGTGGACATATATCTACACCTTTCATGGAGGGACTTTTTTTAAACAACAAACGTTAGTTTTAAAGCAGATTTAGGTTTAAAGGACTATTGTGCATAAAGAGAGTTTCCAGATTACCCCCCCACCCTAAGCACATAATTCCCCTATTATTGACATCTTGCATTAGTGTGGTACATTTGTTACAATTGATGGACCTATATTGATGCATTATTAGTAACTAAAATCTATAGTTCACTTTAGAATTTACTCTGTTTGTATAGTTCTATAGGTTTTGACAAAGTGTAATATCATATATCTACTAGGTGAGGCCATAAATCAGAGAAGCCATAAATTCCTAGATAAGACCAAAAAAAAAAAAAAAAAAAAATCCCTCTGAAGTGCATGATAAAATACATGTGCACATTCCTAAGCATGATAGCTGTCTGTACTAAACTGCTCCATTATCAGTAACTTCAAAGAAACATATTTACACTCTTGCAAATCCCATCTTGGCTCTGTGCCTTCTTCGCTCATGCCCTATATAACCTGCTGTTAACTAACTCACTGGGTGGTGCCAAGTGCTACTCTGAATGTCCTGCGGCTGCCCATGACCAGCTTCCCAGTCTGTAAGATCCCTAATAAAACTACTTTTTTGCTATATAGAGTGGCCTGCTTTATTTTTTTGGCTTAAATGCTCATCAAACTTTGGTGGAACATATTCTGTAGGTTCTTGGCCAGACAATTGACGAGCCAGCCTGAGACTGTAAACGAAACATGCCGAGGGAAGTGGGAACCCACAGATGTACTGTCGCAGTTGGCAGGGGAATCTTGGGGTGGCCAACTTCCAGTATGTGGGGGGAGGTAGCCTGTTTTTTAGAACAGATTGGCTCAGTGCGTGACTATGGGATGCTCTGAAAACACTACCCAGGATTGGTGTCCACAGGGCAATATGGGGTGCAAATGGAAATCGCAAGAAAAAATAGAAGCAATTGCTGCTACTGCATGGTCATTGTTGTGGGCAGCTGGGTATGTTACTGAAACTCAGTTAAAAGCAGAAGCTGAAGTAAGGAAATTAGAAGATGCTCTAGCTGTAGAAAAGGATATTAGGTTAGCATGTTGCAACAATGCTAATGTATTAGAGAAAAGGTATCAACCAAAGAGAGACAATTAGAAATAATGGTGTGCTGGTTTAGAGCTGTTATGTAACCTGAAAAATGCCATGTTCTTTTAATCCATTCTTGTGCGGGCCGACTTATTGTTGGTGGGACCTTTTGGTTAGGCTATTTCAAATTGATCCAACCCATTCAGGGTGAGTCTTAATCCTTTACTGGAGTCCTTTGTGAAAAGGGTAAAATACAGAAAAAGCCCAGAGAGCTGAGAAAGAAAACACCCTGGGAGAAGAAAGATGGACCCACAGAAACTGAGAGCCATTTTGAAACCAGGGCCTAGGAGAGAAGGAAAAGCAGCCATTGCCTTGTGCCTTCTCATGTGACAGAGGAACCCCAGATGCTAGCAGCCTTTCCTCACAGAAGGTATTTTCTTCTTGATGCCTTAATTTGGACATTTTCATAGCTTTAGAACTGTGAATTTGTAAACTAATAAATCCCCATTGAAAAGGCCAATCCATTTTGGGTATATTGCATTCTGGCAGCTTTAGCAAACTGAAACAAATGGCATGTAAAGTTGCAAAAATGCACAAAGGATGCTGTAGCAGCAGGTTCAAGTGGTTATCCAGAGGGAAGACTGGGATCCAAGGGTGTGGGACCCCTGGGAGAGTTCAGAAGAGGGAGAATGGGAGGAGGAAACCAAAACTGAAGATGAGCCTAAATAGGCAAGGCCAGCAATAACTACAAAAACGAAAGCAACCAGGGATGCTGATGACCCTCAGGAAGAGATCCCTGCTCAAAAGCAGGCAGTAATGAGGGAGTATACCCCTGCAGAATTAGTAGAATTAACAGAAGAGTTTAAACAAAAGGGCCAAAAGAGCATTGCCACTTGGTTGCTAAGATTATGGGATGTAAGATTTTGGCTAGCATAACTACACATCCCTCTCTTTGTTGGTGTATTTGCCAGGCATGGCAAAGAAAGACAACTTTCAAAATTTATTAGTATGGTACATATTAGCTGCAAAACTGGCCCGGCCTGATGAAGGGTACATGTCAGCCACAATAGGCAAATGATCATCTATGGAAGAATTGCAGAATATAGTCAGAGAACTAGGAATGAAGCATGCAGCATATGCTCAACACTTTTGTGGACGTGATGATGAACTATTCATGGCCAGTATGAAGGACAAACCCTCCAAACTGTGCCTCCAGCCTGGTATGGATATTAGTAGCTATTTTCAGCCCACTGTGTGGGTGGCACAGGCACTAGCGGACTTGGGTAAGATGGAAAGAATATGGTCGAAAGGGGTATAGAAAGTAACCAAAGAGACTTTACAAGGGAAAGGGGGCCTGTATGTGTAACACATAAATTATGGGCTGATTTAATTGCTGCAGGCACCCCAATAGAAAAAATAAACAACCTAATGCTATATTAGTAGGACTGCAGCAAAAGCTGTCTAGGGAAAAAAGATACCAGATGTTGCCTATTCCTAAATCTGTGCCACTGGTTATCACTCCCACAGCACACCCTGAGGAAAGTAAGTCTGGTATAAGGGGTGGGTACCCCCTATCCCTGCAGGGGTGGGGCCACAGTTGCCTGTAGATATGGGTGAAAGCAGGAGGCTTCATGTAGAGCTAGTTATCCAGTGGTGTCCAAAAACTGTTTGCATGTTGTAGGCCTTACTGATACTGGAACAGAGTGCACACTCATCTATGAGAATCCCTGGTTACTAATGGGCTCCTAAAGATGATAGATGGATGGGTATGGAGGAAAAGCCATATAAAAAGTGCAAATACCCTAACATTGCAAATTGTGTGTCTCACCCCCAAAGGTATGTCATATGTATATCTCCCATTCCTGAATATATATTAGGGGTGGATGTGTTACAAAACCTAGACCTTACCACCACCACCAGTGAATTTCACCTTCCCATCACATGGTGAAATCAATTTTAAGGGGTGCTGCTTCTTGGTCCCCAGGTACCTGTACTAATCTACTCCTGCTACATAGCAGTAATTTCAAAGAAACATATCTACAATCTTTCAAATTCCAACTTGGCTCTGTACCTTCTTTGTTCTTGCCCTATATAAATTGCTGTTACCTGCTGGGTGGTGGGGAGTGCTACACTGAACTTCCTGCAGCTACCCAGGACCAGCCTCGTGGGCTGTAAGTTCCCCAATACTGTTTTGCTATATGGAGTGGCCTACTTCATTTTTCAGTCTTATGTGCCCATCATACTTTGATGGAATCTATTCTGTAGGTTCACGGCCAGACACACTGTTAAGGTATCATACAGAATCATTTCACGGCCCTAAAATTGCCCTGTTCTCCAGCTATTCATCCATCTCCCTCGCACCAAACCTGTGGCAACTACTGATATTTTTATTATCTTTTTCACAGTGCCATAAAGTTGGAATCATAAAATATGTAGCCTTTCCAAACTGGCTTCTTTCACTTAGTAATAAGCTTCTAAGCATGCTCCTTGTCTTTTTGTAGCTTGGTAGCTCATTTCTTCTCATCACTGAGTAATATTCAATTGTATGTGCATGCCAGGTTGTCTATCCATTCACTTATTGAAACACATGTTGCTTGTTTCAAATTTTTGGCAATTATGAGTAAAGCTGATACAAACGTTTATGTGCAGGTTTTTGTGTGGACATAAATTTTTATATATTTTGGGTAAATATCGATATTTGCTTTGTTAAAATCTGCCACACTGTCTTCCAAAGTGACTATACCATCTTGTATTCCCACCAGCAATGAATGAGAGTTCCTGTTGATCCACATCCTCACCTGCATTTGGTGTTGTCTGTGTTTTGGATTTCAGCCATTCTAATAGGTGCGTGATGGTATCTCCTTGTTGCTTTAATTTGCAATTTCCTAATGATAATGTTGAGTATGTTTTCTATACACTTGCTATCTGTATATCTTCTTTGGTGTTCAGATCTTTTGCACATTTTTAAAGTGGATTGTTTATTGTCTTATCATTGGATTTTATGAGTTACTTGTATATTTTGGACACAAGTCCTTTGTCAGAAATGTGTTTTACAAATATTTTCTTCCAGGTTTTGACTTGTCTGTTTTTTATAATAAATTTTATTTTAGTTTTAGGTTTGAAGAAAAATTGCCCAGAAAGTACAGATATGGAAAGACATATGTTATTTCAAGCAGTTCAATTAGATTTTTGAGTTCTAAAAGTAGCATATTTAAACATGTAATGTAAACTGTAAAGAAAGAACAAATGATACTCTTCTACATTACTAGAAAATGAAAACTAAAACAAATATTATATAAAGTCACAAACCATATTATGTAAAAGACAAAACACCAAAGAAGCATAAAAACAGAAAGTATGACAAAACAAGATGATGGAGCTAAGATTAAACATATCTGTAATGTCCGTAAAGTATTCTAATAAAAGAAAATGACGCTCAGATGTTACAATAACAATGAGATCTATTGATATGCTGTATATAAGAGACATGCAAAATAAAGATTAAAATAAAAGGGGCAAAGATATATTGGGAAAATTTAAAACAGCTGATTCGGAGAAATATTGTAAATATAAGGCAATGCAAGTTAAAGAGAATGCAAGGTAAAATATGTGAAAAGGCACTTTAATGAAGATATAGTTTACAAACCACAAATAAGATCTAAAAAGTACTGTGGATTTTTATGTACTAAATAATGCGACATCAATATTCATAAAATAAAAGGCATAAATAATATAAAATAATAGCATAATTCTAATAAGAGAAGTTAATTCACTTTTTTCAGATCTGAAGATTGAAATCAAGAGGCAAAGTAATGTATTCAATTGGGGAGATTTAAATGATATACTTGAATTCTATAATTGAAGAGAGAGACAGAAACAGAGAAAAAGAAGAGAGAAGACCAAGGAAAATTTAAGACCAAGGAAACATAATTGATCATATATGAGTAGCAAAGAAACTTTAATAATTTCTAAAATGGATAAATGGTACAGAACATTTTCTGAACTCAGACCAATACAACTAAGAATTACTAACATAATGATGAAACAATAAAAAACTTTCCATATGGAAATTTAAAAAACAAAATCATTCTTCCTTTAAAAAAATCTGTTAGGTAAAGTAAAAATAAAGCCTCATTGGCAGGTTATATAGAGGATAAAAAACTCAAACTCCATCTATCAAAACCTAAAGCAAGGTTCAGAGAAAAAGTCATAGCCCCAGGCCCTTACATTGCTAAACAAGAAAGACAGCAATATATGAACCAAGTATGTTCTTCCAAACAAGAAAATTAACCAAAGGGTAATAAAAGGAAGATAAATATAAAGGTAAAAAGCACAAGTTAATGAATAATATAGAAAAGCATAAGAAATAATTAATACTCAAGGTAGCTATTTGACTAAAAAATAAACTCCTGGCTCACTCAATCAAGATATAAACAGAAAATTAAAGAATGAAAAATTAGGAATGAAAATGGGAAAATTAGCCAATAAGTGCTTAATGGATATTATTTGACTAGATAAATAAATGAGTGAAGGGCACATTTTTAAAAGGTTCTTATCTTACATTTATTCAAATATAGGTAACCTACATCAAATTTGGCTTAATGTGAACTTTTACTATAACTGACTTTGGATTTCCTTCTCTACCTTTATTCACAATTAATACTTTTATGCACTTGACTCAGCTAGAACTGGACAAAAGTATATTCAGTCATAACACTGTCATTGTTTTCTTCATAACTTATATTGAACTGGTCAGCTTTTATTCCTATGATCATCAATCTAGGTTGGCCCTTTATTTTTTCGTTGTTGAATTACTACATTGACTTCCAAAGCTGTTTTCTTGTCTCCAAAACATATATCCACCATACTGATTTTCCTTCTATAAATGGCTCAGATTCATATTTCTAGGCTCTGCTCTTCTTCCTTTCCCATATTCTATTTTTTTCTCTTTCTCTCTCGTATTTCCTCTTGGTTGCCCTGTTTCACATTTCTGTTTATTGGAATTCTTGCACATATGTAAAAATTCAACTCAGATTTACCTATCTCTATAAATAATTATGGATCAATCTAGCCACACATATGTGTGTATAATATATATAAAAATATTTTCTTTTTCATATTTTTAACTTGGTACTCAGTCCATACTATCTAATGTTCCAGATGTATGGGTACATGCCTAGTCTTGATGACTGGAGTATTACTTTAAATATTTAAAGATGTATTTAGACTATACATCTCTTGTAGCAGACACCAGTATGTGTATAGACTAGGTACATGAATAGTAAATATATAGACCAAATTGTCTAAAATCACATTGCTTCCAAAAATAATATTCATATAAATAAATAGAAACATGACTTGATGGTAAGATATACAGACCTTATGATATTGAAGGTTATCTTATATTTGGTGTATCAAGAAGAGTTTTTTGGGCAATCTTTTAGGAAAGAATCAACTCCTTTCTTTTAATCTAAGAAAACTGAATGGAGATGCATGGAACTTCAAAAGCTGTTAAAATGATCAGGGACAGTTTATCAACTATTGCTGCTTTAAGAACCATTCCAAAACTTAGTGGCTTAAAACAACAGCAATTTTTTTTTTTCCCCATGAGTCTATGGGTTGATTGACACATCAGCTGATCTGGGCTGAACTCAGCAGATTTTGGTTGCATTTGCTCATAAAGTCTGTGGAGAATTGGCTGGGCCTAACTGATGTAGTATGGCCTTGACTTGGATCAGTCAGCACTTCTCCACTGCTCTTACTTCCCTCCAGCATGTTCTCACAGTAGTGGCAGGAGTCTAAGGTAGGACAGAAATGCAAAAGCAGTTTTACAAGCCTCCACTAGCATCAAGCTTGCTACTGACATACTGGTCAAAGCGAATCAAATAACCATGCTCAGATTTAGTGTGGTTCCACTGTGTGTGTCTGTTGGGGAAGTCATGAATACATGTAGTGGCTATCTCCCAGCTCTCGCCTACCGCCACCATGCCCTTTTCTATTGTGTGCAGATGTTTCAACATGTTTCCTTTCCACAGCCCAGGGGAGACATTAGGTCTCCTGGAGCCTCCCGAACATATCTTAAACCCAGAAACTAGGAACAGGCAGTTTTAGCTGCTTCTGAGGGTGGGAACTCTCAGTGGCTGGCCAGCCTCCCCTAAATTATATAAATACCCTGCCCTCAGGAAGTGCAGACTTGTCTCTCCTCTCCGACTTGAAGTGGAGCTCAGGAGCCTCCATCCACCAATCCTCACCAGAGCAGTTTGGCTTCCTGGGGAGACCGGCCATGATGGGATCTTTTCCCCAATTCTTTTGGACATTTTGTGCTGTGTAAGTAATTAAAAAGTCATTTACTAAAAGTCTTTGTTGTACCTGAGCCTGAGTTCCCATCATGCACGCTACTACAATTCACTCCACAGTGTCCTTTGGATAGCGGGAAGTGTGAAAAGTCAGAGCCATTTAGCACAACTAATTAACCACAGAGGGATTGTTTGATAAGCTGTAAGGAAAGAGAGTTATTGCATTGGAGAATGTTCAAAGGTGGTAGTGGGGCTAATGAAAGTTTTGAATATGTCTCTAAGATAAACAGAATAATTAAAATTTTATATCAGAGTTGCAGCAGAAGAAGATATTCTTGGACACACTGTGACTATAAAGTATTTAAAGTAAAGAACTGAGATCTAAAAATTGATCTGGTGTATGGAAAATCCATTTTAGGCCATAAGTTCACATAGTGAAAGTAATAGAAAATACGTTTTTGCAGTGTTAAATAGGCTAGATTGGAAGGGGTGTGTCCTAGTTTGCTAATGCTGCAGAATGCAAAACACCAGAGATGGACAGGCTTTTATAAAACGGGGGTTTATTTCACTACACAGTTACAGTCTTAAGGCCACAAAGCATCCAAGGTAACACCTCAGCAATCGGGTACCTTCACCGGAGGACGGCCAGTGGTGTCCGGAAAACCTCTGTTAGCTAGGAAGGCAGCTGGCGTCTGCTCCAAAGCTCCGGCCTCAAAACAGCTTTCTCCCAGGACGTTCCTTTCTAGCAAGCTTGCTTCTCTTCAAAACATCACTCCCAGCTGCACTCTCTTTTCTCTCTTTGAGTCAGCTCATTTATATAGCTCCACCAATCAAGGCCCACCCCGAATGGGTGGGGCCACACCTCCATGGGAACATCTCATCAAAATTATCTCCCACAGCTGGGTGGGGCACACTTCAAGCAAATCCAACCAGCACCAAAAACTTCTGCCCCACACAAGACCACAAAGATAATGGCATTTGGGGGACACAATACACTCAAACCGGCACAGGGTGTCACTGCCGTGGTAGGAAGGTGGCTGCCTTGGCTAAATTGAGAAAAAATGAGTTCCTGGATAGGGAGGTAAGCAAGCAATTAGAACTAATGTTCTGCTCATTTCCTATTTTTACTCACCTTTATTAGTTTCCTTTAAAGTATGCAGAAATGGATTTTTAATTAATTGATTATGTCTTTCATTCAAGTTTGACAAGCAAAGGCAGGATTTGCTTGTAAACAAAATTTATAAAATTTTAAAACATTATATTATAGTGACTAATATTATAGAGGCCAAAATAACAGATTTCAAAAATTTAATGTTACCTTTGACCAATTATTTTTTTCTCCAAGCTTCAGAGTTATGTGATAATTCTTTGTGGAGTTGTCTAACTAGTCTTACTTACTGCCTCTTCAGTTAGGTCATCTCTGCCTTAGCCCAGATACTTTTAGTCCAGTGGTGGAGAGAAAAGAGGAAAGGATATTGAAACCACTACACTTCTTTCTATTTTCTACTGCTATAACTATAATAATTAAACGGAAGGGTGAAATTTTTATGTATTGAATTTTGGATCTGTGCAAAAATATCAACTCTTTCCCCCATCAAATGATCCAAAGACAGGCTATGAACATGCTTTAAAACACACACACACAAATAAATATCGGTGTTAAGTTTTAAAAGATTATTTTTAAAAATTCCATCTATTATTTTTAAAATTAAAATCTAGAAATGAACTAATTGCTTTTAAAATATGGATCTCATACCCTGTATGCCAATTATTGGACTGTTGACCCTGAAATATATATGGTAGTCAGGAAAACTTCTCTAGAGAAAATGTTGTGTGATGCTATTATGTATAGTATGTACTTTTTAAAATCTCCACTTGTTCATATTGCAGGCAACCCTTGGGACATATTTATATATTGTAGTAGTAAAAGTAGAGGTAATTGTGAAATTCAAATTTGAAAGATCACATGCTCCTTTTATTTGATAGGATAAGTATATAAATTTCATCTTGAAACACTGACACACTTCAAAACTTAAAAGAAATTGAAATATTATTTCTGTGCCTTTAATATTACTCAGTTTCTCCTTGTATACTTTATGGTCTTAATATTTCATAACTTAAAATTTATCTTAGGGGTTTCTACTATTCTAAAGGATGGGTAGACATCCTTAGACACTAAACTTTCTGTGAGCTTGTAGATTGAGATTGAAAAATTAATTCTTCTTGTTTATTAAAATTTAGTTGACAACCTGATACTGAAGACCTGAGCCCATTGTGGTCTGAGAAAATCTTATTGGTATAATCAAGGAAACCAGATGCCTAGATAACAAAAAACTACAAATCACACTAGGAAAAATGAAGATATGGCCCAGTCAAAGGAACAAACTTACACTTCATCTGAGATACAGGAATTGAAACGACTAATTAAAGATCTTCAAATAAATATACTAAATCAATTCAATGAGTTGAGGGAAGAGATGGCAAAAGAGATGAAGGATACAAAGAAGACATTGGGTGAACATAAGGAACAACTTGAAAGTTTGAATAAACAATTGGCAGAACCTATGGAAATGAAAGGCACAACAAAAAGAGATGAAAAGCACAATGGAAACATACAACAGCAGATTTCAAGAGGCAGAAGAAAACATTCAGGAACTGGAGAACAAGACACCTGAAATCCTACACACAAAATAACAGATAGGGAAAAGAATGGAAAAATAAGAGCAACGTCTCAGGGAATTGAATGACAACATGAAGCACATGAATGTACTTGTCATTGGTGTCCCAGAAGGAGAAGAGAAGGGAAAAGGGGTAGAGGCAATAATGGAGGAAATAATCACTGAAAATTTCCCATCTCTTATGAAAGACATAAAATTACAGATTCAAGAAGTGCAGTGTACCCCAAAAAGAATAGATCCAAATAGACGTAGGCAAAGGCACTTAATAATCAGATTAATAAACATCAAAGACAGAGAGAATCCTGAAAGCAACAAGAGAAAAGTGATCTATCACATACAAGGGAAGCTTGATAAGACTATGTGTGGATTTCTCAGTAGAAACCATGGAGGCAAGAAGGCATTGATGTGATGTATTTAAGACACTGAAAGAGAAAAACCACCAACACAGAATTTTATATCCAACAAAACTGTCCTTCAAATATGAGGAAGAATTTAAAATATTCTTTAACAAACAGACAATGAAAGAATTTGTGAACAAGATACATGCTCTACAGGAAATACTAAAGGGAGACTACAGACATAGGAAAAGACAGGAGTGAGAGGTTTGGAGCACAATTTTCAGTGATGGTAGCACAATAATAAAGTATATTGGACAAAGATGACTGTGAGTATGGTTGTAAGAGGAAGGTTAGGGGCATGTAGGACACCAGAACGAAAGAGGGAAGATAAAGATTGGGACTGAATAACTTAGTGAAACCTAGAGTGGTCAATGATTGTGATAAAATGTACAAATATGTTTCTACATGAGGGAGAACAAATGAATATCAACCTTGCAAGGTGCTCAAAATGGGGTGGTATTAGAGCAAAAATAAAATCAATGCAAACTAAAGTCCATAGTTAACAAAAACGTTGTATTATGCTTCCTTTAATGTAACAAAGGCAGTATACCAAAGCTAAATGCCTATAAGAGGGGGATATAAGGGAAGGGTGTTCTAGTTTGCTATTGCAGCCGGAATGCAAAACACCAGAGATGGACTGGCTTTTATAAAAGGAGATTTATTTGGTTACACAATTACAGTCTTAAGGCCATAAAGTGTCCAAGGTAGCGCATCAACAATCAGGTACCTTCACTGGAGGATGGCCAATGGCGTCTGTTAGCTGGGAAGGCACGCGGCCGGCATCTGCTCCAAGTTTTGGTTTCAAATGACTTTCTCCCAGGATGTTCCTCTCTAGGCTTCAGCTCCTCAAAAATGTCACTCTTAGTTGCTCTTGGGGCATTTGTCGTCTCTTTAGCCTCTCTGGAGCAAAAGTCTGCTTTCCAAGGCCGTCTCCAAAGTGTCTCTTTAAGATGAAGCTCCTCTTTCAGTTCTAGCGCATTCTTCAAAGTGTCTCTCTTGGCTGTAGCAAGCTTGCTCCTTCTGTCTGAGCTTATATACTGCTCCAGTAATCAAGGCCCATGCTGAATAGGTGGGTCCACAACTCCATGGAAATTATCTCATCAGAGTTATCACCTACATTTGGGAGGGTCACATCTCCATGGAAACACTTAAAGGATTCCAATCTAATCAGCACCAAAATGTCTGCCCCACAAGACCACATCAAAGAATGTGGCTTTTTCTGGGGGACATAATACATTCAAACCGGCACAAGGGGTATGGGATTCTTGGCATTGGTGATGTTGTCTGCCTTTTTATTGTATTTTATTTTAATTTAATGTTTTCTTTTGTTGCTTTTTAGCTGTCATTTTTTCCTTTCTTTTTCTTTTTCTTTCATTTTTCTACTTTTTTTTTGACTCTTTCTCTTTCTTTGTGGAAGAAATGGAAATGTCCTTATATAAATAGTGGTGGTAGTGGTGAATGCATAACCCCATGATCATACAGGGAACCAAAGACTGTTTACTTAGGATGGGATGTATGGTGCATGAACAAAACCATCTTACAAAAAAACAAAAAAAACTGGTTGATGGAGGAAACTTGAGGACATTATGTTGAGTGAAATAAGTCAGACACAAAAGGACAGACATTGTATGATCTCACTGATATGAATTAACTATAATTTTAAACTCATAGACATGAAATATAGGTTACCAGAATATAGAACGAGACTAAAGAATGGGGAGCAGTTGCTAAATATGTGTGGAATGTTTAACTAGGTTGAACTTAAGAATTTGGAAATGGGCAGAGGTGACGGTAGCATGTTGTGAGAATAACTAACAGTGCTGAATGGTGTGTGAATGTGGTGGAAAGGGGAAGTTTAGAGTCATGTATGTCACCAGAAGGAAAGTTGGAGGTTAGGACATGGGAATGTATAACACAGTGAATCTTGTGGTGGACAATGTCTGTGATTAACTCTACAAATATTAGAAATTTCTTTCATGAACTAGAACAAATAAATTATTATAACTAGAAGTTAATAATAGAGGTGATATATGGGGGAAAATGTACCTCTTGCAAACTATGTACTACAGGTAGTAATACTTTAATATTTTTTCATCAACAGTAACAAATACTAATACTATTAGTCAATAATGAAGGGAGTTTTAGGAGTATGGGAAGATTTGAGTTTTCTTTTTTATTTTTATTTCTTTCCTGAAGTAATGAAAATGTTCTAAAATTGAAAAAAAAATTATTGTGATGACGAATGCACAACTGTATAATGGTACTGTGAACAACTGATTGTACGCCTTGGATGATTGTATGGTATGTGAATAATCCCAATAAAATTGAATTTTAAAAAATTAATGGGCAGCATCATACTTTTAAATTTGTTTTTGATATGCTGAATGAGATGGCCTTTTGGTCTACTAAAGGTATTGAAATGGTGACTTTAAAGACATAAACTGACAATGTACCCAGAATTTTGTTTTAAAAATATATCTCATTATTTGGTGACCAAAAATATAATAAAGGTATAGTTTTGTTTCTAAAAGATTCCATTGTATAATGGTCACTTGATCTTTGAAAGTAGGGCAGGGAAGACTGTTCATACAAACTAGTGAGTGGAACAGGGAATAATGCACAAGACTTAAATGACCTTGGAATCGGAGTGCTGTTAAAAAAATAAAAACATAATTTCTCTTTCTTCATGTTTTGATATGGTATTATATTACCTCACTTAAATAATTGTCTCTCATAATTCTGAAACCGAGATTTAACCAAATTATTATAAACCATCATACCACATACATTTTTATAGTTTGAATTAATCTATTATGTCATTAAATACTTTATTTATTAATATTTAAATGGTTTATTTAAAAACTAAGAACTTACTTTTAGTTACCTCTCTGGGGCAGCTGGTAGATAACCAGGAATTGTGTGGAACGGAAGCTGCAGAGGAATATGAATTTGGACACATGGCACACAACAGTCTCCAGCGTGTGGACCAGCTGAGATCAGCAAAATCTGTAAGTTCTCCTGGCCAGGAGGCCCACACCCCTCCCTGCAAGGCACAACAGACTTTTTTGCAGCTTGTCTCTTGAGGGATGAGGGGCCGACAGTGCTGGGAACCAGGAGCGAGAACTGCAGTTGCAGCACTGATTAACAAACTCAGACTGATGAACAAAAACTCCAACCACAGATAAACTGAGACAAGACACCAGAGAATCTGGGAGCAGTCAGCCCAGCATAGAGGAAATAGGGCTAGCAAAAACAGCAGAAAAAAACAAAAACAAAACAGAGACCTTTGGAGGTGGGGGTGAACATAATATGGAGAAGGGGTGGGCTCAAACAGAATCATGCACATTTGCAAAACAGGGAAGCCAGAGCCCTTCTCTGAGAATCTGGTTTCTCTGGTTTCATGTCTACTACTCAGTTGCCTTGTCTTTGCATTTCAATAGCCCATCAGAACAGAAAGGATGGAATTAAAGGGCTTTTCTTTAAATAGTCTATACTGGGCCCTTCTTGTTCTATTTCCATTTTTTTCATCTTTTCCTCTTTTTTTAAAAAAAAACTATTCCAAGTAGCCCATTACAGAAAGCCTCAAAGACTTGCAATTTGGGCCCAGGCAAGAGCAGAGCTAAGATAGCTCTGAGAGACAAAACAATAAGCCAAGTGGGGGAGAAAATTCACTGAAGACCATAACTTCCCCAAGAAAAGGGGGCATGGCTCAGCTTCAGTGGCAGCCCTCCTTTGGGGAAATCAGACCCCAGGTGCTGGAATTCAGAAACCAGCTTCAGTCATCATGCCCCCGACAGGGTCAGCCTCACTGGGAGAACTAAAGGCTCCATAACCCCTCACATTGGTGGGGGAGCTGCAGGCTGGCAAGCCCCGCCTGCTGGACAGCATAGGAAATAGCACAGAGTCTATAGGCCTCACAGGAGGGTCTCATTCTTAAGGGAATTCCATACCCTCCTCCTAAGACCTGGGCCTCTCTGGACTGGGAAAACCTGACTGGGGTTGACCATATCTGAGGAGACCACCATACAAAAAGTCTATATACAGGCAGGGCAAGAAACAGAAAAGACAAGAGGTGAAGAACTCTGATCAACTAAATAGAATCTAAGTTAGAGCTCTAGAATAAGTTGAACTGAACACCAAAGGTTAGAGAACAAAGCCAACCAACAAGAAAACCTTAGGTAAAAGAGTGAAAATGAGCTCTGGAATAAACTAATCAAGAAAGTCAGATGCCTAGACAGCGTAAGCCATACTAAGAAACATGAAAATATGGACCAGCCAAAGAACAAAGTAATAGTTCAACCGAGATACAGGAGTTGAAGCAATTATTGCTAAATCAATTCAATGAATTGAAGGAAGAACTAATTGGAGATGTTCAAACAAATCTAAATCAATTCAAAAATCAAGTCAGTGAACTGAGGGAAGACATAGCAAAAGAGATGAAGGATATAAGGAAGACACTGAATGACCATAAAGAAGAATTCATAAACTTGAAAAAACAAATGGCAGAACTTATGGGAATGAAGGGCATAATGGAGGAGATGAAAAAGACAATGGAGGGATACAACAGTAAATTTGAACATATTCATGGATTGGAAGACTAAATATAATTAAGATGTCAATTCTACCTAAACTGATTCATAGATTCAATGCAATACCAATTAAAATCCCAATGACTTACTTTGTAGAAATAGAAAAAAAACAATAACCAAATTCATTTGGAAAGGCAAGGTGCCCCAAATAGCCAAAAATATATTGAGAAAGAGGAACAAAGTGGGAGGTCTCACACTACCTGACTTTGAAGCATGTTACAAAGCTATAGTGCTCAAAACAGCATGGTACTGGCATAAGGATAGATATACCAACCAATGGACTCAAATTCACTGTTCAGAACTAGACTCTCACATCTATGGACAATTCATCTTTGATAAGGCAGTCAAGCCAAACCAACTGGGACAGAGCAGCCTCTTCAATAAAGGGTGTTTGAAGAACTGGATATCCATTTCCAAAAGAATGAAAGAGGACTTCTATCTTACACCTTATACAAAAACTAACTCAAAATGGATCAAAGACCTAAACATTAGTGCTCTGACTATAAGACTCTTAGAAGAATATGTATGGCAATTTCTTAAAGATCTTGTGATAGGAGGTGGTTTCCTAGACCTTGCACCCAAAGCACAAGCAACCAAAGAACAAATAGACAAGTGAGATCTCCTCAAAATTAAACACTGTTGAACATCAAAGGACTTTGTCAGAAAGGTAAAAAGGCAGTCTACACAATGGGAGACAACATTTGGAAACCGCATATCAGATAAGCATTTAATATCCCGAATATATAAAGTGATCCTACAACTCAACAACAGAAAGACAAACAACCCAATTAAAAATGGGCAAAAGACAAGGACAGGCACTTTTCTGAAAAGGAAATACAAATGGCTCAAAAACATATGAAAAAATGCTCAACTTCACTGGCTGTTAGGGAAATGCAAATCAAAACCACAATAAGATATCATCTCACACCTCTTAGAAATCATTATCAAAAAACCCCAGAAAACTACAAGTGCTGGAGAGGATGTGGAGAAACAGGCATACTTATTCACTGTTGGTGGGAATGTAGAATGGTGCAACCCCTCTGGAAGACAGTGTGGCAGTTCCTCAGGAAGCTTAGTATAGATTTGCCATATGACCCAGCTATTCCATTACTAGATATATACTAAGAGGAACTGAAAGTTAAGACACAAATGAACATTTGTAAACCAGTGTTTATCGTGGCATGATTCACAATAGCCAAGAGATGGAAACAGCCCAAATGTCCATCAGTGGATGAATGGATGAACAAACTATGGTACACACACACAACAGAATATTATGCAGCTGTAAGACTCAACAAAGACATGGAACATATAATAATGTGGATGAACCTTGAGGACATCATGTTGAGCAAAGTGAGCCAGAAGCAAAAAGACAAATACTGTATGGTCTCACTAATATGAACTAACATTAATAAGCAAACTTTGAGATTTAGGAGCTGATAACACAGGCAACCAGGAGATAGATAGTGGGTAGAGATAGGGCATTTGATGTTGAAGGACTACAGAATGTTCAGCAGGATTGATTGTATAGACCCAGAAATAGCATAATACCGTGTGATCGTAGCACAATATTGTAACTACACTGAACAAAGATGTCCATGAGTAAAGCTGAAAGAGGTGGGTGAGGGACATGAATGACACCTGAGGTAAAGATAGAAGATAAAGACTGGGAATGTTTAACTTGGCAAAAACTGGAGTGGTCAATGATTGTGACTAAAGTACAAATATAAAACTGTTCTTGCATGTGGGAGAACAAATGAATGTCAACCATGCAGAGTTTAGAAAGGGGATGGTATTGGGGAAAAATATAATCAAAGAACACTGTAATGTGCTTCCATTAAACAGGACAAAGGCAATGTACCAAAGCTAAATGTGTATGAGAGGGGGATATAAGGGAGGGATGTGGGATTCTTGCTAGTGGTGTTGTATTGTATGTATTTTATTGTTGTATTATATTGTATGATATTTTGTTTTATTTTTATTATCTTTTTTATTATTTGTTAAAGAAAAAAATTTTTTCATAGTAAATATGTTCAAGTGCTGACTGTGGTGATAAATGCACAACTTGTATGATGATACCATGAACAATTGATGGTACACTGTGGATAATTATATGGTTTGTGAATATAGCTCTATAAAATTGTATGGAAAAATATAAGCAGGGATAAAAGTGCTCGAGAAAACATGGAGAGAAGTATATATGTATTTACTGTCAGTTAGGAGGTAGAATAGTACAGCCTTTCTGGAGGCCAGTTGGTTGGTTCCAAATGAAGCTAGTGAGCTTGGAATGCGTCCTTGACATACTCAAGGGTGTAGACACTGCAACACTGAGTCCTGCCTGGACGGAACACTGTCCAGGGCAGCACCTGCATTATTTATGCAAGACGCATGCAAGTCTCAAATGGCCTGTCCCTGACTTCCCTATCTTGCTAACTTCCCTATCTTACCTTCTCCAGCCTGTTCCTAACTCCCCTATTTCCTGTGATAAAATGAAGCTAATAAATATGATGTGGAATAAGCAGAGGCACTCTTTGCCAACTAGGCTTTGAGTCCCCTGCTCCCATCTTTGCTGCAACTGTTATTCTGTTTCTTATGTTCTGCATTGCCTCGCGACAACACAAGATTCTTTCAGACCATGTAATTATGAAAACATTACGACCGACACTCCCTTTATCCAGTGTTTGGGCAGATGTGTAATAAAATAGAGATAAAATGATATAAATAATGGGGGTTTTAAGGGGTATGGGATGTTTTGAATATATTTAAAAAATTTTTTTTTCTTTATTTTGGAGTAATGAAAATGTTCTAAAATTGATTATGGTGGATGAGTGCACAGCTATATAATGAGCTATATGTGAGCCATTGATTGTATACTTTGGCTGGTTTATATGGTGTGTGAATATATCTCAATAAAATTGCATTAAAATAAAAAAAAGATTCTTTCAGAAAATGAGGTCATCCTTGTGGAAGAAACTATTTTCCCATGGTACAGAACACTGTTTCTCAACCATTAGCCTGCATCAGAATCATGTGGAGGTCTTGTTAAAACAAGATGGTCCAAAACTACACTTTGAGAACCACTGGAATAGAATAATTCTGGTGTTTATAATCATTACCTGAAGTGTTTTTAAAATATAGATTCCTGGACCCCACCCCCAGGCATTCTGATTCAATGTGTCTAAGTACCAAATATCCTACCTCATTCTTATGCAAGTAGTCCTGGGCTACACACTGAGAAACACAGTTGCATTGATTAAAAGAAAATGATCATTGCACCATTTAGCCTAAAGATGCAGAACAAAGAGATGTTGAACTAAGTCAAAGAGTTTTGGAAGTCATGAATCTCATTTTTTGTTATTTCTGCAAGCTTTAAGGTTATCTGTTGTTAAGAAGATATCATACACACCTATTACAGACTTAATTAGTCTCATGTTCAGGTGCTTAAAGAAGTGAGGTAACTTCACAGATCAAGAGCAAAGCTGCCTATATTGAAAGGTCTTTCCCCTGGATCCTTGGGTCTTTAAGAGCAGATAGGGCAACAGATTTGAGAATACAGCAGAACATTTTTATTTTTTAATATTCAGAAATTATCTAACCATCATTCTAGAAGAATTTAACCAATAACCTTGTTTTTCTACTTATATATTACATAAAATATTTACATATTTCAGGGTCTCATTTTTCCTTTTCAATTCAAGTTTGTATTCAAAATATAATCCAATCCATCCAGTTTTTGCTTTGGCATGTAAAAAGCTTAGTCGTTTGCTGAGGTTCACATGTGATTCAGTGGGCCTTGAGGTTCATCTGGACCTACCCTAGAGCTTTCAGAATGACATTTTCTCAATAGCCGACACTCAGCTCAGGCAGAGTTGACAGGCTCTATCTGTCTCTGGGACTAAACTATAAATTGTCAAGATCCTAATTGGAATGACATTTTTACTTGGAGAATATTATTAGAGTCAATATTACTGACTCTAACACTAATTTCATTTCATTTCCATGCAAATGACTCCCACTCTTATCCAGTGCTTATAATCTCTAATAAGCAGAGGACCTTTTCCCTTCTAAGAATCCTCTTGAACTCAATGACTTCTCACACTTATTAGAGCAAGTGGTTGTAGTAAAACTAAATATGTCAGAAGACGTTTACTAATAAAGGTCCTAATAAACAAAGTGAAGCCTTTATAAAAATAAATCTATAAAAAACTCATATCCAGTACCCCTAACATATTCTCAAAATGTATCATTGAAGATATACATTTAAACAAAAATATTTAATTTAAATTAAAGTAACTGCAGCGTCTTTTGTTAATACAGGTGTGGCAGCCCATGGTTTGGCACCCAGCCCCTTCCTTAGGTAAAAGGGTGGAGCCTTGAGCACGAAGTGGCCCTTGTGACCACAGCACAGATATTGAAGCTCATTAAACCTAATCACTCTTGGTAATCAACTTTCAGGAGACTCAGCTGAGGTTTCTTTGTAACCAAATCTAGTGAGGCTCTGCTGAGCTATACAAGGCACTCCACTTCCTCTTGTTTGCTTGGATCATTTACTTCCATCTCCCAACCGGCTGTTTTCAGGAAAATTCTTCCGGTAAGTCCCTATTAAAATTCATGGGGAACTTTTGGCCTGCTGTGTTCTTTGTTCTTGGGTTTGAGTTGGGCTGGCACAACAGGTATTTTAAGTAAGAACTTATAATCACAAAACAAATAATATTGTTAAGGCAAATTGTTGAGGCATTAACTTGTTTTATTCTTAGGAATTTGTAATGAAAATGAGAAAAAAATAGTTCTTTAGGCTTTACTGTCTGTGGCAAGTAGTCCTTTTAATCATCACAAGTTGGTTAAATGTTTAGGACTTAACTTTTTGAGGAATCAGAGCTAACCAAAAGTTCTCTGGAATATTCATTGGATGACCCCTGAAGAGGGCCTGAGGCACTTAAATGCCAGTTGATCTTCTGAAATATCAGACTTGAAAGTTGCACTTGCACACCTGCCATGCAGCATTAGCAGGAGCAACCAAATCAGCAGCCCAGAGTAATGTAAAAACAGAGGCTTATCCAAAACCTATATTCCACCTAAAATAGTATTGAATTACATCTCTTCCTGATGCTTTTGGGACCTTATTCTTTATTTAAGACTTACAACTCCTGCAAGCTGAACCAGTCATATTTTTCTGTCTCCATCAGTATCTTTATTCTTCCTTTTCATAATTGAATCAGTGGCAAGTAGGTGACTCTTCTCACTTTCACATTTATTCTTTAGACTTTTAAGATGTGATAGACTAAGGAGACAAAGAATAAAATCTGGGAAAGAATTATAGAAAAAGATTAAATAACAGAAATAGGATTCATTATTAAATCATTTGTTCATCTATTCAGTAAGTACTTTTTGAGTGTTTAGTACATACAGGAACTGTCCTAGGTACCAAAATATGGCACTAAACAATATATAGAAAAAAATAATGAGGAGTGAGAAAGGACAGTGAGATATAAGGAGGACAAAGATAAGGAGTAATGGTAAAACAATTATTTTTATATCTTTATTTCTGTTCAATAACTCAGTTTTCTCTTCATTTGTTATCAATGCCACATATTTTTTAACTTTTTCTTTTTCTTTTTAAATCTTAAGTGTCATATATTCCTAGGAGATAATATTGTGCAGAATGACTACCCTATATTTTTGGTGACTGAACTCAGAAGGCAAGTGCCATTTCAAAATGAATTCAAGTCTGGAAATGATTTATTTAAGTGTATTTAATATTTAAATTAAGACTGATTTCATCATTCAATTAACTGAATCAGACATTGAGAAAGAATTTATTGTTGGATTACTTTTCTACCACATAATAGAAACTATTAGGAAATCCTTTAGTTAAGGGTCTTGTTAGTATATGTCACAATTTGTGATATCACACATGGAAGTATTCATTCATACTCTATCTCATAAGTACCTGCTAAAGAAAAAATCTACTAAATCACAGTACTTGAAGTTCAGAGACTGGGAAAAATACTCATACAATTTATGCTAACTTAACAACACCAAAGTCTCTGTTTATTACAGTAGGGCATGCTCATTTTAATCCTATTCCAAAAATTAGTCATCATTTGATACAGCCTCAGCTATAATGATATTATAGAGGGCTTACTAAAGTATCTTAGGACAGAAATTAATTTTATAAAACTCTAAAGTAAAAATTTTTATTCATCAGTTGTAACAAATGGACCACACCAATGTTACAAATAGGGTGGTATATGGGGATCCTGTATTTTATGCATAATTGTTGTATAAATTCACAAGTTCTCTAACAAAAAGAAATATGGACTTGGAGAAATGCTACAAAAATTTTTAAAGACATTCATTGATAGTTTATGTGGTGGGCACACCCCAAGGTGACTTTCAATAATTCCTGCCATCTAGTGTCCATGTCTTTATACAATCAACTCCTGTTCTTTTATACAATCCCCTTCCCTTGAGTTCAAGCAGAACCTGTGATTTGTTTCTAACCAACAGAGTATGGCAAAGGTGTTGGGACGTTTCCTCTTTGATTAGGTTACTCTATATGGCTAAAAGTGATGGGATGTCTCTCCATGATTTTGTCACATTAATTAAGACTCCATCTGCATCTGGGAGGGACAGAATCTCCTGCTGGCCTTAAAGAAACAAGCTGCTGCGATGTGAACTGCCTATGGAGAAGGCAATATAGCAAGGAACTCCTGGGGCAGCTAGAATCTGAGGGTCTCAGTCACACTGCTACGAGGAAATAAATTCCGCCAACAACCATGTGAGCTTGGAAGAGGACTCCAGGAACACTCTCTAGCTGATAACCTTGATTGCAGCTTTATGAGATCCTGAGCAGAGGACCCTATTAAGCTGCGCCCAGATTCCTGACCCACAGAAATCATGAGATGAAAAATGTGTATTGTTTTAATTTAACGCAGCAATAGAAAACTAATATATGTTGTATCATGTAGTATTTGTTGGTTATAAAATAGGGTGGTAAAACATACTTGTTCAAAGAGATGATAAATTGATACTATTGAAGGATAGCATACGTACAGCAAAGGACACAAATCACAGCAGTACAGCTACTAGAAGTTTTATAAAGTAAGCATGCTCATATAAAAGCAGGAAATACAACGTTACCAGTACCCTAGAAATTCTCCACAGGTTCCCTTCCAGTCACCATTCTCCATTCTCTGAGAAGTATAATCATTGGCCTTTCTACTAACACCATGAGTTTTCTCTAGTTTCGAGTCATAGAAATGGAATCATACTGCATATACTCTCTTGTGATTGGCTTCTTTCATTTAACATTATGTTTGTGAGATTCATTCATATTACTGGTTGTGGTTTGTTTGTTTTTTATTGCTATAAAGCAGAGATCAGAATACTTTTTGTTTTGTAAAGGGCAAGACAGTAAATATTTTAGGCTTTGTGAACCATACAGTCCCTGTGGCAACTACTCAACTCTGCTATTTTAGCTTGAAAGTGAACACTGATGATACATAAACAAACAAGCATGGTTGTTTCCCCTAAAAATCTTTATTAAAAAACAGATGATAGACTGGGTTTGACCAGAGAGCCATAGTTTGCCAGCCCCTGCCATGGAGTATTTGACTGAATGAATACACTACAATCTATTTTTCTGTTCTACTGTTAATATTAATTTGAATAGTTTCCAATTTTTGACTTTTATAAATAGGGCTAATATAACATTTTAATACATGCTACTGGGTGCATTTCTGTTGCGTCATTCAGTTTCTGTGTTTAGATGTAACAACATTTTATTTTAATAAAAACTGGGCATGTACATAATGAGATAACTTGAAAAATAGGAAAAAAAGAACCACATACAATTCTGCAACTGAAAGATCAAGGACAGTGAACTATATGGTTTTAGAGCATTTTCAAAGTATATTACAAATGTTTCCCTTGCTTCTTATTCCCTGTTCATTCTAGGAATCTGTAGCAATCAGGGCCTATAGATTAATCCTTTTAAACATAAATCATGTCAGTCTTTTTCTCAAAAGCCTCCAGTGGCTTATCATCATTCTTAAGATAAAATCAAAAGAATCCTGTGGTCTACGAGAATGTACATCATCTGTTTACTGGCCACTTTTCCTTTTGTCTCCAGGGCTCCAGTCATCCTAGGCCTTTCTTTCCTGAGTACTTCAAGCATTCTGAGTACCTCAAGTGTTCTCCTGTCTCAGAACCTATTTTCCTCTCCTGGGATGGTTTTTCCCCAGATATCCGTATGTCTAGCCACCTCACTCCCTCAGGTTTCTGCTCAAGTATTTCCTCACTGGAAAGCTCTTCTTTGACAAATCTCCTTAAAATAACTACCAGGGCAAAGGGCTTATCTTTCTTCATGGCATTTATTATAGAAAAAGAGCAGTTGTCTCACAAGACTATCTTGCATGTAAAGTTCATCACTTATCTACAGTCATCAGTATTATGAAAATCAAGAATAATTTATTTTCTGAAAAGAAATCATCAGCTCATTGAAAAGGGCTCAAGGTTCAATTTATTTGAGGAACTAGTGCTAGACAGGGTGGCCCAGATGTTTTTTTATGTTGGAAGGCCATATACATATATATATTTTCCCCGCCAACCATGGAAATGATGTGCTTGTCATAATGGAAGCTAGGGAAGCTGCTAGTTTTGCTTTATCAACCCCTCATTGTGATCAAATTTTGCACCTCAGGCATGAATTTGATGACATATATTTGTTTAGTGATTTTATATTTCATTATCATTAGTTTGATATTTTGTTAATTTGGCCATTTTTTATTTAATAGATGTAACAAGAAGTGTTGATCAATACCCACAACTAGAGTAATATGCACCTAAAATTTGAGAATTAACTTTTCTTCTGGTTTTGTGAAGTTCCTCGATGCTTAATTACATCTTTGTGCCAGACATAGTTTATTTCTCATATTATCTTGTTTATCCCATGCCAAGGAACTCGTAACCATCGAATTGGCTTCCACCAAATTTAATCTGTGGTAACTATAAATGTAGGCATATTCACCTTTTGTTGAGATTCCCAAACTTGTTAATACTTTCGCCTTTTCCAGAAGTGATGTTTCTACTACCTGAAAGGCTGGTATTTCATGAACAACAGAGCAGGAAACATGTTTCTTCCAGGACTTTGTGGATATAGGCATCCTTACTACATAAAAAGTACACTTCTTTTTCATTAATAAAGAACTTATCTTTCACATAGCACTTGTTCTGGTTTGCTAATGCTGCCATTATGCAAAACACCAGAAATGGATTGGCTTTTCCAAAGGGGGTTTATTTGGTTACAAAGTTACAGTCTTAAGGCCATAAAGTATCCAAGGTAAGGCATCAACAACAGGGAACCTTCACTGAACAAAGGCCATTAGCGTCTGGAAAACCTCTGATAGTAGGGAAGGCACGTAGCTGGCATTTGCTTGCTCCCAGGTTGCGTTTCAAAACAGCGTTCTCTAAAATGTCTCTGTATTAGCCTATTGGGGCAAACTCTGGGCTAGTACCTCCAAAGTGTCAGCAACACTCTGCTTTCAATGGCCGTCTTCAAAACGTCTCTGTAAGTTGCAGTACTAAGCTCCTTCTGTCTGAGGTCTTATATAGGGCTCTAGTAAACTAATCAAGGTCCATGCTGAATGGGTGGGGCCACATCTCCATGGAAATTATCTAATCAGAGTTATCACCTACAGTTGGCTGGGTCATATCTCCATGGAAACAACCTAATCCAATGGTTCCAACCTAGTTAACACTAATACGTCTGCCTCCACAAGACTGCTTCAAAGAACATGGCATTTGGGGGACATAATACAGCCAAACCAGCCCAGCATTTATTCTAAAAAAAATCCAAACCCATAGTTTTGGTTCTCTTCTCTGCATGGGTTATCATTTGTTGCTCTAAGAAGGAATCAATAAATTAACAGAAAGGATCAGTCATACCTAATTAAAGGGTATTTATCTTTATGTGACATTTCTTGTGTTGTCATGGCAAAAAATTAGATTTAGTTATATCATAAGAAGGAATATAGATTCTTATCGTAGTTATGTAAATAACTATAGGTCATGAAAAGTGAAAGGACTCAGTAGAGCAACTTTGTATACAATTTTGTCTTTGTTATGGGTGGTTTTGCAGACAAGCACATCAATGTGTTTGTTATTTTCTACTGAATCATTATTCATAATTTTCCCTGAAGACTTTTATGTGTATATTCTTATGATGAGCATTAAGATTTCCTAAAGACTATACATATATTTTGAATTCTGAGATTTCAGTTGGAAAAAGATACCATTTAAAGAGTGTTTCATTCTAATTTCTTTGCCTGCCTATTAAATTGAGTATTAGGGATAGACATATCAAAAAGAGACAAAAGAGGTTTCCTCTATTTGCATTAGAAAATAATTAGATTTCTCTCCTTGGTTTCTTTCAGTCCAAGGCAATTCTTGTTCTATTCTGGAGTTTGTTAGGAGTCTTATTTTCAAAAAACTATTTGTTCCTGGATTTGAAAGATTCTTGGAAATCCTAACTCACTATCATAGTCTGACAGGTATCTGTATATGTTGAAGATGCACAATTTATCCTGAGAAGTCTGTCTCCATGATTTTATTCCCTTTGGTATCATTTGTTCAGAATTCCAGTACAGCCCATTATTGAGGCTATCATTCTTTTAATACTTTTTTCCAAAGATTCATTTTCTGATCTAAAGCTTATAGCAGGGTCTTGAAGCAAGTGAGAAAAAAGTAGAAGAAACCACCTATAATTGATAAGACCAAATGATTTTGGTTAATTTATTATAATGACTGTTTTCAAAATTTGGGGTCTCAAACACTTTCATATTCTTAAAAATTATATGGGACCTCAAAGAACCTTTGTTTATATGGGTTATATCTAGAGATATTTACTTAAATAGTAATTAAATCTGAAATTAAAAAATTAATATAAAATAATAATAAAATGGTTAGCAGACTTCTAAAGACACTCCCCTTATGCCCCCCCCCCCCAAAAAAAAAGATTCTCATCCCCAAAATATTCAATCAAATAATCTAGGTGCTGGTGTGAAAGGACTATGCAGTTATAGTTGGAGCTACTAATAACCTGACCGTAAAATAAGGGGAATTATCCTGGATTATCTGGGTGGGCCCAGTGTAATTGTATGAGTCCTAAACAGCAGAAAGGAGGGCAGAAGAGGAAGGAGGAGGGATGAAGCAAAAGGGTAGGCCAGGTATGTGAAGTGTGAGCGGGACTTGACATGCCATTGTTGCCTTTGTAGGTGGAGAAAGGGGGCCACAGACGGAATGAAGACAGCCTCTAGAAGCTAAGACCAATCCTTGTCTGATAACCAGAAAGAAAATGGAGACGTCATTCCTCCAGAAACATACGATACTGAATTCTGCCAGCAACCTGAATGAACTTGGCAGCAGATTCATCCACAGAGCCTCCAGAGAGGACACGGTGCCAACACCTTGATTTGGTCTTGGAAGTCTCTAAGCAAAGAACCAGCTGAGCCCCCTGTGCCTATACTTCTGAAATGTGAGATAATAAATGGATGTTGTTTTAAGCCATTAAATTTGTGAAATATATACCAGCAGTAATAGAAAACTAATATATATACCTATTACATGTTAACATAACATTTTTATAAAAATAACAATATTTTCCAAAACCAAAATAAAAAAATTGAGTGTGCGATTATCTATTGCTGTGTAACACATTACAACCAACTTAATGGCTTAAAACAATCTCTATTTATTATCTCAGACTTTCTGTAAGTCAGAAGTATAGGCACAGCATACTGGGTTCTCTGATCAAGGTCTCAGAAGGCTGAAATGGAGGTTTCAGCCGTGGCTGAGGTCTTATTGGACCTCTGGATTCTTCCAAGTTCATTCAGGTGTTGGTAGAACTCAGTTTTTTGTAGCTATTAAGACTGAAGTCTCTGGTTTCTTCCTGACTGTTGGCCTGGTGTTGCTTCTCAGCTCCCTCAGGTCCTAGCCAGGGGACTCTCTCACAATAGGGCAGTTACTTCTTCAAAGTTAGAAGAACCTCTCTATAGTCTGTTATGAAGGGATAGTACATGAGGCAGCATAATCAGGGAGTGACTATCCCATCACCTTTGTCATCTAATCTAATCTAATCTAATCAAGTTAGCAACTATCCCATTATATTCACAGGTCCTGCCCACACCAAAGGGGAGGGGTTATACTGGGCACGTACATCGGGCCAGGAATCTCGTGGGCCATCTGAGAATTTTGCGTACAAGAAGAATACCATTACTATACAAATTGCAAATATCTTTAAAGTCTGACACAATAGAAGACATTTGGAGTTTCATTTGCTTTAAATTTAATCTGCTGCAATATGTAATTTTGGTTGAAGTATATGAGGCAAATCCAGCCTCCCAGGTGAAAAGTTGGGAGTATTCTCAAAGCCTTTTCTGGTTACTACAGCTTCCACTGGCAATTGTTAGTTTCTTAAAGGTTAGTTACAATGTGGAATCAGAAACTGCATCAATGAATGTTTTGCACTCTGTGACATTAAAATCTATTGGCTCTCCTTACTCTTTGGATGGATGGATCTTTTCAAATCAATATTTCATCCATGCATGATTTTGTAACATCATGCTTTGGTCATTTGGAAAATATTGGTTCACTGAGTGATGCAGATATTCCAAATATTGAAACATTTTGTTATATCAAAATTCATTTTTGTTAATATCACCACCAATCTCATCAGAAGGCTCTTTTGGTAGTAGGAAGCTACCAAGTTCATAGTGGCAGATAGAAGTTTTAAACAATTCTACTTTTTTGCTAGAAACCTTGAGTTTTCAGCAACAAACGTCTGTTGTCTTTTCTTGAAGTGACAAGCTCACTTTAGTTTTTTTAAAAATGTCTGCTGAATGCCCAAGATGCACAGAAAATACAGTAGACATGTTTTTCTTTTACTTATTGGTAATATTTATCTTTAAAATCAGTTAAAAGGGACCAAATTAATGGCTAAATTGCAGTTTTGAATAACCGTTTTTGAATTTCCATATGCTCCTCCTCTGCTTTCTGTAATACAGGGAATATGATTGTTTATAACATGGCATTTAGAGATATTCATTGATTGATAGGTTTTTTTTCCATAAGTGACATTTATTCTTTGATTTGTTGTATTTCTTTTGCTTTAAAAATATTTTGCTTTCTCCTTTACAGTAACAGATAGTCAAGGTTATTTAGCCAAAACTATTATTCATTTACTTTAAGAGGATTTACTTGAAATGTGTGTTTTCCTTTGTTTCACATTATGTTAGAAAATCGTAAATGAGTTTTTATAAAATTGTGAAAATAGTGAATCTAAGATTCCACTTCATGTCTAAAGTTATATAAGCCTAATGAGCCGTGTGTGGGCCACCATTCTCTCTGTGCTTATGTGGTAATTTCCTGATTAATACTAATTAATGACATGTCAGTGTTCATTTAAAATGAATGATGAAAATGATTATTCAACCCTGATATTGAAATCACTCTGCAACTTGGCACTAGATTTCTGTGTCAGGAGGCATTGCTAAGCTCATGATGACTACGTGTTATTTCCATTTTCTGCTACAGTAAACTGAAATTAAATGATGTTTGTTTTTAGGTAGACTAGGCCTCTAAAGGCATGATGGATGATTTAGCTTCCTTTCATTGCTTCTGTGCTTTGGGTGGTAAATTAGGTAAACTGCATAGCCTTAGAACAGGCCAGGAGGACTTGCTTAACAAAGGAGTCAGAGATACAGACCTTTCTTTAACACTATTTCCTCCCATATTTACCATCTTGTTACACTTTAATGCCTTTGAGGATTCTATTTTCTTAATGTGACAGAAGAGTGTCTCTACTCAATGCCTCAGTGTTCCTAATGTCTCTTCCCCTGTTTCCTATTTTAGTAACCATTGGGTTTATTTTTGGAAATGAGTGATTTGCCAATTTGGAAATTTTTCACTCCCTTCTAAATATTATGGCTAGTTTACGACATGGCTGGTGGTATTTCCTGAAGTGATTTTTCATTTGAGAAATAATGCTTGACTGGATAGATTATGTATTATGAATCATCATCCATTTTTCCATTCTTTGTATATACTGCTATGAAAATATTCCAAAAAAATAAATATATTTATGAGAAAGTATTCCACACATATATGTATATCTCCATATATTGCATATTTATGTTGCTAAATTTCTGGAAAGCATGGTGATATTCTCTTTATACAACTGCTGAAAAGAGTTATATAAGCTTAATAAACTTAAAAGACAGCAAAGAAAAAAAAAAAAAAGAAAGCAAAGATAATTTGTCAAAATCCCCCAAAGATCACCAGCAACACCTGCATCAGAAAATAAGCTGGGAGACAAGACATAGATAGATGATAGAGGGATAGACGGAATTATACGGCAAATGTGGCAAAATGTTGAAGCTGGTAGATCTGGTATGATGGGTATGTTGAAGTTCTCTGGATGTTTTTTGTATTATTTTTGCAACTGTCTTGTAAGGCTGAAATTATTTCAAAATAAAAAGGTTAAGGGGGGTATGCCAGTTTGGATATATTATGGGCCCCAAAATGCCATTGTCTTTGATGCAGTCTTGTGGAGGCAGATGTATTAGTGTTGATTAGTTGGAACCTTTGGATTAGGTTGTTTCTATGGAAATGTGACCCACCCAACTGTAGATGATGACTCTGATTAGATAATTTCCATGGAGGTGTGGCCACACCCATTCAGTGTGGGCCTTGATTAGTTCACTGGAGCCCTATAAAAGCTCAGACAGAAGGAGCTTACAGCTAGCTGCAGCTGAGACAGACATTTATGGCTGTTGGAAGCTGACACAGACATTCTGGAGAACACCATTTTGAAATGCAACCTGGGAGCAAGCAGATGCCAGCCATGTGCCTTCCTGGCTAACAGAGGTTTTCCAGATGCTAATGGCCTTTCTCCAGTGAAGGTACTCTACTGTTGATGCCTTACCTTGTACACTTTCCGGCCTTAAAACTGTAACTTTGTAACCAAATAAACCCCATTTATAAAGGCCAATCCATTTCTGGTGTTTTGCAAAATGGCAGCATTAGCAAACCAGAACAGGAGGCAGGGAATAAGCTTGATTTATTCATAGTCTTTGATAAGGGAGAATGCTATTGAGAACAGTTTTAGTAAAGCCTAAAAATGGAAGTTACAAGAATGTTTGTATCAGGCTAGCACTGTGGGTAGTGTTAGAACTGGGTGATTTTGATTTGGGGGAGGACTTTACAAACCAGAGAACTAGTATAGGGATTGGCTAAAGTGGCAGATGGGAGTGCTTTTGATTGGCTGCTGGGGGTCGGGGTCTTCAAGATAGCTCTTTGCTAAAATTTTATATTGTTTTTTTCCAGAGCACTGGAATTGGGGCTGGTGCTTTGATATTTGAAATGCTGGTAAATTTTCATTTCTTAATTTTCAAGTTCAGCTTTATTTCTCATCATCTCTTTTGGTCACCCTTCAGCTGGGACTGCAAGATTAGCCATCTATAAGGGAGCTCAATCCAGATCTGCAATTAGGTTGAATTTTGTCACATTGAGAATCCTTTAGATTTCAACAAGAGCTAGTTCTTATTCTTCTGTTGGATGATTCTTTTATCATCTGGAGAGACAGTAGAATTTAGGATTATGGACATCATCCATTTCAGGACTGATATATAAGCCAATACTAAAAATTGGATTGTGATGAGACTTTGTGATCTGTTTCTAAGCCTGAAGCCAAGTGTGCCCAAGTTAAACCAAGAGGACAGATCTCGAGCCCATTGTGAAGTTCCTGAATAGCTAGAAGTGGTCCTTTGCCAAAAGGACAAATACCAATTTGAATTCTGTATTTCTTGAATTTTTTTAATTTTGCATATAAAGCAAAAATGGTGATAACTAGATGTTTAGAATCTTATTACCTTCTTTCCTTGTTCACCTCTAAGATATACAATGTCAGACATGTCAAATGTTCCCCAAATGGCTACTGTGATTCCACATTGTCCTTGGTAAAAGAGTATGCTGTTTACAGAGATAGATGAATGAAGTGAGATTGTAACGTGAGCACATATAATAACTTGCAGATCTGTTAGGTAGTGGTTTACATTTATGATTATATAGACCCATGAAGAACATGAATATAGTTGATTAAAAATGTTTGCTTACAGTATTCCATGTCTCTATGTCCCTACCCTACCTAATGATCAGGCCACCTTTAGATGCTAATCAAAAAATTAGTGATCCCTAAAAGGCAGAATTTCTGGAAGAGCAATCTTCCCAAGAATAAGTTCCACAAGCACAAGACAAAAATAGAGATGAATTCTTATATCATTTTTATTGGTAACCCAAGGCAAAATTTATTGTAAGAAGGATGACAGTCTAAAAATCCTTTTTACTCATTAGTCCTCTGGGCAGGTTTAGAGTACAGATTTATCAGGGAGAATGTCTGTCTCCTATCCTGTGAATTTCCTTTTATAAGTGCACAACAGAAACTGACATTCTTTAGAAGTGACAAGTTAGGAGGGAAAAGTGAAAGTAGGCAGCTTTCACCAAGGACAACAAATAGTTAATTCTGATTAAATCTAAAAACATTTCTGAAGGGCTAATTCTTGGATGGCCATGCTTTGGTCAAGCAGAAGAGGGCTTAATATATAAAGATTAGAGCTCATACCTCTTGCTGGAAGGATACTCAACACAGCAGCTTGGAGGGTGCTGGCAGGAGCCAAAGGATCTTGGATAAGCCAATTCAAAGAACTTGGGCCATGCCAGGGAGGAATCTTGAATAGGTCATATGGATAGAGCCTTATGAAATCATAAAGAACCCCATAAAGATCACCAAGAAAACCATTATTACAAAACAAGCTGGGTTTATTAATAATATTGGCATTAAATAAGTACAAAGTCATGGGAATGGAAGTTACAGAGGAGGTTTTGTAGAGTTGGAAATATTACTAGGCAATTAGGAATGGGGTTTCTAAAGCAAGGAATGAGTAGGAATTGGGCAAGATGTGCAGTCTGAAGTCATGTTTAATCACTTTAAGTGTGTTTCCAAAACAGTTGTAGCAACAGAACTTATTTTTGCTTGTTTTGTAGTTTTGGTAGATTTCCATTTTTTAGGTTCTTAAATTAAATTTTTATTACTCAAATTGAATTCTAAGGTTACCTCATATTGCATAGACAGCTATAGAAATATCTCCACACCATTTGCAGGCACTCAGTTCTTAGCAACTAAAGTTAATTGAGATATAACTTTCTAGTAAATCAAAGTGATTTAGGCATAATTTATACCTAAACACTGTTACATAACTCCTGGAAAGTAAGTTGGCATGAATCTGTTTTAACATGTCAGATGAACCAGAGGATGGAAATGGTGCCTAAAATGAACGTATAAGAAGCATAAGAGAGAGAGGATCTAAGATGGCAGCATAGAGAGGAGTGGAAGCTAAGCAGTCTCCCTGGAACAACTAAAAAAAAAAAACAGAAACAACTAGTAAATAATCCGGAATAACTGCAAGGGGACAAACATGACCATCCACTCATCATACACCAACCTGAATTGGGAGGAATGCCCGAGATCACAGCATAAAATCTGTAAGTAAAAACTGTGGATCCAAATCGGGAGACCCCTCCCCCACAGCCTGAGCTACAAAGCCTCATGGTGCCAGAAAGAAGCTTTCTCCCAGCAAGCGAATATAGCTCAGCTGAGCTCCAACTGGGGTTTTAATTAGCAAGTGTGAACTGCTCACTACGAGGCACGAATCCCCAACAAGAAGACAGAGGCTTTGGGTGATGACTGACCATGGAGAGCTAGAGGGTCACCTCGGACTAGCTCTGTTCCTTTTTTGACTCAGTGGAGAAAACCTCAGCCATTTTCAGTTCCCAGTTCTGTGACCCAGACAAAGGTATAGCACAGGCAGAGAGAGACCATTGAAATGCTAATGACCTCCCCCTAGGGTGTCTATCTTCTCTACAAGGAAAGGGGTGTGACCCAGCTCTACTACCTGCCTTTTATTCAGAACTTACACCAGTCAAGAATTATAGGCTAACACATGCCATCTGCTGGGCAGAAAAGTACAGTGACCGGAGGCATCAGAGGGTGTACCAATTTTCTAAGACACACCCTCAGGGAAACCAGATACTGAATATTTCTTCCTTCTGGGACCATAGCCCATTCTGGTCTGGGGAGGCCCGATTGAGGTAACCAAGGAAACCATGCCTAGACAACAGAAAACTACAACCTACACCAAGAAAAATGAGGTTATGGCCTGGTCAGGGGAACAAACTTGCACTTCAACTGTGAAGCAGGAATTGAAACAACTAATAATAACTGAATTCAAAAGGTTTAGGGAAGATATGGCAAAAGAGATGAACCATATAATGAAAACATAGGAAGTACATAAGGTAGAAATTGAAAGTTCAAAAAACCAACTGGTGGAATCTATGGAAATGAAAGGCACAACACAAGAGATGAAATACACACAGGAAACATACAACAGCAGATCTCAAGAGGCAGAAGAAAACACTCAGGAACTGGAGAACAAGGCACCTGAAAGCCTACACACAAAAGAACAGATAGAGCAAAGAATGGAAAAATACGAGCATCATCTCTGGGAACTTAAAGAAAAAATGAAAAGCAAGAATTTACATGTCATTGGTATCCCAGAAGGAGGAGAGAAGGGAAAAGGGGCAGAAGCAATAATAGAGGAAATAATCAATGAAAATTTTCCATCTCTTTTGAAAGACATAAAATTACGGCTCCAAGAAGCACAGCATACCCCAAACAGAATAGATCTGAATAGGCCTACACCAAGACACTTAATAATCAGATTATCAAACATCAAAGATAAAGAGAGAATCCTGAAAGCAGCAAGAGAAAAGGGATCTATCACATACAAAGGAAGCTTGATAAGACTATGTGTGGATTTCTCAATAGAAACCATGGAAGCAAGAAGGAAGTGGGGTGATATATTTAAGATACTGAAAGACAAAAACCACCAACCAAGAATCCTATATCCGGCAAAACTATCCTTCAGATATGAGGGAGAGCTTAAAATATTCTCTGACAAACAGACAATGACCGAGTTTGTGAACAAGAAACCTGCTCTACAGGAAACACTAAAGGAAGCACTGCAGACAGAAAGGAAAAGACAGGAGTGAGAGGTTTGGAAAACAATTTTGGGAGATAGTAGCAAAACAATGTAAGTACACTGAACAAAGATGAATGTGAATATGGTTGAAAGAGGAAGGCTGGGATCATGTGGGACACCAGAACAAAAGATGAACGATAAAGACTAAGACTGTGTAACTCAGGGAAATGTAGGATGCTCAATGATTGTAATAAAAGGTACAAATATGTTTTTACATGAGGTAGAACAAATGAATGTCAACATTGCAAGGTGTTAAAAATAGGGTGGGATTGGAGGGAAAATACAATCAATGCAAACTAGAGGCTAGAATTAACAGAAACATTGTGTTATGCTTCCTTTAATGTAACAAAAGCCATATACCAAAGCTAAATGCATATGGGGGGGTGGGGGATAGGGGAAGGGTATGGGACTCCAGGCATTGGTGATGTTGTCTGACTCTTTATTCTACCTTAGGTTAATGCTATTTTTCCTTTCGTCTCCTTCTAGCTGTCAACTTTTTTTGTTTGCTTGCTTGTTTTTCTCTCTCTCTTGCCTTTTTCTTTTGTCTCACTGCCTTCTTTGACTCTTCCTCCATCTTTGTGGAAGAAATGTCCTTATATAGAGAGTGGCGATGGTGCTCAATACATAAATACGTGACTATACGGGGAACCAATGATTGTTTACTTAGGACAGAATGTATAGTGTTTGAACAAAACCATCTTAAAAGAAATGGGTTGATGAAGAAAACTTGAGGGCACTATATTGAGTGAAATAAGACAGACACATAAAGGCAAATATTGCAGGGTCTCACTGATATGAACTAATTATAATATGTAAACTCATAGACATGAAATATAAGTTACCAGGATATAGAATGAGGTTAAAGAATGGGGAGTGGTTGCTTATTATGGACAGAATGCTCAACTTGGATGAACTTAAATATTTGGAAATGGACAGGGGTGATGGTAGCATGTAATGAGAATAACTAACAGTGCTAAAAGGTGTGTGAAGGTGGTGGAAAGGGTAAGCTCAGCATCACGCATGTCACCAGAAGGAAAGTTGGAGGTTAAAAGATGGGAATGTATGAAACAGTGAATCTTGTGGTGGACCATGTCCGTGATTAACTGTGCAAACATTAGAAATCTTTCTCACGAACTAGAACAAATGTATGTCACTATAACTAGAGGTTAATAATAGAGAGGCATATAGGCAAAAAATACATACCTATTGCAAACTATGCACTACAGTCAGTAGTATTTTAATATTCTTTCATCAACAGTAACAAATATACTATACCAAAACTATGAATCAATAATGGGGGGGGTGTGGTTAGGGGTATGGGAGGATGTGAGTTTCCTTTTTTTTTGTCTTTGTTTCTTTTCTGGAGTAGTGAAAATGTTCTAAAAATTGAAAAAAAATAATTGTGTTGATGGATGCACAGCTGTATGGTGGTGCCGTGGGCAATTGATTGTACACTTTGGATCTTTGGATAGTTGTATGGTATCTGAACAATCTCAATAAAAAAAATAAAATAAAATAAAAGAAGAAGCATAAGGCCCAATGTTGGTATTTAACCATGAAGAAATATGAGACAACCTAAATTAAGGAATATTCTACCAAATAACTGCCTCAACTTATAAATGTCATGGTCAAGAAAGAAAATGAAAGCTTGAGAAATTGTTTCAGCCTAAAGGAGACTTACGAGTCATGACAACTAAATGAAAAGGAATCCTGAATGAATCCTTGATAGCTGAAAAATTATAGGTATAAAGGACATTATTAGTTCAATTGGTGAAATTTGATTATGGGCTGTGAATTAGATAATACTGAATAAATGTTATGTTTTATTATTTTGCTTATTGAATTTGTCTTTAAGAGAATGCTCTTGTTCTTATGAAATCACACTAAATTTCTAAATTTAGAAGTAAAGAGGCATGATATTTCCACCTAATTCTCAAAAATTCAGAAGAAAGTATGTGTGTGCGCATGTGAGTGTGCTTGTATCTGTACATATACATGTGTACCTGGGTAGAGTGAGAGAAATGAGAAAGAGAAAGAAAGGGAAAGCCAAGATGGTAGGGGATGATAAAGCAATGGAGCAAAATGAAAAAGAAGGTTGTATATTGACACAGGCATACACGGTTCTTTGTGCTATTCTTGCATATTTTCTGTGTACTTGAAATTGCGTCAACATACAGTGCTACACAAAACAAAACTAAAAAGTCTTCAGAAATAGATTAAGTAAAATCTGATTTTTCTAGTGCAAAATGGTTATTCTCATCTTTTCTAGCCATAGGTATGTTTTCTTTTCTGTTTATTCTTAATTCCATTAGATTCAAGGATCATACATTCTTTTCCTTTATGCGTCTACCCCAAATATCTTGCACTCTGTCAAACTGAAATTGTGCAATATAGCTTTTCCTATTTATATCTTCAGAAGGTTGAAATGAAGGCAAGAAATGTTCATGATAAAAAGATGAAAGTAAATTAATTTGCATATAAACCATTCAATTCAGGTCAGCGTCTATCGCACTGTGATTTAAAAACTAGAAGGATAACTATGAATAACAGATGTTGACACACTTGTTTCCTTAAAGAAGGGATTTAAGAAGACAATAATATTTTGTATTCAGAAATATAGTTGGATAAACTAGGTGAAAATTTTTACCAGAAAGAAGAGACATTTCTAATTCTTATTCTTCTAATGAATAATTTCAGTTATCCTTTTATAGTAAAATACCCTTTTCATTTTAAACAGCCAACTGCACAAGTGCAAAGAAAGATTTTCAGACTTCCATTTACTCTCTGGAATTAAATAGAAAAATCATGTTGCCTAAAACCTTTTACATTAAGATGAAAAAAAGGTGTCTATAAGTGATATAGATAAGTCTATCATTTTTATAGTCTGATAGCATATACTAACTCTTTAGACTTGCCAATAAAAATAAAGAATAATGACTGTAACTAAGTATACTTGCTCTGATGCAATAACCAAAAACAAATATATATATATGTAATTTATAGTTGAAGCTATGTCACTATAATGTATGAAATAAATTTAGTAGTAATAATTGAAGCTGAGTATTTTAACCTAAAAGAGATGAGTCTGTTGAATGATGGATCCATCTTAAGTTGACTTCGCCTGTGATTTCTAGGAACACAGAAATTATTAATGGGGATGACTGAATAGTTGTGTTTCTTCAATCAAGAGCTACTAATCTGTTTAATATTATAGAAAGATTTTCCCAGCTGAAAACACATTAAATTATGTGGATAAAAAGGTGTGTTAGAATAAGTTATTACTAATATTGTTACTAAAAATAGAGCTACAAAAAATAGCGCTTCAGCACTGTTTCAACACTAGGAAGCCCGATTATTTTTGAAAATATTATAATGATATGAAAACATCAAAACTGGAGCCAATTGAATTCTAAGTTGGTATAAGGGCTGGATTAAAATTCTATGCTTGTTATGCCATAGGATTTCATAGGATCATTGCATGGAAAGGTTTCTTTAGAAACCAACTAGTCAAACATGATTATTTTATTTATAAGGCGACTGAAGCCAAGGGATGTGAACTAAATATCTGTTCAAGGTCACATAGGAAGTTCATTACCAGCAGGTTTACCCCAAGTCATCTCAGTTGAGGTCTTGAACGTTTAGAGTTTTGGGAATAGCAGTTTACCTTTATGTGGTGGGTACCAGGTTTGAGGATAGGGGCATTAAAATAGTTCCAGGAAAGCTGAGATTGAACTAAAATCCTAGGGCTTTCAAAAGCTACTTTTATGGGACATTCCATTGATTCTTTTGACTATAACTACTATTTGGCATCAACATCTCTATATCAGCCTCAGTGCATGAACTCCAAATATATATTATATGTATTTTGAACTACCTACTTGATATTTCTACCTGGACATTACACAGAGATTTATCTCAAAAGCAGTGTTTCCAAAACTGAGCTCATTATCACCCTTGGGAACTTAGTCTGTCTCGTGTGGTTTGTTGTGTTTTTATTCATTGCTGCTAGGGTTATTATTGTCCGAGAGGGTGTGTTTTACATATGTGGAGAATAAAACTACTATCTGTATTATATGTAGTACTCTGTTTTTAAAACATATTTATTAAACATTTTTTCTAAATCTGTAAATATTACTGACATCATGAATAAACCACAATTTATTTTGAACTGAATTATTTTGAACATTTTAAGTATTGATTATAAAATTAAATTCTAATAAGTTCAGTGCAATAACATTTTGTAAATGTGTTGACAACTTAAAACATGTTAAATTATAAATATATAATGTAATAGGATAGTATGTTATTACTTGGAAATATGCTATGGCTTGAAATTTCTCTTCTTTTCCTCCATAGATATTTCTCTACCTTGCCACGGTCAAATGTTGTAATTTTTTTTTTTACCACATCAAAAGTTGCAGTTTCTGGGTTATTAAGGAATTGAATCTTGCCCAGGAAACAGAAAATGCTTGTGATTACCAAAATCATTATTCATTGGGTTCAGTTTCTAAAAGGGAATAGTCAAGTTCTTTTGGCTTCCTCTGTAAATTTTTCCAAGTCCAAGCCATTTCTTGAAACTTGATATTGCTCCTCTTTGCCCTCATGTCCAACAAGTCTGGTCAAAGGATGTCGTGCCTGTTTACTATTTATTTCATGAAACCTCATTAGATCTGACTTCATTTTGCAGTCATCATAAGGTTTCATCTCTCAAAAGAAAAGACTTGGTGCCTAAAATTTCAAGTACCTACAAAGTCTGTTGTGTTCTTGTATTTGGATAATTGTAATTTTGCAAGACACAGCTGAACACATCTGTATCTAGTCGTTGTGTAAGACAAGTGCTCACAAGTCTTTCCTCTTAGTACATGCCTATATTTTTTTAGAACATTTGGTTAAATCAAATTTCTTATAGCTAACTTTCCCTAGTTATGCAAATAGAGAAAAGTGCCTATCTATATTTTATAAACAGGTATATGCTTAATAGAAGAAATAGCACATGTATATATATATATGTATATTATTCTCTCTATATTAAAATGCATAAACACATAAATAGGTTCATTCTAATATAGATACCGTGTATATACGTTTTAGTAAAATTTCCATTTCTGAGTATTATTATTGATGTCAGGCTTTTTAATTTTTAAATTTAAGTTTTGCTTTTACCAAAGTAATTAATGCATATCACTTGCAAAGTTAAACAGCACTAGGCATTAATGTATATAACTTATAAAGGTAAATAGTATCACTAAAATATCAAATGCACATTTTCCTATTTGGCAGAGATTTTTTCCATTTTGTCTTCCCGACATTTTTAGTGAATTTTTAATTTAAGATCTTTTATATTCATTTATGATTCTCACACTGTAAGAACTCTTTATTGTTCTTTTAAAGGTATCTTCTTATAACTTTGTGTTCTCTTTTATGGATGCAGCATGTTCTCCTTTCTCTCTGAAGATATGAATTTCAGTGTCTGGGATGGTGTTTTCATTTTCTGTTTTGTCTGCCTTACTATCGGTAAGGTTGATGTATTGGTCAGCTCTCAGGAAGTTGCAGTATGGTAGCAAACAATTTCCAAATCACAGGGGCTTATACCAAGAGAGCCTTATTTCTCACTTACTTTATTCATCACCTGTAAATCATCTATATGGCTTCTCTCACATATCTGCCTATCTGGGATCCAGCCTGAAAGAGAAGCCCTATGTATTTCTGCATTTTCTTGGTGGAGAGAAAACAGCTAAGGTGGAACTACATGCTGGCTCTTACAACTTCTGGTTGGGTGTGCTACACCTCTCTCATATACACATTCTATCTAGGCAAAGCAAGTCAACTGAGGCAAGAATTTGATGCCTCCCACAGGGAAGGGCACTAGGGAGGATTTTCTCAAGTATTTGGTGACCCTCAGCTCTCTTCATGCTACAGAGAGAGGCACTGTAAGAACTTACCAGAAGTTTTCTGTTTTGAGGAGTAACTTGTCAACTAGTATGTGGCATACTGCCTGATCCCAAGAGGATGGAGTCTTTCAGTGGCCAACATCCAAATAATAGTATCTACAAGTCTCTCTGCAGGAAATTTTCCCTCTCTCCTACCTGTGGTGGTATTAATCCACTTACCAGCATTCTGGGAAATGTGCGTGGACTAGAAGGGAGTAAAAATGTTTAGTCTGTGAACTTTTACTTAATCTACCTGGTTTCAGAATGTCATCTAATCAGTCCCACAGCTCTGCCTCAAAGCATTAATCAGATGATCTCCATTACAACTGTAATGGGAAAACCTCCCATCTTCTGCTAGTGTCAGATGGTGCTGTGTGGGGGGGTGTGGAAGTGGGGGCAGGATCTGGAAGTACAACTGCCCATTAAAAAGGCTTTTAAACAATGCTTCCAATTTTAGCTCCATGTTACATCTTGTCCATCATACATTTTAAGAGGAAAATCAGTTTGCTTTCCATTGTCTCCCCCTGCTGCCCCCAAACATACACACATTGTAGGCAGTTACAGTTCAGCTTTTTCTAATCAATTATATATTTTTTAGAATCTGCCACTTTAATTAGATTTTACAATATATTGTTATAAGGTTATCTATGCATATCCCTTTCTCAACTCTCTCTTACAGTCTATGATGTATTTAGTCTATACTGAGGTACCAAGGAAGGGTAGCCCTTACTCTAACATGAACCTTTAGGTGTATTTATGAGGTTTTGCTCTAAAGTATGTACATTCTTTTTCTTCTTTTTTCATCTTTGTCTTCTTTCATCAAAAGATGACATTTTTATGGGCAAAATATTTAACTCTAACTTACCTATTTCCTCCTAAATATTGGATCCTTAAGGTTGAAACTCTCATTCCTAATATTTTGAAAATATTTTGTCAAAATAGCCCACATGTTTGTTGTATGTTTGAAGTCATTAAACTTGAATGATACTGGGTTTCTGTTACGAGCAGGATACAGAAATGTTTAGCATTACAAGGATCACTGTACTGGGTAATGAGGGAGGGGGAATTTGTTTTAGCATGGACCATGATAGGATTATACTTGCCATAGTTCATAGAATTTAATTTTTACAACCATGAAATATCTGAAGAGAATCCTCATTGTAAACAGAGAACCGATGCAGGATCATATGCTCAGATTACAGGAGTCTGAAGGGCCCAGTGCTTCATCAAGAAAAGTAGGCCTTGCATTTTTTAAAATGCATTGGTAACTAGCAAAGCCTTCATTCAACCCATTGATAAAAAAGACTGTATGTGAAATGAGCTTTAGCAAATATAATGACTGAAGACTTCTGAAAATAGAAATATGCATTTTAAAATAAGGAAACAACCAACCTTAGTAGGCATGTAATATCTGAATAACTGTTGAACTAAAAATGGTCCTTAAGAATCTGTAAGAAGAATTTAGGGTGAATCAGATTCATTAAAAGGCCCCATGAGTACCTTATTTAGGAGGAACTGTAGGTAAGTTTGTGCACATACCATATACATGCATATATGCATGCACAAACACATACATATCACATAGAATGTATATCCATTATGATTATATATACTTCTATGTACTATTTCATACTCAATTGTTTATAATTCTTATTCCTGACTGTGACTTTAGTCATTCTTAAATCCTTTTGCTCTCTTCCTAAATCCTAAATTAAAATAACCTCTTGTAGGCATTGTCATTCTTGGGTAATCTATGTCACTATCACTGTTCATATATATATATATTTGCAGATTTTATTGAGATATATTCACTTATCATATATTCCATCCAAAGAATACAATCAATATCTCAGTGTCATCACTTAGTTGTGCAATCATCACACTCAATTTTTTTTTTTCATTCCCTTCTTGAGATAAGAGGGCCTGCCTTTTTTATTTTTAACTTTTCTTTTTGGAATAATTTCAAACCTAAAGAAAAGTTGCAAGAGTAATACAGAGAACCCCACATATGCTTTAACCAAATTCACCAATTTTTCAATCTGTGAAACATTTTAACATTTTCTCTCTCTGTCTCTACACACACACACACACACACGCTTTATTTTTTTCTGAACCATTGAATGTAGTTGTTACATCATGTTCTGCTCAATATTTAAATTTGTACTTTCTAAGAATAATTATATTCTCTTACATAACCACAGTACAGTTATCCTATTCAGGAAATTTAACATGTATATAATACTTTCTAAAGTTAATATTCCACTTATGTAACGTAATCTACAGTTGATATGCCAATTTTGTCAATTGTCCCAATAATATCATGTATAGATTTGCCCACCTCTAGTCCAGCACCCAGTATTACATTTCATTGCCGTATCTCTTTAGTATCCTTTACTCAACCTCTCTTTGCTGCTTTCTTTCTTTTTTAAATTGAGATTGTTCACATATCATATAATTATCCAAAGATCCAAAGTGTACAATCAATTGCCCATGGTACCATCATACAGCTGTGCATCCATGACCATAATTTTTTTTTCAATTTTTAGAACATTTTCATTACTCCAGAAAAGAAATATAGACAAAAAAAAAAGGAAACTCAAATCTTCCCATACCCCTAACCAAACCCCCTCCATTACTGATTCATAGTATTGGTATTGTACATTGGTTACTGTTGATGAAAGAATGTTAAAATACTACTAACTGTAGTATATAGCTGGTTCTAGTGTCATACATTTGTTCTAGCTCATGAGAGAGATTTCTAATATTTGTACAGTTAATCACGGACATTGTCCACCACAAGATTCACTGTTTTATACATTCTCATCTGTTAACCTCCAACTTTCCTTCTGGTGACATATGTGACTCTGAGCTTACCGTTTCCACCACATTCACACAACATTCAGCACTGTTAGTTATTCTCATAATGTGCTACCATCACCTCTGTCCATTTCCAAATGTTTAAGTTCACCCTAGTTGAATATTCTGCTCATAATAAGCAATCACTCCCCGTTCTTGAGCCTCGTTCTATATCCTGATAACTTACATTTTATGTTTATGAGTTTACATATTATAACTAGCTCATATCAGTAAGACTCTGCAATATTTGTCCTTATGTGTCTGTCTTATTTGACTCAATATAGTGCCCTCAAGCTTTCTTCATGAACCCAGTTTTTTTAAGATGGTTTTGTTCACACACTGTGCTGGTTTGAATGTATTATGTCCCCCAGAAAAGGCCATATTCTTTGATGCAATCTTGTGGGGCAGACATATTAGTGGGGATTAAGCTGGAACCTTTGGATTAGGTTGTTTGCATGGAAATGTGCCCCACCCAATTGTAGGTGATAACTCTTATGAGATATTTCCATGGAGGCGTGGCCACACCCATTCAGGGAGGGCCTTGATCAGTGGAGCCATATAAATGAGCTGGCAAACAGAAAAAACTCAGTGCAGCTGATAGTGGCATTTGAAGAGGAGCTCAGCTAACAGGGACACTTCGAAGAAAGCACAGGAGCTGCAGATGAGAGACATTTTGAAGACGGCCATTGAAAGCAGACTCTTGCTCCAGAGAAGCTAAGAGAAGACAAACACCCCAAGAGCAACTAAGAGTGACATTTTTGAGAAACTGCAGCCTAGAGAGGAACATCCTGGGAGAAAGCTGTTTTGAAACCAGAACTTTGGAGCAGACACCAGTCACGTGCCTTCCCAGCTAACAGAGGTTTTACAGACACCATTGGCCATCCTCCAGTGAAGGTACCCAATTGTTGATGACTTACCTTGGACATTTTATGGCCTTAAGACTGTAACTTTGTAACCAAATAAACCCCCTTTTTATAAAAGCCAATCCGTCTCTGGTGTTTTACATTCCGGCAGCATTAGCAAACTAGAACACACACCATACATTCTGTCCTAAGTAAACAATTGATGGTTCCCTGTATAGTCATGTATTTATGTATTCATCGCCATCGCCACTATCTATATAAGGACATCTCCATTTCTTCCACAAAGAAAGTAGAGAGACAGGAGAAAAAGAAAAATGAAAGAGAGAATAAAACAAAACAAAACAGAACATGACAGCTAGGAAACAACAAAAGGAAAGACAGCATTAAACTAAAGAGAATAAAGAGTCAGACTATATCACCAATACCAAGAGTCCCATACCCTTCCCGTATGTCCCCCCGCCGCCATATGCATTTAGCGTTGGTATATTGCCTATGTATATTAAAGGAAGCATAATACAGTGTTTCTGTTAACTACAGTCTCTAGTTTGCATTGACTGTATTTTTCCCCCAATCCCACACCATTTTTAACACCTTGCAGTGTTGACATTCATTTGTTCTACCTCGTGTCAAAACATATTTGTACCTTTTATCACAATCGTTGAGCACTCTAGGTTTCACTGAGTTATGCAGTCCCAGTCTTTATATATCCTCTTTCCTTTTGGTGTCCCACATGCTCCTAACCTTCCTCTTTCAACCATACTCACAGTCTTCTTTGTTCAATGTAGTTACATTGCTGTGCTACTATCTCCCAAAACTGTGTTCCAAACCTCTCACTCCTGTCTTTTCCTTTCAGTCTTTCCTTTAGTATTTTTTTTAGAGCAGGTATCTTGTTCACAAACACTCTCATTGTCTATTTGTCAGAGAATATTTTAAACTCTCCCTCATATTTGAAGGACAGTTTTTCTGGATATAGGATTCTTGGTTGGTGGTTTTTCTCTTTCAGTATCTTAAATACATCACCCCACTTCCTTCTTGACTCCATGGTTCCTATTGAGAAACCTGCACATACTCTTATCAAGCTTCATTTGTATGTGATGGATTGCTTTTCTCTTGCTGCTTTCAGGATTCTCTTTTTACCTTTGACATTTGATAATCTGATTATTAAGTGTCTTGGCATAGGCCTATTCAGACTTATTCTGTTTGGGGTATGTTGTGCTTCTTGGATCCATAATTTTATGTTTTTCACAAAAGACAGGAAATTTTCATTGATTATTTCCTCTATTATTGCTTCTGCCCCCTTTCCCTTCTCCTCTCCTTCTGGGGCACCAATGGCATGTACATTCTTGCTTTTCATTTTGTCTTTAAGTTCCCAGAGATGTTGCTCATATTTTTCCATTCTTTTCTCTATCTGCTCTTTTGTGTGTAGGCTTTCAGGTATCTTGTTCTCCAGTTCCTGAGTGTTTTCTTCTGCTTCTTGAGATCTGCTGTTGTATGTCTCCATTGTGTCTTTTATCTGTTGTGTTGTGCCTTTCATTTCCATAGATTCTGCCAGTTGTTTTTTTGAATTTTAGATTTCTACCTTACGTACGCCCAGTATTTTCATTATATGCTTCATCTCTTTTTCCATATCATCCCTAAACTTTTTGAACTGACTTAGTATTAGTTGTTTCAATTCCTGTATCTCAGTTGAAGTGTAAGTTTGTTCTTTTGACTGAGCCATAACTTTGTTTTTCTTTAGTGTAGGCTGTAGTTTTCTGTTGTCTAGGCATCAGTTTCCTTGGTTACCCCAATCAGGTTTTTCCAGATCAGAACAGGCTCAGGTCTTGGAAGGAGGCAATAGTATCAGGTCTCCCTGAGGGTGTGTCTTAGAAGCTTGGTACACCTTGTGAGGCCTCAGGTCACTGTTGTTTTCTGCCCAGCAGGTGATGCCTATCAGCCTGTAGCTCCAGACTGGTGTAAGGAGGTGTGGCCCTTGGCTGTTTTCCCCCAGGCTCTGTGATCTGGTTCTGAATGGAAGACAGGTAGTAGAGCTTGGCACCACCTCTTTTCTCTTAGGGAAGATACACCCCCTATGGAGATGTCACTTGCATTTGAATAGTTTCTGACTCTGCTGTCTCTACCTTTGTCTAGGTCTGGGCTCTGGGAATTGAAAATGGCTGAGGCTTTCTCCACTGAGCCAAAAATGGGACAGAAACCCCCCCTTCAGGGTCAGTCTGTGGACCCCCTCAGTTTCAACTGTTGGCCAGAGACATCATCTGGTCCTCTGGGCTTCCCCTCCCTCCCAGAGAGGTCTTCTGGCTCTTCAAGTTCAGTTGTCACCAAAAGCCTCTGCTTGTTGGGGATTTGTAGCTTGTATTGAGCAGTCCACATTTGTTAATTAAAACCCCAGTTGGAGCTCAGCTGAGCTATATTAGCTTGCTCAGAGAGTGCTGCTCTATAGCACCATGAGGCTTTGCAGTTTGGGCTGTGGGGGAGGGGCTCCTGGCTTGGGACTGCAGTTTTTACTTACAAATTTTATGCTGTGATCTTGGGTATTCCTCCCAATTCAGGTTGGTATATGATGACTGGACAGTCATATTTGTCCCCTGCAGTTATTCCAGATTATTTACTAGTTGTTCCTGGTTGTTTATTAGTTGTTCTGGGGGACTGACTAGCTTCCACTCCTCTCTATGCCGCCATCTTCTTTCCCCCACACTCAATTTTGTTCATATATTTTTGTGAATGGACTATACATTGTACCAGAACAAAAGACACATCTCCAAAAAAAATGCAACACCAGTCTTAACTTATACTAAAAACTTATCCCTGCCAAGACTCCCAAATTTACTCCTTACCTTTCAGCTCATTTGGGACTATCTCCATGTATGCTGGACTAGTTGAAGCTCTACCTGAGAAAGCTAAGGAGCATGAGTTATGCAGATTAATTCTGAGAATGTGTTTCCATGTTAGTTCTCCTCTATTTTACCAACACAGCAAAAATGTAATGGAATTGATGCTTTGCTGTTAATTTGTTTTTGCAGTGCAAACAACAGATACATACATAACTTCTGAAATCCTAGGATGATTACATTTTCTTCTCAGTGAAGTTTTACTTTGTAAGCACCTGCTGCTTTAGCACATAAAAACATTCAACCAGTTTCTTTTGTATTGAAACCTAGGTAATAAGTTGGAATTTTGCAAAAGTGACAAAAAAAATTAATCAACATTGTAAAATCATTCAGATAATAAATAGTATACTGAGAAGATTACTCTGGGTAGGGGGGACAACAGCAGCTACATGGTTTACTGAATGATTTTTTTAAAATTTGTTTTTTATTGGGGAAGCTGCACATTTTCAGAAAAGTCATGCTAAAAATACAGAATTCTCATACCTTCCCACCCCATTTTTCCCTATTATTAACAATTTGCCTTTGTATGGTACTTTTGTTACAATTGATGAAAAATACTATTATTAAATTACACTATTAACTATAATCCATAGTTTACATTAGGATTCACTGTTTGTGTTGTCCAGTCCTATGGTTTTTATTAAAATTTTTATTCTAGTAACATATGTACAACTGAATATTTGCCTTTAAACCACATTCAAATGTATAATTCAGTGGTGGTAATTACATTCACAATATCATGCTATCATTACTACCACCCATTACTAAAGCTTTCCATGAGCCCAAACAGAAAATCTGTACAATTAAACATTAGCCCAATACTCCCTACCCCACCCTGGCCCCTGGTAACCTGTTGTTCCAGTTTGCTAGAGCTGCCATTATGCAAAATACAAGATATGGATTAGCTTTTATAAAGGAGATTTATTAGGTTACAAATTTACAGTCCTAAGGCCATAAAAGTGTCCAAACTAAGGCATCAACAGGAGGATACCTCCATTAAAGAATGTCAAGTGGTGTCTGGAACACCTGGCATCTGCTGGTCCTTTGCTCCTGGGTTGTGTTTTAAAATGGCCTTCTCCAGAATGTCTTGGGGCTTCTGTCTGTGCTTTTCTCTCTCAGTTTCTATGCAACCTTGCTTCTTTCTCCCAGGACATTTCTCTTTAATCATCTAGGGGTCCTCTCTTAGCTTCTCTGGTGCAAACTCAGGGCTTCAACTTAGCATCTCCAAATGTCCTTCTGTCTGCATCTCCAAGCATCTCCAAGCGTCAGCAAGCATCTGGGTCTGTGTTGGCTCTGAGCTTCTCTCAGAAATACTCCAGTGAACTAATAAAGACCCACCCTGAGTGGGCAGGGTCCATACCTCCATGGAAATAATTTAATCAAAGGTATCACCCACAATTGGATGAGTCACATCTCCATGAAAACAATCAAGAGGTTCCACTCAACAAGATTGGGTTAAAAGATCATGACTTTTGTGGAGGAGATAATATATCCAAACCAGCACATCTGTATTCTAGTTTCTGATTCTATGCATTTGCTTATTCTAATATTTCATATCAGTTAGTAATACTAAAAAACATTTGTTCTTTTTGTCTGACTTATTTCACTCAACATCATGTCTTAAAAATTCATCCGTGTTGTCACGTGCATCAGAACTTCATTCCTTTTTATGGCTGAATAAAATTCCATTGTATGTATATAACACATTTTGTTTATCCATTTATCTGTTGACAGACACTTGGGTTGCTTCCATCTTTTGTTAATTGTGAATAATGTCACTACAAAAATTGGTATACAAATATCTGTTCAAGTCCTTGCTTTCAATTCTTTTGGGTCTGTACCTGGAAGTGGGATTTTGGGTGATGTGGCAATTCTATACTTTCTGGGGAGCTGCCAAGCTTTTATACACAGTGGCTGCACCATTTTATATTTCTATCCATAGTGAACAAGCATTTTTATTTCTACATGTCCTGTCCAACACTTATTTTCCATTTTAAAACTAGAAGCCATTATAGTGGGTGTGAAATATCTCATTGTGGTCTTGATTTTCATTTTCCTAATGGCTAACGTTGTTGAGAAACTTTTCATGTACTTGTTGACTGTTTGTATATTTTCTTTGGAAAAATGTCTATTCAAATCTTTTGTTCATTTTTAATTGGGTTTGCCTTTTTTTTGTTGAGTTGTAGGATTTCCTTACATGTTCTGGATATTAAACCCTTATCAGATATGAGGTTTCCAAATATTTTCTCCCATTCTATAGATTGTCTTAGCTTTGGATGTAAAGTCTAAGAAACCATTTCCTAACCACCCATGTATATCTGGGATAAATCCCACTTGATCATGATGTATACTTCTTTTATTAGGCTGTTGGATTAGGTTTGCCAATATTTTGTTGAGGGTTTTTGCATCTATATTCACAAGGGATATTGATCTGCAATTTTCTTTCCTTGTGATAACTTTATCTGGCTTTGGAATTAGGGTGATGTTGGCATCAGACAATGATTGGGAAGTGTTCCCTCCTCTTCAAATTTTTGGAAGCGTTTGAGCATGATTGGCATTCATTCCTGGAATGTTTGGTAAAATTCACAAATGAAGCCATCTGGTCTGGGCATTTCTTTTGAGGGAGGTATTTGATTATTCATTCAAACTCTTTACTTGTTATTGGTCTGTTGAGATTTTCTATTTCTCCTTGACTTGGTGTAGGTAGTCTTTGTATTTCTAGGAATTTGTCAATTTCATCAATGTTATCTAATTTGTTGGCATAGAGTTGTTCATAATATCCTCTTATAATTGTTCTTATTTCTGTGGTCTTAGTTATTTTCATCCTCTTTTTGTTCTTTTCCAGTATAGCTAAAGTTTTGTCAATTTTATTGATCTTTTCTGGGAATAATTTTTTGGTTTCCTTGATTTTATTTTATTTTTTTTTTTTAATTTTCCATTTCATTTATCTCCTCTCTAATATTTATTTCCTTCCTTCTACTCACTTTGAGTTTACCTTGCTCTTCTTTTTTCTAGATCCTCTAGTGGTGAGGATAGGTCTCTGATTTGAGATATTTTTTCTTCTTAATGCAAGGTTTAAGAGCTATAAATTTCCCTCTCAGCATTGTCTTTGCTGCTTCCCATAAGTTTTGGTATGTTGTGTTTTTGTTTTCATTTGCCTCAAGACAACTCCTAATTTCCCCATGTGATTTCTTCTTTGACCCTTTGGTTGTTAAGAGTGCATTAATTTCCCCATATTTGTGAGTTTTTCATATTTCCCTCTGTTATTTTTTCCTAGCGTCATTCCACTGTGGCAGGAGCAGATACATTGTATGAATTCAATATTTTGAATTTTTTGAGACTTGTTTATTGACCAAACATAAGGTCTATTCTGGAGAAAGATCCATGTGCACTAGTGAAGAATGTGTATTCTGCTGCTCTGTTGGTTAATGTGTTCTATACGTATTTGTTAGGTCTAGTTTTTTCACAATATCACTCAAGTCTTGTATTTCTTTATTGATATTCTGTCCAAATGTTCTCTCTGTTACGGAAAGTGATGTTTTATAGTCTACTATTATTAATGTAGACTGTTGATTTCTCCTTTCAAAACTGTCAGTATTTGCTTCATATATTTTGGGGCTCTGCTCTTAGGTGGATGTATATATTTATAATTGTTATGCCTTCTTGTAGAATTGACCCTTTTTTTTTTGGTTTATAGTGATTTTTGTCCTTTGTAAATGTTTTTAACTTAAATCAGTTTTATCTAATATTAATATAGCTACTCCAGTTCTCTTTTTGTTACTATTTGCATGGTATATATTTTTTCATCTTTTCAGTTTCAAACTACTTGTGTCTTTGAATTTATGGTGAGTTTCTTATAGAAATAGTTAGGTCAGCATATAGTCAGCATATAGTGAGTTCATGCTTCTTTAGCCATTCTGCTAATATCTGCTATTTGATTACAGAGTTTATTACACCTAATTTAAAGTAACTACTGATCATGGAGGACTTTCTTTGGCCATTTTGCTGTTTGCTCATTGTAAATCTTATACTTGTTTTGTCTCTCAATTTTTCTTTTAATGCCTGCTTTCATGCTTATTTTTTCTTTTTTTTTTTTTGTAGTGATCTATTTTAAACACCTCATTTCCCTCTGTATAAATTTTGCCTATATTTTCTTGATGGTTACATTGGGGCTTAAATTTAACATCCTAAATCCACATTTGTTTTAATGCTAACTTTACTTCATTTGCATACACAAACACTGTCCTATACCCCTTTGTACCCCCACCTTTGTGTTGGACCTGATACAAATTATTTGCTTATACATTGTATGTACAAAACCATAGTTGTCAATTTGCATGTTTGAAACTTTAAGAAGTAAAAAATGGAGTTACATAAAAAAATACAAAACAATAATACTTCCATTTATAACTACCTATATAGTTATAGTTCCCAGAGGTCTTTATTTAATTATAATGCTTTATTCCATTCTCTAGTGTCCTTTCCATCTAAAGAACTCTCTTTAGCATTGCTTGTTGTCTAATGCTGACAAATTTCATCAGCTTTTGTTTATCTGGGAATGTCCTAATCTCTCCCTCATTTCTGTGAGACAGCCTCACTGGTTATAAGATTCTTAGTTGGCAATTATTTTCTTTCAGCACATTAAATATTTAGTCCACTGCTTTCTTGCCTGCATCATGTCTTCTGAGAAATCAGCACTTAATCTTATTGGAACTCCTTTGTACCTAACATGATGCATTTCTCTGTTAGCTTTCAAAACTCTTTCCTTGTCCTTGGCATTCAACGGTTTGACTACTATATGTCGGGGCATGGTTCTCTTCAAGTTTACTCTGTTTGTGGTTTGTTAGGATTCTTGAATGTGTGTATTCATGTTTTTCATTAAATTTGGGAAGTTTCTGCCATTATTTATTTGAATATACTTTCTGTTTTTCCCTTCTCCTTCTGGGACTCTGTTCCAGTTTGCTAATGCTGCCCTTTTGCAAAACACCAGAAATGGATTGGCTTTTATAAAGGGGGTTTATTTGGTTACAAAGTTACAGTCTTAAGGCCATAAAGTATCCATGGTAAGGCATTAACAAAGAGTACCTTCACTGGAGAAAGGCCATTGGCATCCAGAAAACCTCTGTTAGCTGGGAAGGCACATGGCTGGCATCTGCTTGCTCCCAGGTTGCGTTCCAAAATGGCATTCTCCAAAATGTCAGTGTCAGCTTCCAATGGCCATCTTCAAAATGTCAGTCTCAGCTGCAGCTAGCTGTGAGTTCCTTCTGCCTGAGCTTTTATAGGGCTCCAGTAAACTAATAAAGGCCCATGCTGAAGAGGCAAGGCCACGCCTCCATGGAAATTATCTAATCAGAGTTATCACCTACAGTTGGGTGGGTAACATCTCCATGGAAACAACCTAATCCAAAGGTTCCAACTTAATCAACACTAATACATCTGTCCACACAAGACTGCATCAAAGAACATGGAGTTTTGGGGGACATAATACATCCAAACCAGCACAAACTCCCATAATGTGTATATTGGTACATCTGATAGTGTTCACTGGTCTCTTAGGCTCTACTTAAAATCTCTTAGCCACTGAAACTTTATTTGGTCCATTTCTCTTCCCCCTTTTGGTCCAAAAAGGCTTTCTCAATCCCATAATTCCAGGGCCAGGATCATCCCTGGGAGTCATGTCCCATATTGCCAGAGAGATTTACATCCCTGGGAATCATGTCCCATGTAGGTGGGAGGATAGTGAGTTTACCTGCAGAGTCGGCTCAGAGAGAAATGCCACATCTGAGCAACAAAAGAGGTTCTCTGGGGGTGACTCAGGCATAATTATAAGTGGGCTTAGCTTCTTCTTTCCAGAAATAGGTTTCATAAGGGCAAGCCCCAAGATTGAGGGCTTGGACTATCAAATTAATGGTCCTCAATGCTTCCCAGGTAGAGAAGTTTAATATTTCCACATTTCCCCCAGTCCCTCAAGGAAGCTGTGCAAATACTTTTTTATTCTCTGCCCAGATTATTCTGGGATGTATTGGGGCATCACACTAACTTACAAAAACCAACAATATTTTACTCCCTCTTCAAAGTTCCATGTGATTATGGTGTTTGAATAAACAGACCATACAAATTAAATTGGATAGTGTGCTACTGAAAATATAGATTTTGCACCAAACAAAGCTCTCTTCCTTTGGTCTCACACAGAAGTTGAAGTATTAAAATACAGTCAATATTGTGCTCTACACTTTAGTCTTATTTGCCTTAGTCCTAGCCTGGTCAGCTTCATTCATATCTCTAATTGAAGTCTGATCTCTTTTCCAGCTTTTTAAACAGTTGCAGTATGGGATAACATGGACTTTCATAGCTGCAGAACTCTAGCTCTAAGTCTCAGGTCACACAGATACCCAAAGTTCCATGAAGCAACCACGTGATACACAAAGAGCTCAGCATCTCAGAATTTAGAAATAACCATAACAACTCAGGAATTGATGTGACAGCTGTAAGAGCTTACAGTCTAGAAACCTTTACAATAAGCCTTCCCCTGATAACCTATGCTTTCAAATTCAATTTTCAGAGTTTTCACATTATATTTAATCCACATTAGTGAGGCATAATAATATTTGTCTTTTCATTTCTGGCTTATTTCACTCAACATAATGTCCTCAATATTCATTCACCTAGTTGTATGCTTCATAACTTCATTCCTCCTTGTAGCTGCTCAATATTCATTGTATGTGTACATATAACAGTTTACTCTTCTGTTCATCAGTCAATGTACCCATTGCAAATCATGAATACTGCCACCATAATCACCAGTGTGGAAATGTTTATTCATGTACTTGCCTTCAGTTTCCAAGTATATACCTAATAATGGGGTTGCAGAAACATATGGCAACCCTATACTTAGCCTCCTGTGGAACCACCATACTGCCATCCAGATGGGCTGCACCATTGTACTTTCCTACCAACAGTGAACAGGTACATCCATCTCTCTACATTTTCTCCAGCACTTGTAACTTTCTGTTTATTTTTTAAACAGTTTTACTCATACACCATACAATCCATCCTAAGTAAACAATCAATTGTTCTTGGTGTAATCACAATTATACATTTACCACCATAATCTCTATGAGGACATTTCTATTTCTTCAAGAAAGAAAGAAGAGGAAAAAAAAGAATAATAAAATAAAGTAAAATAAAAAAGGAGAATCAACAACAATAGCACCAAGAATCTCATACCCCTCCCTTATATCCCCCTCTTATTGACATTTAGTTTTTGCTTATTGCCTTTGTTACATTTCATGGAAGTATATTACAATGTTACTGTGAATCTAATTTGCATTGCTTGTATTTTTCCATATATACCTGTGCTGGTTTGGGTGTATTATGTCCCCCAAAAAGCCATTATCTTTGATGCAGTCTTATGTGGGCAGGAAATGTATTGGTGTTGATTTGGTTGGAGACTTTTGATTGGATGTTTCCATGGAGATGTGATCACTCAACTGTGGGTGAGATCTTTCATTGGATAATTTCCATGGAGGTATGGCCCCACCCATTCAGCAATGGGCCTTGATTAGTTTACTGGAGCACTATATAAGCTCAGACAGAAGGATCGAGCTTGCTACAGCCAAGAGGGACACTTTGAAGAAGGCACATAAGCTGAGAGAGGAACTGAAGCTTACAGAGACATTTTGGAGATGGCCTTTGAAAGCAGACTTTTGCTCTGGAGAAGCTAAGAGAGGGCAAACACCCCAAGAGCAACTGAGAATGATATTTTGAAGAGAAGCTGAAGCCTAGAGAGGCATATCTCTGGAGAAAGCCATTTTGAAATCAGAACTCCACAGCAGACAACCAGCCACGTGCCTTCCCAGCTAACAGAGGTTTTCTGGATGCCATTCACCATCCTCCAGTGAAGGTACCCAATTGTTGATGTGTTACTGTGAACAGTTTATGGCCTTAAGACTGTAACTATGCAACCAAAAAAAACCCCTTTTATAAAAGTCGATCCATTTCTGGTGTTTTGCATTCCAGCAGCATTAGTAAACTAGAACAACATCCCATTTTCAACACTTTGGAATTTTGACATTCATTTGTTCTCCTTCATGTGAAAGCAATCTTATATTTGTACATTTAATCACCATCATGTCCACTCCGGGTTTCGCTAAGTTATACAATCCAAGTCCTTATCCTTCATCTTTCCTTCTGGTGTCATACAAGCCCCTAGCTTTCCTCTTTCAACCATACTCACATTCCTCTTTGTTCAGGGTACTCAAAATATTGTGCTACCACCCGGTAGTATTGTGCTATCCATTTCTGGATGTTTACAAACAGTCCTGTTGAACATTCTTTACTCCTTCAGCTCCTTCACCATCAAATGCCCAATCTCCACCATCTTTCTATTTCCTTATAACCTGTGTTCTCAACTTTAACTCTCAAAGTTCACTCATTAATATTGGTTCATATTAGTGGTTCCCCCCTCTTACCTCCCTTACTGATAGTCTTCATTTCTATACTCTTCTCCAAAACTCTCTCTCTTGTATGCCTGTAGTGCTCCCTTTAGTATTTCTTGTAGAGAAGGTCTCTTTCTCACAAACTCTGTTTCTTTTTGTCTGAAAATATTTTGAATCCTCCCTCATTTTTTAAGGACAGTTTTCTGGATATAGAATTCTTCATTGGCAGTTTTTCTCTTTCAGTATCTTAAATATATCATATCATTGCCTTCTCAGCTCCATGGTTTCTGCTGAGAAATTCACACAGAGTCTTATCAAGCTTCCCTTGTATGTGATGGACCACTTTCTCTTTCTGCTTTTGGAATTCTCTCTTTATTATTGATATTTGACAATCTGATTAGTGTGTGTGGAGTAGGTCTATTTGGGTATATTCTCTTTGGGGTCCACTGCATTTCTTGGATCTGTAATTTTATATCTTTCATAACAGATAGGAAATTTTCAGTGATTATTTCCTCCATTATTCTTTCTGCCTCCCTTTCCTTCTCTTTTTCTTCTGGGATACTCATGACATATATATTCATGAACTTCATGTTGTCATTCAAATCCCTGAGACCCTGCTCATCTTTTTCTAGTCTTTTCCTTTATCTGTTCTTTGTGTGCATGATTTCAGACATTCTGTTCTCTAGTTCACCAATCCTTTCTTCTGCCTCTTCGAATCTGTTGTATGTCTCCATTGTGTTTTTCATCCTTCTATTGTGCCTTTCATTCCCATAAGTTCTGCTGTTTGTTTTTTCAAACCTTCAAGTTCTTCCTTATGTTCTCCCTATTTCTTCTTTATATCCTTCATCTCTTTTGCCGTATCTTCCCTCAACTCATTGATTTGATTTTTGAATTGGTTTAGCATGTTTTTTGAACATCTTTAATTAGTTGTTTCAACTCCTGTATCTTGTTTCAGGTGTAAATTTGTTCCTTTGACTGGGCCATACTTATGTTTTCCTTAGTGTGACTTGTAACTTTTTTGGTGTCTAGGCATCTGGTTTTCTTGATTAGATTTTTCTAGAGGTCATTTTCACTCTTTTACTTATGGTTTTCTTGTTCTTTGGATTTGTTCTTTATCTGTTCTTTGGCACTCAGTTCAACTTATTCTAGACCTCTAGCATAGCTTCTCTTTAACTGATCAGAATTTTTCAGCTCTTGTTATTCTAGTTCTTGCCCTACCTATATGGAAACTTTTTTTTTTTAGGAGGGTCTACCCAGATATGATTGACCCAAGTCATATTTTCCCAGACCAGACAGGCCCAGGATTCAGAAGGAGGGTATAATCAGTATGCAGTTTCCCTGAGGATGAGACACAGAAGGTTGTCAGACTTTCCTGTGAGGCCTCTAGACTTTGTGCTTTTCCTATCCTGCCCAGCAGATGGTGTTAATCAGCCCACAGGTCCCTACTGGCATAAAGAGGTACAGTGCTTTTAGTTCGTAGAAACCCTGTCCCTGCCAGTGGAATTAGAAGGCAAGCTTAAGCTGTTTCTTTTTTTTTTTTTTTTTTCCTGTCCCTGTGGCTGAATTCTTTGAATGAGGGCCTGCCACTTGAACTCAATCCTGATCCCCCTTTTGGGGGGAAAGATCCACCTTAGGGAATTATCTCCTTCCCTTGACTCCTTACTTTGTTACTCAGAAACCTATCTTAACTCCACCCTTGCCTCGGTCTGTGCTGACAATTGCAAATGTCTGAGGCTTTCCCTAATGAGCTACTTAGAATAGTTTGAAAAACAAGGAAGGAAGGAAGGAAGGGAGGGAGGGAAGGAAGGAAGGAAGGAAGGAAGGAAGTCTCCAGTCCCAAGTTTTTTCCAGTCAAGAACCAGAGTTGGTACCTGGCTCTATGTGTCCCTTTTCTTGGGGCACAGCCCTTTTTCTGTATTCTGAGCTTGGCTGACTCCAAAAGCCTCTATTTTTATTTATTTTATTATTATTTTTTTCCATCAGCCTTGTCTCCTCTCTGCCAGGAAAGAACTCAGGATTCCTTTTCTGCTTGCTCTGGTTCTATCTGTGCTTATAGCTTATATTCATCAGTCCAAATTTGTTAATTAAAACCACAATTGGATCTTGGTTGAGCTACCTTCCCTTGCTCCTAGTAGAGACCATTTCTTTTTCCCACAGAGGTGTGTTCCGACTCAGCCTGCCATACTGGTCGGAGAGAGGTGTGAGTTCTGCAGTTTGGGGGCCTTACTTACAGTTCCATGCTGTGAACTTGGCCCTTCCACCCATTCCAGACTGTTGTACCATCTGTTTCTGATCACAGATGTCCCCCAAACCATGGTTTGAGAGAGTTCCTGGCTATTTACTAGTTGCTCAGAGGGCTAACTAAATTCCATACCTCCCCACGCCACCAACTTACTCTTCTTTGGTGCCCCATGTGGCCTTTTACACCAGGCCTCAAGAACCCCCATGAGGGTTACAAGTGCTCAAGTTCAACAACATGGTCACCAACCTAGGCAATTACTTCAACACAGCCAGACGCAAGTTTACATGCAACATTCCTGGCATCTACTTTTTCACCTGCCATGTCCTTGTGTGCTGCAGCAGGATGTGTGTGGGCCAGTGCAGACAGGTGTGGATCAGTGCCATCACTCTGGTTGCAAATCAGAACTACAACTGTGCCAGCAACAGCATGATCCTGTGCCTGGATGCAGGCAACAAGGTCTTCGTCAAGCTTGACAGATGCAAAGCACATTGTGGCAACAGCAAATACAGCACATTCTCTGACTTCATCATCTACTTTGACTGAGCTCCCTGTGTTCCCTTCCATTCCCCAGCAGAAAATGACCTGGTCCTGTCTCACACCCTTGCTGCTCAGCCTGGGCTGCTGGCCCTCCCCAGCTATCAAGCCCCAGCCCAGTTTTACCACCACCTGGGCTGCAGCTAGGCCCTCCTACCAGTTCACTGCAGAGATGGGCCCAGCATGCCCTTCCCCACTCCCGGGGAACAGTGTGGACCACCCTTGTCCCAACCCATGCTGTGTATTTGTACAATAAGACTGTTTACTGCCCACCCACTAGCCTGCCCCAGTCTGGGGAGAGGTCACAGTGGAATCCCTTCCCATGCTGAGAGGTGCTGCTCTCCTCTGCAATGGGGTGGTGCTACCTGGAGGATTGGTGGGGGGCTGGCTAACTGCTTCCCAGTACCTCAAAAGCTCTAGCCTGTCCCTACCATGCCCTATCTGATCACAGCTATGATAAAAACACTCCCACTCTCCCTTCCAAAAAAAAACCAAAAAACTGTATACCTCAAGCTACCTAATGCCATGCATCATTTTAAAATACTAAGGCCACCACTTAGGTAAAAAAAAAAAAGAAAAAAAGACAATGCTATAAATGTTTCAGAAATCTGCATAGGTTTATGAAATGCCTTTGCATTTCTAGTTAATACTGACTAGAGACAAGGGGATTTTCTTATCTTTTCTTTGCAAACTATTTGTTAATAGTATATTCCAGGAGGTCATCTTCATTAACCTTTATTTCACCAATTTTGCATTGGTTATTTGTGCCAGTTTGGATGTATTAGGTCCCCCAAAATGCCATTATCCTTGACGCAATTTTGTGAGGGCAGATGTGTTAGTGTTGATTAGGTTGGAATCTTTGACTGAGTATTTCCATGGAGATATGACTCAATCAACTGGGCAAGACCTTTGATTGGATAATTTCCATGGAGGTGTTACCCCACACATTTAGGGTGGGTATATATTAAATCACTGGAGTCCTATAAAAAGAGTTCACCAACAGAAGGAGCTCAGAGCAACTGAGAGTAATATTTTGAAGAGCAGCTGCAGCTAAGAGAGGACAAAATGCCCCAAGAGCAACATTTTGGAGAATGCAATTTTGAAACACAACGTAGGAGCAAGCAGATGCCAGCCACGTGCCTTCCGAGCTAACAGAGGTTTTCTGGACACAAATGGCCACCCTCAGTGAAGATACCTGTTCTAGTTTGCTAATGCTGCTCTTTTGCAAAACACCAGAAATGGATTGGCTTTTATAAAGGGGGTTTATTTGGTTACAAAGTTACAGTCTTAAGGCCATAAAGTGTCCAAAGTAAGACATCAAAATTGGGTACCTTCACTGGAGAAAGGCTATTGGCATCTGGAAAAACCTCTGTTAGCTGGGAAGGCATGTGGCTGGTGTCTGTTTGCTCCCAGGTTGCATTTCAAAAAGGCGTTCTCCAAAATGTCAGTGTCAGCTTCCAATGGCTGTCTTCAAAATGTGTCTTTCAGCTGCAGCTAGCTGTGAGTTCCTTCTGTCTGAGCTTTTATAGGGCTCCATGTACTAATCAAGGCCCATGCTGAATAGGCAGGGCCACACCTCCATGGAAACGTTCAATCAGAGGTCACACCCTAATAAAAGGTGTCACTCACAGTTGGATGGGTCACATTTCCATGGAAACAATCAGAAGGTTCCAACCTAATCAACACTAATACCTCTGCCCCTACAAGACTACATTAAAGAAGATGGCTTTTTCTGGGGTATATGATATATACAAACTGGCACAGTACCCTATTGTTGATGCCTTACCTTGGACAGTTTATGGCCTTAAGACTGTAACTGTGTAACGGAATAAACCCCCTTTCTAAAAGCCAGTCCATCTCTGGTGTTTTGCAAACGGCAGCATTAGCAAACCGGAATGTTACTGTATGGTGGAATCTTCTGCCCTATCCAAGCTTGTCCTGATTTGTGGGCTGGTATGTGTTGGAGATTGAATCACATACCCCACGAAAGGCATGTTCAGGTCCCAAACCCCAGTCCTGTGGGTGTGAACTAATTTGTAAATAGGAGTTTTGAAGATATTACTAGTTCATGTTTGCCCAAATTGAATGAGGATGGTCCTTACTCCAAAATCCCTGGAGTCCTTATAAACAAAAGAAATTGGACACAGAAGAGAAGCCATAGGGAATAGCTAGAAACTGGAAGTTAACAGCACCTGGAAGAGAAAGGAAAATATGCTGCCATGTGCCTTGTGTGTTGCCATGTGACAGAAAAGTCAAGGAACCCCAAGGATTGCCAGCCAGCTAGAAGACACCAACCCCAGGAGGAAGCAAGCTTTCTAGCCTCTGAAAGTGTGAGCCAATAAATTCCTGTTGTTAACTCCAACCATTGTATGATATTTATTTTAGCAGCTGGGAAATTAAAACAGTATGCTTCTGTCCTTCTTGTTCTTGCCTTTCCATCTTCAAAACATAAACAAGCTTTTTCAGGAAGCTCTTTTAATTAGTCTCATCTGATCATTTCTGTGGCCAAATTTAGTCACATACATTTTTAATACTCTATTCATTTGTATTCTTGGATATGTCACTTTTTAATGATTATTTAATTGTTTATTAATTATGTGGGTTACTCTGTCTAACTCATTTCAATATCCTTGGCACCTCTATTAGGCCTTCCAACTCAATGATAGTAAGATGTGGAGAGAACTCTGGTGGGTGAACTAAAGTAGGGTGGAGTTGGTAAATAACCTAACCTAACTGTGCCAGTTTGAGTGTATTATGTCCCCCAAATGCCATTGTCTTTGATGTTATCTTGTGTGGGCAGACCTATCAGTGTTAATTAGATTGTAATTCTTTGAGTGTTTCTGTGGAGATGTGCCCCACCCAACTGTGGGTGATGACTCTGATGAGATAATTTCTATGGAGGTACGGCCCCACCCATTTAGGGTGGGCCTTGATCACTGGAGCCATATAAATGGGCTGATGAACAGGGGGAGCTCAGTGTAGCTGTGAGTGACATTTTGAAGAGGAGCTACAGCCAAGAGGGACACTGAAGAAAGCACAGGAGCTGCAGATGAGAGAGTTTGAAGATGGCCATTGGAAGCAGACTCTTGCTCCGGAGAAGCTAAGAGGACAAATACCCCAAGTGCAACTGAGAGTGACATTTTTGAGGTGCTGTGGCCTGGAGGGGAGCGTCCTGGGAGAAAGCCATAAAGAAGTCAGAATTTTGGAGCAGATGCCAGACACGTGCCTTCCCAGATGACAGAGGTTTTCCAGACACCATTGGCCATCCTCCAGTGAAGGTACCTGATTGCTGATGTGTTACCTTGGACACTATATGGCCTTAAAACTGTAACTGTGTAACGGAATAAACCCCCTTTATAAAAGCCAATCCATCTCTGGTATTTTGCATTCCGGCAGCATTAGCAAACTAGAGCACTAACCTAACTTTATAACATAACATAAAACATAAAATATGACATAGTATAGCACAGCATCACATCACATCACATCACATCAAAAGCATAATGTAACATTAAAAATAATAAAAATCCTTCCTGGAGCTTAGTGTTTGGGCTTGTATGTGAGTTCTGAAGCTCACTCCTTCAACATCTAGGATTTGAAGTTTGGGATTCCTGAACTGATCTAAACTCAGACCACACAGGTGGTGATACTAAATACTGCTCTTCTCACCCCTCACCTCCCAAATGTAGTTCAGTTAACCATTTTTTGGAAGATAGACAACAGATTAGAAATCAGAATGGAATCATTCTCTAACCTGATAAAAATGAAAAAAATACAAGACATGCTAATTTCAAAAAAACTTCGGCTATTGGAATGGCATAAAAGAAATTATGTTCGATGCCTCATCAGTTTGCCCAGCTTTGTCATAAGTTTCCTTTTTGAGTAACCACCTCAGTTAGCCTTGCCCTGGGCATAACCACAACTGGCAAGACCTTTGCCTCCACATAGTTTGGATGATGACAGCTTCCCTCAGCTTCTCCAGACAGCTCTTGCCATTTCTGCTGTTTGCACCATATAGTTTAAAACTCCTAATCCCTAGTATCCATGTGAAAGCCCTACCTCTCCCCTCTGGGTCACGATAACAGCAAGAGCCCAGGACTCATATTCCTTGCAAACTTCTCCACAGACCCTTGTGGGAGCCTAGGTTATACAAGTCCCGGGCCCTTCTGCTGCCCTCATTCTCCCCTCTCCTCCTCCAGGTCCTTTGATCTAATAAAGCTATCCTCTTATGTGTTTGTGGCTGGCTGGCTGTGTTTGTGCCTTATCACCTGAAGATCTTCCAAATAACATCCAAAACAGCTATTAACATAAATTTAACAGGAATGGAGAAATTGACTATACTTATGAATAGACACGATTTCATATCCTACTTCCAGCTTAAGGTTCTTTAAGAAGAAGTTCATTGCAATTGACCATAAGTAAGATCCTAAAAGAAACAAATTCTATAGAAGAGTCTTTAGGAGAAAAATGAATTTCTTTTTATAATCAAAGAATGGAGAAAGTGCAAAATAGGATATCCAGTATGAATAAAACACTTTTCTACATCCAAGAAAACTCATTTGCTTGCAGCTTCACAATTTTGCTCTACAATTTTCAGACTATAAAAATTAGTAATATTAACACAGGCTTACAATTATTGAATATTTATATGTGCCCTCTACTGGATTTAGTCTTTTTATATACATCAATTCCTCTTGTCTGCACAATAATCCTTTCAAGTTAGATTTTTATTATCCTCATTCTACAGATGACTAAATAAATTGCCCAACTCACAAAGCTAAGAACAGAACTAGAAATCAGATCTTTTCTATGTGATCTAGTAGACCAAATGGCTTATTTAACTAGAGACAGAATTCCCTCATAATTTTAATGATAATTCAGGATATCACATTAGCCCATGAATCATCAGTTTCTAGATGATTTGAAATATAGAATTCATGGAATGAGTTTAAATTCTATGAATTTGAAATTTCAATGGTATGTTAAAGGGTAGGTAAGTGAAATCTAGAAATGTCATAAAGAGAATTATTTTAGAAAGGACCTGTTCTGGTTTGCTACTGCTGCTGTTATGCAAAATACCAGAAATGGATTGGCCTTTATTTGGTTACGAAGTTACAGTCCTAAAGCCATAAAAGTGTCCAAACTCAGGCATTAACAAGAGGATACCTTCACTGAAGAACGGCCAGTGGCATCCAGAGCACCTCTGTCAGCTGGGAAGGCAGGTGGCTGGCATCTGCTGGTCCCAGTTTGTGTTTCAGCTCCTCTCTCAGCTGCTCTTGGGGCATTTTGTCCTCTCAGTTTCTCCGGAGCAAACTCTGGGCTAGTATCTCAAAGCTTCAGCAAGCTTTTGGGCCTGGAGCTCTCTTAAGTAGTCCAGTGAACTAATCAAGACCTACCCTGAATGGGTGAGGTCAAATCTCCATGGAAACATTCAATCGAGAGGTCACACGCTAATCAAAAACATTAATCAATCTGCCCCCACAAGATTGCATTAAAGAATATGGCTTTTTCTGAGGGACATAATATATCCAAACTGGCACAGGACCTTTGATTCATAAGTTTTAGATTTTATGGATTCTATGAAGAACTAAAGTTGGCTACGTTCCTATAAATATTTTATCTATAAATATATGAATATGTAAATCATGTGTGTGTAGGTGAATGTGTGCTTGAGTCAGAATGGCATTTAGCTTTGTAAAGGCTAAACAATCTAGTGTCCCCTCTGAGATTTTTAATGCTAGAATAAAATTTTAAAAATAAAATGGTTTAACATGATTCTTGCTATAGTTAAAAAAAATTATATTTTTTAGTGACTAACAAAAGCCAAAAAGTAAAATCTAGTATATTATTGGATCACTGCAGATCATTGCATATTACTGCCTCTTTCTTAGATTATGCCTAAATTAAAACAGGTTAATAAGAACACTATGGAGCAAATTGTTTCAAAGGTACATAGTAGTGATTCAGCTACATGATCTTCATCAATGTTAAATCTTTGTAACAACTTTGAAATCAATGTTTGATCTGGAAAGGGATATTGGAAATATGATTGTATATATTTATACTCTTTATTTGGCAAACACATTTAGATGTCCTACTGTCAATATAAACTTCTTAAGGATAGGCTTGAAAGTAGAGTAGTGATTCAGAACAGAGTCCAGGAAATAGCATACCTGGTTTTGAATCCAGGTTCCAAGTCATCATCTCTATGACCTTGGCTAAGTTACTACGTGCTTCTGGGCCCAGTTTCCTTTTCTGTAAAATGGAGACAATGATAGTACTGACCTCATAAGATGGTTGTGAAATTTTATAATTTAAGCTATTAAAACACTTAGAATACTGCATGTCATCAAGACGATACTTAATGAATGCTAGCTATCATTCTTATGTAATGATAATTGTTGTGTGTTTTTTGTTCTGGTTACTATTCCTAAACCACAAGAGGATTATAACAGAAGAATATGAAAGCCATATATATAAAAGAAAATTTATCTTGGCCTTTGGTATAAGCATTTATATTAGACAATGATTGATTAGACAATAATTTTTCAGTTATCATTTTAAAATTATTTGTTTACGGTAATAATAAAAATAAATGTGCATATTTTGTTATATCATTTCTATCTGAAATTCTTTGCTTCAAAAATAATAAATGCTTCACTATCTTGACTGCAGAAAATACTTAATGGAAATTTTGATTTTCATCTTCTGATCTAATTCATTTCACAGGGAGGTGTGGGCTTAATATGGGAAATTTTTCTTTTGTTTATAACATTTTCACACTACAGATATTTACAGGCACACAGAGGGACTGCAGGCAGCTGATTGTTTCTGAAATTAGCTCAGCATAGACACAGAGCAGTGTCTGAGAATAACTTGTGTGTAAAAAGTGAAAATTCAAAAGAGTAAGGCTGCTTTATAAATAAAACCTCTTTATGCTGTTTTAATGCATTTTCATTTTTGTATTTATTAATTTATTTGCAAAATCCAAATTCTTCAGTTAGGATTTAAATGTAAGTGTCTCTAATTTTTACAGTACTATATTAACCTTGGTTAAAGATGAGCCATGGTAAATTAATGGGTTTGGGAGAATGTTTCTAACTTTGAAACATATTTATTCATACAGACTTCATAAGAAGAAGACATTTTCCTTTGAAGGAAAATAGAATTATGTCAACATTCATTTGTTGTACATTTAATCAATGTGAAATTTCATGCTATCTTCTGGGTTCTCAACAAGAACAGGGCACAGTTGCTGTACTTGAACATTTTATAGTCCTGTGAGCTGTTTCTCATATATTTTGTAAAAAATAATGTCTAGAAGTCTAGAGATGCTTACATTCATAGATGTGTTCCCTTAAATAAAATTTATTCAATGTGTATTTTATATTTCTTTTCTATTTTTAATCTCAAAATTATATTTGCATAGTTTAGAATTTATAAAATATTTTTTGAACAAAATAATTGGTATTGTCTTAGCAAAAATGATGGGCAATAGCAAAATACTTCTATAGTGGAAATTATCTATTGCTCATATAAAATGAGCCTCTATTCATTTCAATAATGTTCTATTCACAGAATAAAGAGCTGATTAAATATTAGATTATCATGTTCTTCAAATGTGAGTGTCCTTGTAGTATGTATACTAGTAACCTATTGTAGATACATCATTTGATAAAAATCACAAGATTTATGCATATATAAAAATCACATCTGTTTTCCTTAGTGTTCAGCTCAATTTTTACTATTACCACCAGTTAACATTTGTGAAAATGATTTTTTTTTAATTTATTGCAATATTTTCCAAATAGGTAATCTGTTCCTTTCATACTCAGAGGATCTCTATTCCTAGATCAGACCTACTGTATAAAGTTGGCACAGTATTTATCTGATAATTGATGAATTTTATGTGATGGCTTTTATCTTTTAATATTTACTATTTGGGAGCAGAGATCTTTGAAAATTTGACTTGCCCATTTGAGTCCTAACTTCACTGTGATAGCTAATTTTATATAAAATACTTGTTAAAGTGTTTTTGTAAAATCATGCAACAACTTAAGAGTCATTTAGAATGAAATATAGAGATAATTCTACCCTATCCATATGAATTTAAATTTATGCCTGCAACAGCTTCTTCATCTTACCTTATTTTTGTGTTTGTTAGTTTCCTGAAAGTATGGATTAAATCTATAAATGGCTACTGTGACAGTGTTTTCTTGAAGAATTCAAAAAACCTTGTACTGATGTAGGAAATATTGGTACTTTGCTCATGTATTATGATCTCAACTGTCTCAAGGAATACTCTGATGTGCAATAGAAATGTAGCTTCTTTGTTTTCTCCATCTGATGTGCTCTTGCAGTGTAGCATGGGGAAAGAAAAACCAAAATAAAATAAAATAAAATAAAATAAAATAAAATAAAAATAAAACCTATAAAACTAAATTCAATCCATCTGATAAATTCATTTTCTTCAGGATATCCATCTCTTTTGAATAACAAAGCCTTCTGGATTTTCTTCTATTCCCTGCTTGTCTCCAAGATGATATGTGAATTGGAGAAACTTATGAAGTCTCTTAGCAGCAAGGAAGGAAGTATGCATTTCAGTAGTTGTTACCTGCAAGTCTTTGGTTTTCTGGCTCCTCTGATCTCCACAGAGATGACCTTCTACTCTCTGGTGACTGAATGTCCTTCTAGCATCTGCTGATTGGCCAGGAGCTTATGTTCAGTTATTTTTCAGGTTGGTCCTTCTTCCCAGGGTTCCTTCTTACTGATTTACCTCTAAGGTCCAGCTGTAACTTCTACTTTATCCTTGAAATAGATGTAATCTGTGGACTTCAGATAAATAGTCAATTCTCTCTTACTGTGGTGACTCTACCCCCTACTCCCTTAAGACTGCCAATAATTTATGTCAAACGGGAGTCTTGGGAAACCTTCCAAAGGGGAGGTCAGGGTATTATCTACTTAACCTTGTGTGATTCACTCCAGGTTGTTTTGGGAATAATCTGTTAAACTGGCTTTGCCTAGTGTTTCAAATTATAAAATAGGACAAAAACACTCTATTCAATGGCTTTCTTCTCAACCTGTTTAACATGCCCCCTCTCCATTGCAAATAGGGGAAATCAGAAACATGTATCTTCTTATCTATTTCCCCTCTCATCAACTTTCTCTTCTTTATCCTCTGATCACCAAGGAAAGAAGAGTTGCACTTTCCTCTCCCACTTTCTGACTGTTCAGAACATTCTTATGTCACTCTTCCTGTAGCCTTTTTCTTGAGTTGGTGCTCACCCTGGGTTCTGCTTTGGAATGTACCCCAGAAGACCACATTCTTTTAATCCAATCTTGTGGGGGCAAACCTATTTTGGGTGGGAGCTTTTGATTAGGTTGTTTCCATGGAGATGTGACCCTCCCCAGTCAAGGTGGATCTTAATCCCCATGCTGGAGTCCTTTATGAGAGGAAAAAAGGCAGAAACATTTTGGAGAGAGCTCAGAGAAGCTGAGACAGAAGCCTAGAGACATTTTGGAGAAAGCCACTGAAACCAGAAGCTAAACGCAGGAGAGAAAGCCCAGCAGAGCCAGCCTGGTGCCTTCCCATGTGACAGAGGAATCCCAGATACCATTGGCTTTTCTTCAGAGGAGGTATCATCCTGTTGATGCCTTAATTGGGACATTTTCATGGCCTTAAAACTGTAAATTTGTGAACTAATAAACCCCCATTGTAAAAGCCAATCCGTTTCTGGTATATCGCATTCTGGCAGCTTTAGCAAACCAAAACATCCTGTATTTTCTAAGAAAATTCCATGAAATGGGCTGGCTTAAACAATGGGAATTTATTAGCTTATAGTTTTGAGGCCATGAAAATGTCCAAATCAAGGCATCATCAAGACAGTGCTTTCTTGCAGAAGAACAGCTGCTGGCGATGTTTGGCTCCTCTGCCACATGGCAAGGCACACTGTAGCATCTGCTGGTCTCACCCTTCTCTTCTGGGCCTTGATTTCAGCTTTTTGCTTTCATGGCTTTCTCTCTCTTTCTCTAAATTTCATTCTCTTTTAAAGGACTCCAGTAATAGGATTAAAATCCATCCTGAATTAGGTGGGTCATACTTATACTGAAGTAGCCTCATCACATGATCCTACTTAAAATCGGTCCACAACCACAGGAATGGATTAGATTTAGGAACATGTTTTTCTGGGGTGCATACAGCTTCAAACTACCATGCCCTATTTCTTCAATCCTTCAACTGTTTTCCAGAGTTTTTAGAAATGTTTGTGCCAGGTTCGGTTGGTTGTTCAAAGTTTCTGTGGGGACAAAGCTCTGAAGCATCTCTTTGCCATCTTGAATAGAACAGTCCACTCTTGGTTTTGAGTTAGGTTTCTGAAATTTTTAATAAAAGGGCTGTGGCTATTACACTATGCACTACCATGAGGTGGAGTCACTATTTCACCTACCTAGTGCCTTCATCATGCTCTTTGTTAATACTGAACAAAGCTACCAGCTCCTTTCTATTTTAAATACAGAAAAGAAGGGTGTGGAATCTGGTCTAAAATAGTAGATAAAAAATGTGGTAGTTCTCATTATGTCAAAGGTTTTTCTCTAGAAAACTAAGGTATCAATTTTGGAAATGATCTTCTATGTTTTACTGGTACCAGAGAAACTCCATATTTTACTTCTCCAAGTTGCTATAAAAAGTACCACAGACTAGTTGTCTTAAACAACACGGATTTAGTATCTCACAGTTTGGGAGGCTAGAAGTCCAAAATTAAGGTGTTGGCAGAGCCATGCTTCTCTGAAGTCTGTAGCATTGTTATGGCGGCTTGCTGGCAATCCATAATCAATCTGTGCTTCCATCTTATGACCATCTGTCTCCCATTTTCTACTACTGTGTACAAATTTCCTCAGCCTATAAGGACTCCAGTAATATTGGGTTAAGGCCCACTTTGATTCAGTTTAGCCCCATCTTAGCTAATACCATCCTCAAAGTTCCTATTTACGGATGAGTTCACATTCACAGGACTGGAGGTTAGGACTTGAACATATCATTTTGCAGAACATGATTCAATCCATAACTCTGAAAGGCTTCAGAGGATGTGGTCATTCCCAAGCTTTGTGCCTGTGGGACAGACCAGGGACAGCAACGGTTGGAAGTGACCAAAAAGTTTCCCAGGCACATTGAGAAGTAAGGAGGGACAGCAGGGCTGAAGCAAGGAGGGCACAAGAAGCAAGGCTGCAAAAGCTCATTTTTAAACTCTCCTGAATGCTGAGAAGCACATGAGGTGCAAGTCTCTTTCTTTCCCATCAGAGATGGACCCTTATATTGAAACTGAGACAAAATACACATTTGATCCCAAGAAGGTCACAATGCTGCCTGAGATGAATTACTTTCCTTCTATCTCTGTGTCCTGAGACTTTCACTCACTGAACACTTTTTTTAAAGTCTCCAAAAGACATTCTCCAGTGGAAATAAATGTGAGGATAATGAAATGAGAGAAACTATCATAAGTCACACACAGAAAAATAAAATCGGTAAAAGCAGAAAAGGAAGCATTATCTCAGACTGGCTTTGACTGTGATGCCATGAGTGATAAAAAATAAAATCCAGACTTTTTAAACAAAGTTTAAAGGAACTTGTTTCAGGATGGTACTTAATTGGAATCCTTTTCTATTAGAGTTTGTTTGCTACCACAAGGGACCGAGTTCACCTACGTTGGTGTCAAGAAGGAAATGCACATATGATTATACTCATTAGGAACATGGGAAAGCAAATATGGGCTACCGTGTAATGCTGCCTTTAGTGTCTTGGGAAGAATGTAGAAAGTCCATTATCGTTTCTTCAAAACTAATTTTAAAATGCAAATACAGGTGCTAACAGATTCTTGTCTCCATAAGACTGCCAACTTCTTTGCCCCACACTCATTTATTTTTCATAAAGAACGAAATATAGGGCAGAGATTTATTTGTTGACAGTTACCATGACTAACTCAGTCTCAACTCTGCCCTAAATTCTCTCTCCTTAGAAGAAGTGAAGTAGAAAATAATGAGGACTGTGTTATTTCTGAACTTGAAAAACCTGAAGTTGCCAAAATTTATTCAAGTTCCTCAAAGGTGGAGAGTTCAGAGCCTTTTGTTATTGAACCATTCCCTAACAATAATGCTCCTTTGGTTTATTCTGTTTTAACATTAAAGATTAGCCCATTTTTACTGATTCCTGGACTAAATTGCATATTCTAAAATTTTCTTGTTTTTATTTTCAATTTATTTTCTATAAATCAACTGTGCATTATCCATTTTTTTCTACCTGTGGTTAACTTGAAAATGCTAAACCTTAGAATGCTGTATAAGGTTGGTTTCAATAGTGATTAAATGTTTAACCTAATTTTTCTAACCTGCTTATTTTGAAAATTCTAGGCATTATCTTATTGCTGTGAATGATATTGGTATCAATATGCACAATTTTTAAAATGAAGCAAAAAAGTTTATAGCTATTTCATATAATGATTTTTTTTTACCCTTAGCTATTGTGCCATTTTGGGTGTATTATGTCCCCCAAAACACCATGTTGTTTAATACATCTTGTTGGGGCAGACGCATTAGTATTGATTAAGTTGGAACCTTTGGATTCAGTTGTTTCCATAGAGATATGACCCACCCAACTGTAGGTGATAACTCTGATTAGATTATTTACATGGAGGTGTGGCCCCACCCATTCTGCATGGGCTTGGATTAGTTTACTAGAGTTCTATAAGAGCTCAGACAGAAGGAGCTCACTGCTACAGCCAAGAGAGACATTTTGGAGATGGCAATTGAAAGCAGACTTTTGCTAGCCCAGAGCATCCCTGGGAGAAACTAAGAGAACACCCCAGACACCTAGAGAGGAACATCCTGGGAGAAAACCATTTTGAAACCAGAACCCTGGAGCAGACCCCAGCCATGTGCCTGTGCCTTCCCATCTAACAGAGTTTTTCTGGGCACCATCAGTGTTGTTCAGTGAAGGTAGCCTGTTGTTGATGCCTTTGTTTGGACACTTTTATAGCCTTGGGCCTATAACTTTGTAACCAAGTAAACTGTTTTTTTTAAAAGCCAATCCATTTCTGGTATTTTGCTAATGGCAGCATTAGCAAACCAGAACAGCTATCAATGCCTAATTCTAACAAGAGCTGTTATGATCTTAAAAATTATAGTGTTTCAGTTTGCTAATGCAACCATTAAGCAAAATACAAGAAATGGATTGGCTTTTATAAAGGGTGTTTATTTGGTTACAAAGTTACCATCTGAAGGCCACAAAATGTCCAAATTAAGGCCTCAACAGGAGTCTACCTTCATCGAAGGAAGGCCAATGGTGTCCAGAAAACCTCTGTCAGCTGAGAAGGCATGTGGCTGCCATCTGCTGATCCTGAGTTATGTTTCAGCTCCTCTCTCAGCTCCTGTGATTTCTTCAAAATGTTGTTCTTGGGGTGTTTTTTCCTCTCTTAGCTTCTCCAGAGCAAACACTGGGCTAGCATCCCCAAAGTGTCAGCAAAATTCAGCTTTCAGCAGCCATCTCCAAAATGTCTCTTTGAGCTGCTCTCCAAAATGTTCCTCTCACCTGATCTCCAAAATGTCCCTCTCAGCTGCTTTGAGGTCCTTCTGTTTGCAAACTCTTTTATAGGTCTCCAGTGATTTAATCAAGACCCACCTTGAATAGGTGGGCTAACACCTCCATGGAAATAATCTTATCAAAGGTCTCACCCACAGTTGATCAGGTCACACCTCCATGGAAACACCCTATCAAAGGATTCCAACCTGATCAACACTAATATGTCTTCCCCAACAAGACTGCATTAAAGAACATGGCATTTGGGAGGATATAATACATCCAAACTGGCACATATAGTAATATTTTAGAACTGTGGTTCTTATATCCATGTTTAATGTACCCATTTTACAAACATGTCAGAAGACTGCCATCTAACTTAGGAGGAAAAGTCAATAGTTTAATTTTACTTATATATATGATATTGTCTTCTGTTCTAAATAATGTTTCATTGATATTTAGCCTATTTTAGATGAAGCTTCTAAGGATGTGGGTGTACATTATTTGATGAAATTTGAATTTAGATACCTGTCTTAGTATCTAAAGATAGGGCTTTAGATAACAAAAAGGCTGCCATAACAAAGTACCATAAACTAGATGTCTGAAAACAACAGAACTATATTATCAAACAGTTCTGGAGGCTAGATATCTGAAATCAAGGTGTCAGTATGGTCATGTTCCCTCTGAATTCTCTAGGGAAGAATCTATTCAATGCCTCTCTCCTGGCTTCTAGAGATGGCCAGTAATCCTTGGCATTCCTTAGCTTGTGGAAGCATAACTCTTATCTCCACCTCCGTCTTCACATGGCCATCTTCTCTGTCTTTTCCTGTCTGTTTCTTATCTTCTTTTCATATGGGATTAAGGGTCTTTCCTACTCAAGTATGACCTCTTCTTAATTTACCTCATTCCATCTGCAACAACTCTATTACCAAATAAGGTCATTGTTCCAGTTTGCCAACGCTGCCATTACACAAAATGCCAGAAACAGATTGGCTTTTTTAAAGGGGATTTATTAGGTTACAAATTTACAGTTCTAAGCCCATAAGAGTGTCTAAACTAAGGCATCAACAAGAGGATACCTTCACCAAAGAATAAGTGATGGCATCTGGAACATCTCTGTCATCTGGGAAGGCACGTGGCTGGTGTCTGCTGGTCCTGGGTTGTGTTTCAGCTCCTCTCTCAGCTCCTGTGGGGCCTTAGCTTAGTACCTCCAAGTATCCTTCTTTCTGCAACTCCAAGCAACTCTGATCATCTCTAAGTGTCAGCCAGTGTCTCGGTCTGGGTCAGCTCTTTCTAAAGGACTCTAGTAAACTAATCAAGACCCACACTGAATGGGAGGGGCCACATCTCCATGGAAATAATCTAATCAAAAGTATCCCCTACAGTTGGGTGAATCACATCTCCACTGAAACAACCTAATCCAAATATCCCACAAGATTGGATTAAAACATAGCTTTTGGGGGGACATAATATATCCAACTGGCACAGTCACATTCTGTGGTATTAGGGCTTAGGGCTTCAACATATCTTTTTGGGGGACATTAGTCAACCCATAACAGTGCTTAAGTCCTCCTTCCTTTTTTTGGACTTGGAGTTATGTGTGCCCTGCTCCTTCCTAACTTATTTCCCCCCTCCTTCAGTGCACACACTTCAGGGTCTCAGGTTTTTGTGTTTCCTGATTTATCATTTCTCTTTATTTTCCCCCATCCAACCATATTTTCTGAGAAATAATTTGAATATTCATGTGAATAGGGTATATATGAGCATTTTCCAAACTCTGTTATGGGTCCAAGAGCAAGCAAGCACTGTTCTGAGAACGTATTATTCCATACTTCAAAATATTTAGGGAATAGGCATTTTAAATCCTCCCCTTGGCATTTCACAGTGCAAGTTAACATGTGAAAGTTTTGAAAGTAAAACAAGATACAGGTTTAACTTTGTTTTACAGTTAAACAAGCCAACTCATTTGCCAGAAGGAAGACCAATCTGGCTATATATGTTATTGTCTCTGAATAGATATTTTCTCTTAACAACAGCTTAAGATGAGCCAGCTATTATTAAGTAGGAAAGATAAATTATGTCCCTGAAATCCCGTCATAAAGACTGCCTTCTATTTCTCTAATGTATGAGAGGACTCCTGTAAATACACTTTAAGTAAAGCTCTCATAGACTTATGCTTGGGTCAGAATTTTTTCCCTCAAGTATGGGAGTGTGTGCATTTGGTATAGAAAAATGTGAAGCTGGAAATGTGATTGGGGCCAGATCATAATGACCTTATGAGGAGTTCAAGAGTTAGCCTATCCATATTGGGGAGCTATTAAAAATTTTTAAAGAAAAAGAGTACATGAGAATATCTGTCTTCTCAAAGATCAGTGGGCTGGCAGGATAGAGGAGTGGGAAGGGGAATGTGAGTTAGGTGGCTAATTTGAAGGATGTGACGATAATCCCAGTGGTGACGTGGAGGTCCTGAATGGTTTCACAACACTGGAAAGCATTCGAGCTGCACATTGAGGAATATTTAACTTGAGAAAATAGAGAAAAGGAATGTGCAATGATGACTCAATTTTCTAGCTTGGGTTGATTGATAATGATAATGTAGTTAACTGAAAATGAGAATATGGGAGAAGAAATGCTTGGGAGTATGAAAGGACAAGGGTGATGAGTTTGATGCTGGTCATGTAAAAGTAATGAGGGCAAGGCATTTTAAATGAGACCATGCTTGCTACATTTGCCTAAGAGCAGAAAGGGCAGTGAGGTCTCCTCTCTAGGCATATTGCAGTGCCCACTCAATGCCATTGTGTTGTTGCTTTTATCTCTTTTCTCATTGACTGTCTAGTAACCACTCTTTGACATTTGCTGTGGTTTTGCCTCTCAAGGGTCTGTTTACCTGACAAAAGTTTTTCAATCATTGTGAGTAAAAGGCCAGTGTTCTAGTTTGCTAATGCTGCCGGAATGCAAAACACCAGAAATGGATCAGCTTTTATAAAGGGGGTTTATTTGGTTACACAGTTACAGTCTTAAGGCCATAAAGTGTCCACGGTAACACATCAGCAGTTGGGTACTTCCCCTGGAAGATGGCAATGGTGTCTGGAAAATCTCTGTTAGCTGGGAAGGCGCGTAGCTGGCATCTGCTCCAAAGTTCTGGTTTCAAAATGGCTTTCTCCCAGGACGTTCCTCTCCAGGTTGCAGTTCCTCAAAAATATCACTCTCAGTTGCTCTTGGGGCAATTATCCTCTCTTAGCTTCTCCAAAGCAAAAGTCTGCTTTCAAAGGCTGTCTTCAAACTGTCTGTCATATGCAGATGCTCTCTCAGCTTCTTCGCATTCTTCAAAGTGTCCCTCTTGGCTGTAGCAAGCTTGCTCCTTCTGTCTGGGGAGCTACTTCTCAGGTGCAATCAGGGTAGCTAGAGTAGGAGTTTGCTTATTTGGTGTAATGTGAAGAAGTAAGTAAAGGACCCCACGAGGCCAAATTATATGTATATACCACTAGCTTTCTCCAGTTGTTAAAATCACTCATTCTGTCTTTAGGTGGTGAAAACATGACATTGCAGAGGTAAAATTGCCCCTCTCAAGACTTAAATAAACTTTAGTATTAGTTGTGCCAAGGATTCTGAACTTAAATAAGTCCATTAATTTTTTGAACTTTGATATATTCATCTTAAAAGAACTGCCTAATAATAACTACCTTGCTTTTATCATAGACCTAAGTATCAATGGAAATTATATGTAACAGTATTTTATAAACTATGCAAGTCCAAACTTACATAAAGGACTAATATAATTAAGCTGAAGCACAGAAATTGTCCATTAGAACATAAACATGCCATTTTGAAGAGCTAGCACAAATCTTATCAGTTCAAGTTAATTTAAGAGTTAGCCAATTAGACACTCAAATAATTTGATGGAGAAGTGGATTAAAAATATTTAGGCAGGGGACTAACATGAAAACACCTGGCGTGTGGGAGGAAGGAAAGAGCACTACATATATTATTTCTTTGTTTTGAAAACTATGTAAGTTGATTTCCAGTAAAATCATTTCTAGTTATTGCTATTTGGGCATTTATAAATTATTTTTATGCAGCAGTGAAATTATTGAGCCAAAGAGTATCAACATATTTTCATGAATTTTGATATGAATTACTAAATTGACTTTTAAAAGTACTGTACCAGTGTATTTTAACAACCAATTAATTAATGAATTTATTAATTTTCTTACACACTTGCTGACACCTCTTGCTAAAGTAGGTACAAAATGATATTTCATATTTTAAAAATATTTGTATAGATATATTTGGTGTGGTTGAGCATTCTTTCTCACATTCCAGTTCAATTTGTATTTTGTCTTACATGCATTATTTGTGGTTTTTATCTTTTAGAAGAAAGTGGTCTGAATATCAAGAGATGGTTCCAATAGCCCATTTGGCATTCTGTAATCAGTGCTGAGAATTTCCTTCTTCTAAAACAATTTCTTTCTTCCTTTGTTTTTCAATACTATAAATATGCTCCTATATTTTCTCTAGCCACTGTGGCTGCCCCTTCTGAATTTCCTTTGCAGGCTCATCTGTGACTGGCTTTTAATATTTGGTGCTCTGTATTCTTCCCATAGATGAACAACAGTTCAAATACCGTCTGTATTCTGATGACTCTCCTATCTATATTTCTAGACCAGACCTTTTCTGACTCCCAATTTGTTTACTCCAATCTCTTCTTGGAGGTCACAAAGGCAAACAACCTCAGCATGTCCCAATATAAACTCTTGATCCTTTCCATCTCCTAAACCTGATTCTTTTATGTTTACACTCAGCAGCAGTACTATGACTCTCCTGGTCACATATACATGAAATTTTGGAGTCATTTTGATACCTCCCTCATTCAATCCATCACTGTCTCTTAAAATTTTGCCCTCTTTGTTTCAAATATCTCATTCCTTTCTTCTCTCATTTTCATCTAACCCCCAAACTATACTTTCTTGTCTAAACCATTGCAGTAGATTCTTGAAAGATTTCCTTGCACCCTACATTGTAACCACAATAATGCTTTTAACTTGAATATGCTAACATGCAAATTTTACTGGTTAAAACTGTTCATTGGAATTAAAGATCAAAATCCTTAATATAGTCTACAAAGCCCTGTAATATCTGTCTGCCTTCTTACCACTCTCACAGAGGACATGATTCAAATTACTCCCTGTTCTACCATGTGATCATATAACGATCCTTCCAGTTTCAAGGTGTCAGCATACCCTGTTTCCTCTGCACAGTCTCTCTTCATCTAGATTATCAGTCGACTCAGAAATCATTTACATAGGAAGCCATCCTTAAAGTCCCATCTAGATAATCCACCTCTTCATTTATCTATAATTACTGCACCCTGAATTTCTCCTTCATAACAGTTATCACAATTAGAATTAAATATTTTATTTAGTAATTGATTAAATGATTGACTCTCCCATAAGCTGAAGAAAGGCAAGGCTAGTAAAGAAAAGAACTAGTAAGTATTGATTAAAAAATAATTAGTTACTTAACCTATTTTTAAGTTTTAAAATGGGAGATTATTGTTCTAAGTATCTCACACAGTTACTGCAAAGATTATATATGATAATGTATATAAAATCACTCTTGAACTTGACAGTAAGTATAAATATTTCTCCAACTCTATTCAAACAGGCTATTTCCACTATAAGTCTCCAGGATTTGAAACATGTAGTTAAATAATGTTTGGAGGCTTACATTAGACTTGAGTAAGCTCGTTGGGTGCCCAACTTGTAAAATAGACTGCTTTTAAAATTTTCTGTTTCTAGTAGGCATCTGACAGTGTGTCCTCATTAGAGGTCAACTAACCCTGATTGGCTCTGGCTCACACAGTAGTCTTCCTTTTCTAAAAGAAAAAAAAAAAAGAGTGACAACCAAAGAGAAGGACCATTTGCCTGCTTTCTTGGGACTGGTAACAACTACTGTGATTTAGGTAATAGACATGATAGTAAAAATAAAGAATGTATATTTCCCTGTTTGGCATATAACATTTGTATAATTTAGAACTCTTGATATATTGGTCTTTCAGAGGCACATGGTCTGATCACATGTCAAAAAAATGCCCAAAAGACAAACAACAGTCTTCCCTACCTCTTTTGTTTTGCAGCAAAAAGGATGTGGTAGGTCACTGTAAATTTGCTTTGTTAGGTCAGCTGGGCTGCACAAACGAAGTCAACTTGGTTATGATTTAATGAGCCCAATGTATCCACCAAAAAATTCTGGGATCCCAAGACCATACCCAATTGAGAATACGATGGTGTCATATACCAATATAAGTACACAGAGGGAAGGGACAAGTGTATATTAAATATTAACTCAGAGTTAAGAATTATACTAAAGAGATAGAATATATAAATATAAATGATCAACAGAAAAGGTTTAATGTATATTTTGTAAGTTAATACTTTTACTTTTAACTTAATTTAACCTGCATTGTGTGTCCAACACATTTCTAATTGGGCCCGATTATAATTACATATGAACAAAATATAAAATTTGGGGGAAAATAATTATTCTTTAAGTTGCATGTTATTGACTATATATAGTATAAATACATATATATTAAAATAATGGTTGGTTTCAGATATGATGAACACAGACTCATCTTGAAATGTACTGGGAACTCTCTCTAATTTTGAGATAATTTCAAACTTACAGGAAAGTTGCAAAAGATAATACAGAAATAATTCATAGAACTCCAACAATGCCCCTCATCCAGATATCCAGATTTATCAACTATCAGAATTTTGCCACATTTATTCTATCATTCTCTATATCTACTTATCTATCTATCTATCATCTATCATCTATCTATTTCTATCTCTCTATTATCTATCTATCCTAAATAATTGAGAGTAGGTTGCATATATGATGTTTCTCTAATGGAGAGCTCTCTTTTTATATATGCTTGTATCTATATGTGTCTGTGTTCCTTTTTCCTCTCTTTCTTTCTTTCCAGAAATCTAGCGAATTATTGATACAATGTTTGAATCTTTCCCTTTTGTTAGCTCACTGATGCTTGGTAGACTAAACTCACATATAGAGCTAAAATTAGTTAAATGCTTGAGAAGATTTTAAGAACAACAGAAAGCTAGGGAAAGTTGTAGTCTAAGTTGATTTCAACTTTTTGTGTTTTGCTCCTAATGATATTGAATGAATTTCAAAGATTCATACCCAAAATTTTGAAAACTGAATGTAAAAGTGTACAATTTATGTTTAGATTTTCCATATTGATCCTTTCTGCATTTAAAAAAAAATAGTTTCATGAGAGAGACATTAAAATATTGTTTTGTTTTACTATAACAAAAATTATTAAAATTATATAATAAAATATGCTGCTTAATTTCAAATCTGTAATATAATTCAGTATTAAAGAAAAGATAGCTTAAAATGAAAAAGGTAACTTCCAACTATTTTGAAATTCTTTTCATTTTTACAACATAAGCATTGTTTGTATACAATAGAGAGAAGATAATATGGCCAATATGCCTTTGAAATTATTAATCCACACAGAAAGCCAATCCAGGTAACCTAGAATTTTCGGTGGATATTTTAAAAATCTTTATTTCATGTTTCCCCAACTTTATGTCCCAATTTAATTGGTTAATTGAACATTTTCAAGTTTGTGCTGAGTAGACCCAATGTGAATACCCTATAGCATTTTGCAAATGTCTATCACTTTACTAATATCTTTTGTTTATACATTTCTATACTCTTTCAACTGAATTTTGATGTGATCTTACTATTCCCCTCTTTATGTCATTATGCCCACTGAGTAGCTGGTTTTACTTTTCAGTCGCACAGTATCTTAGCAGTATTGTTGATCAGTGATGCGTATCACATTTTTTTCTTCAGCTTTATACTCTAGACTATGCATTAGGTGGCAATTTAAAATAGTTGACATGTGTGTCTTCATTTATTGAGTACTTACATATCTTATTGGGTACCTCATGCCATACATTTACCTATTTATATTAAAATTGGGCATTAATATTTTTATGTGTAGTTTATCAACAAAAACCACAGAATACAGAGCTGGAATTATGTAATATGTCTAGTCTAATTATAAAACTCACATACAATTATTAATTTTTAAATTCTGATTAATTGTCATGAAATATGCTTTGTTCTACTGGTATTTTAAATTATTCATCCTTAATTTAATATATTCAGAACCTCTATTTTTTCCTTTTCTCTCATTTCTTGTTTCATTTCTCTCCCTTTTCCTTCACTCTTTCATTCTTTAGAGCTTAAACTTTACTTTTTTTCTTCTTTCTTTCCTTCTTTCTCAGCATTTTAATGAATACAGTTGATATTTTTTGATGTGTAACTCTCCTAACAATTTGCTGGGATTTGGTGATGTTTTGTCAGGTTTATTATTTTCTCTTCTTTCCTGAAACAGTGGATACATTGCCTCCAGACACATAGTAATTGCTTACAAAAAGCAGGACAGTACTAGGAGTCAGAATGAAAAAATGAAGTGAAAAGATTTAAAAATACCCATGCACCATGAAGAATACAGTTTACGATAACAGCAGTTTCCATTTTTCAAATGAAAGTTAAGACACAATTTAGAAGTTATAGTTCAAGGGATAATTTAACACACCTTTATTGAGCATTTATGTTCTGTACAAGAGATTCCTTGTTTGGATATTTTCAAAATTCCTAGTTTCTGGTGTTGCAGTGTCGTGGTGGAAGAAGTCAGACACAGTTAAAGTTCAGTTAATTACTAGATCAATCATGCCTATCTTCCCGATCTAGCATCCTAAAATTTTTGATGAAATTTGGAAAGTGAAAAAACTCAAGGAGCTAGTTTATATGCTGTAACAATCAAAAGAATTTAATATGCATTAATGGCAATTACAATCTGTGCTCAAATAAAGTCAACTTCAGATTATATAAGGGGCAAGATGTTTTATTTTATCAAATGCAAGTAGAAGTATGTCTTTTGAAAATACTGGTGTGGTGGACTGTGAGATCTTTTCTTAGGTTTTCTTCTTCATTTAGAAAATTTCAATTTGACCTCAACTGCCTCTCTATATGTTCATTTATCCACTTATTTACTTGTTGTTAAATGTATATGTAGAAGTGCTCTAGCTTTTCAAAAATATTTTGGCTCACATATGTTGTTTTGGCTTAGAATTATATAAAGAACAAGATATTTCTTAGCATTTTCCCATGCTTTTTTTAATTTCTGAGACTTTTTAAAAAAAACTTTAATGTTTTAGAAGGCATAAAACATTGTAGTTTGTAACCCTCATTTAAAAGAAAAGACCAACAAAAACAATAAAAATTCCAGGTTTAAAAAAGAGTATATGTATGATGCCTTTGTCACTGCCTCCTATGTAAGAGTTTAACTTCTTAGCTGGCCTATAAATTATTTTTTCTTCAGATTTGTCACCTTAGTTGAGTTATGTGCATTTGTAATACCATTTATAGATTAACTTTTTAACATAAATGTGACATTCTAATCTTGCTGTATTTTCAAAGAGATAACACTATGTTTTAGTGTCCTGGCTAAAAAAATACCATTCAATGGGTTGGTTTAACAATAGGAATTTATTGGCTCTTGGTTTCAGAGGCTAGAAGGCTTGCTTCCTCCCAGGGTGGGTATCTTCTGGCTGACCAGCAATTTCTTGAGTTCTTTGGCTTTTCCATCACATGTGGCAATGCACAGGATGGTGTCTTCTTTCTCCTCCAGTTCCACTGATTTCCAGCTTCAGCCTGCTTCCTGCCATTTCTCTCTGTCTGACCTTCACTTTGCTTATAAGGGGCTCCAGTAAAATGGATTAAAGACCAACCTAATTTAGTTGGGCCACACCTTAGCTGAAGTAACATACTGAGGAGATCTTATTTACAACAGGTCCAAACCCACCGGAATACAGACCAAGACCAAACAACATGTCCAAACTGGGGTACACAATTCAATGCGTGTCACAGTGTTAGAGAACAAAACAAAAAGTTATCCTCAAATATTGCTTGTCACATGCCAGTTAACATAATTAAAGACAATAGAAATTGCCAAATTTATCATATATATATATATATATATATATATATATATATATATATATATATATATGTTTTAATATTGGCAGAGAAAGGAGTGACAGATACATGCAGAGGGCTATCATTCAGGCAGAAAGTATTTTCAACCCTCCCAACTGACTTTTAAGATAGTGTTGTCTTAAACAATGGGAATTTATTAGCTCATAATTTTGAGGCTAAGAGAAATTACAAATCAAGGTGTCATCAATGTGATGCTTTCTTTCCAAAGACTGGCATTCTGGGGCTGGCTGCCAGGGATCCCTGGTCCTAGGCTTCTCTGTCACATGGCAATGCAAATGGCTGCCTCTCCTGGCCTCTCCCTTATCTTTGGGTTCTGTTGACCTTCACCCTCTTGCTTCCCAGGGCTTTTTCTCTATCTGTCTGAATTTCATTTTGCTTTTAAAGGTCTCCAGTAATAGGATTAAGACCCATCCTAAGTGACATGGGCCACACCTTAACTTAAGTAACTCTATCAAAAAGTACTACTTACAATGGGTTCACATCTACAGGAATGGATTTTGTTTAAGAACATGTTTTTCTGGGGTATATACAGCTTCCAACTACCACAAATAATTAGTCTACCATTCCCTAAATACTCTAAAAGGTAAGGGGGTGTGTAAGACTAGACAAATCTTGGAATCATAGAAATTTAGGGTTTCAAGGCATACTGAAGATTAGCTCAATTTTCAAATTGGACTCAGGGAAAGGAATTTTTCCTTGATCTTCCAAGAGGAAGTTATTTTTAAAAAAGTGTTCTCACTATTCTACACTGCAGCATTTATCATAAGATGATTATTACTTATTTACATTTTTATTTCTCATTAAATGGTAAGTTTCTTGAGTACAAAACCTGTGCTATGTGCTCTGTATCCTTATAGCACAGCACTCTACCTAGAATATAGTGGAGATCATTACTGAATAAATGATGATGACAGACTTCTTTCTACAGTAAGTGGCCACAAATCTGTGCTTGAAAACATCATTTGCTAGGAAATGCAAGACAACACATGACTGTGAATTCCATTTTTAGGTAATTTAACTTCTCTTGATACAGAATTCTATCCTTTTTAATACTCTACATTGACTAATTTTACTACCTTGGGATCATAAAAAATGGGTGTAAACCCTCTTCTACATGATAATCCCTCAAATATTCAAAGGCAGCTATCATGCTCTACCATGTTCATCATATACTCTCTATGACTCACTCATGCCATCCCTTTACTATATTTAAGTTGTTGTTGTATATTAAGTTATATTCCTATTTATCTCAGCAAAATTTATCAGTGTAGTAGGCACTCAGCTAGGCAACCTATGGCATAAAGTTGAGTAGACATGCTTTGTTCTGCTGAAATAGCTGATACATTTTTAATTTCAAAATACCATGGGATTTTGTCATATATTATCTTAAGATGGTATCTGAGCTTTTAGATAAGCACAAGGTGCTGTGTAACAATAGAGAAGAGACTTTGAGCCCAACCAAAGTGATAAGATTAGCAATTATTTTATTTCATTTCACCCTATTAGATGTGACATTTTATTCATAGCTGTCAAGATCTCTTTGGATCTTTATTCTATCATACAAATTACATTCTTTCCTAAATTTCTTCATCACTCACAGATCTGGTAAGCTTTTTTTTTTTTTTTTTTTTTTTTTTTTTAAATCTTCCTATTAAAAATATTGAAGAGTACAAGACTCAGGACTGAAGTTTATGACATATCTTGACAATCTTTCCTCTAGGTTGACTCACCCATTACATGGCTCAGCTAAATATTTCCTACTGCTTACAATGAACAATTTGACCTAATCAAATTTTTTCTTAAAATGGTAATTCATTATTCTGTAAAAATCACGTTTCCATTAAGTAATTCAAAACTCTTTGATGCAGTTGACTTCAAAATATTTCTCTTGAACTGTTAGATGCCCATGTTCTTGCTCTGGGAATTTTGGGGTTACAGCAAAACCACTTATTTCCTGAAGAGCGAAATTGTGAATTATAGACATTTCACTGCTACATAAGCAATTATGTCCCCCTTCTTTATGCTCAGACCTATGACTCTAGGAGACACAACAATTAACCTTGGTATCTCTGACCATAGCTCTGAACCTTCCCTGGATCAGAGTCTCTCTTCACCAGTCTCTACGTGTTTCTAGTCATTAGAACTATGTTAAATTGAGAATGAGGATGAAAACGTAGTGCTTCCCTGTAAAAAGCCTCTGGAAACTATCAATTATCTGAAAATTGAAGGAGATTTAATTAAATAAAGTTAAATAAGAGACATGCTGTCTTCTGTTTTATACTTTCAGATATGGTGAATAGAGAAACGTAGTAGAGACTTAAATATATTTTACTTCCTCTTACATACTTTTTCTTTAAAGTTTGAATTGGTGAGCCTGTATGTGCAGCAGTGGCCAGGAGAAGGTTATTATAAATGTTTTTTCACCCATAAATATTTACATTTGAGCTACCAACATCCTTATACCCTGGACCACTACTGAGTATCAATTAGGAGTGGAGCAGATGCAAGAGCAAGGTAGCTAAATTTTCCCCATGAAACAGCAGGTAATTCAAGGAACACCCATGTGACTATGCATCCCTAAATATTATAAGGTTTCTTATAATATAACTTCTGGTTTATATGACTTTTCTTCAGTCTTTAGCATTATTGATCACTCCCTTCTTTCCCTCTGCTTTGTCACCATGCTGTCCTGATTTTCTCACTATTTCCTATGAAATAAGATGTTGGATTAAATAAGCTGTAAAAAAAAGTGATAATACCCAGTATCTCACTCAATGATTGTGGTTTTATAGCTGTGGGATAAGCCCTGGACTGGAAGTTTTGGGAATTTTCTCCCAGTAATTCTAATATGTAGCTGGATGTCAGAACAGTGTCTTAAGGATTGAACTATATGACATTGCCTGAAAAAATGGGATTGTCATATGGTTCAACCTAATATTTTTCTTTCCATATATTTACATTTGGCACAATTAAGAAAAAATAAAATAATAAAATATGTTTATATAAGTTTACTATGTATCTGGAACTTTGCACATAAACTCATTTAATATTTACTAAAATCCTATTGGGTAGATACTATTAATATTCCTTTTGCCAGAGGAGGGAACTGAAGCAGAGAGAGGTTAAATGACTTGCCCAAGGCCACACAGCAGTTATTCATAAGGTATCTGTTTACTGACTAGACTGTAAGTTCCACAAGGGCAGGGATCATTGTTTTGTTCACTCATGTCTCTCAAGTGCTTAAAACAGTGTCTGGCATATATAGGAGCTTAATAAATATTTATGAAAAAGGAAGAAAGATAGAAAGGAATTTGAATATTTATCTTTTAATAAATTATATGTGTTAGGTTATCATACAAAGGCATAAACAAGAGGATACCTTCACTGAAAATGGCCGATGGCGTCCAGAACACCTCCGACAGCTGGGAAGTCACGTGGCTGAGGCCTGCTGGTCCTTTGCTCCCAGGTTGTATTTCAAAATGGCTCTCTCCAAAATGTCTCTTTTAGCTGGTCTGAGCTCCCTCTGTCTGTGAGCACTCTTATAGGACTCCATTGATTTAATTACGACTCACCCTGAATGGGCTGGGTCCACATCTCCATGGAATTAATTTAATCAGATGTTTCTACACTAATCAGTCTGCCCCCAGAAGATTGCATTAAAGAATATGGCTCTTGGGGGGGGACATAAAATATCCAGTTGGCAAAATGCCTTAAGTTTGGACACTTTTATGGCCTTAGAACTATAAATTTGTAACCTAATAAGCCCTTTATAAAAGCCAGTCCATTTCTGGTATTTTACATAATGGCAACCTGAGCAAACCAGAACAGCCTACTTACTACCAAATGTTATAGCCACAAAACAGAAAAATAAATACAAGTAATATTTATTTTTTCCTCACGTTTATGTTACCATAAAATGCAAAACATAAATATTTCATTTTTTAAATCATGTATTAAAGGTATTACCCTAATTGTAGATAAAATTATATGCATGGGACCATTGGCATAATAAATTAGTCACATTAAAAAAGAGAAATACATATATTTTAATATAAGAATGAAAAACATTTGCAAGAATAAAATCTGTTGAAATTATATGGGGACACACTAACCTCTCATCACACTTTAAGTTCAGGTAAGGAGTATTTTTGAGATAATGTCTGCAAGCTTTCAGGGACAGAGGCCTAATTTGAGCATATTCTGTTTAGGGAAAGATAAAGGCCTTTTTATCTTCAGAGTAGTGATGCGGAGACACAATAGGCCTGATACCTGCTTTCCAGATTACTTGTGAGTCATTTGGTTCTTTTATTAGCTCTTTCTTACATTACCATATTGTCTCCTTTTTCTTGCTGTTCTTCCTTTGTTTGGGACAGCAAAATCAGGAAATATGCTGCACTTGTGACTGGTAGAAATCAGGACTGAGGGACTGTGTCGTTCCCGTGTGGTAATGTTAGCTCCTCTGCACATCTGATATTTAAGTGTGTATCTCTCAGCACTGCCAGATGGGATGAATCTGGACTCCCAGGACTTGAAGTCCTAAATTGATCAAGACACATTGTGAAAATAGTAGCTACTGTTCCATGAGCTGTCTATGCACTAGGAACCCTGATGCTATTCCCTAATATATACTACCCAGAGAATTTTAGACTTTTAATTTAATTCTCATTTAGCAGCACTTTGGGTGAGGGTCTGAGATAACTGCTTTGGGAGATGTGTTTGGCATGTTGCAAAATATATAAAATGTTATCTGGTAGAAGAAAAACTAGCTCTACTGAGAAGGAAAGCTGTTCTATAATTAAATTCAAGTTTTAGTAATTAAGTCAGTCTTTAGTGTCAGCAGCACTGCTAGGTATCTGCCTTTACATAGATGCACTTTACATATAATGCTGGTATTTATTAATTACTATTCCAGGACTACTTGCTATGGTACATGAGATATAACTGAAATACCAGCTGAAAGTCTACAGATTTGAAAGAATGCATACTTGTGAGTTACTCATGGGTTTGTTGTATGCCACAGTATACAGGGACTATCAATCAGTTTACTGCCTCTTTTTTCTTCCAAGTTTTTGATTGCTTCTGTAAACCACAAAAGGACTCATTAGGCTTGCTTCCTTTTTGTTTCAAAGTCCCAATGCTTAAAGCACTTTTGCAAATAATGATTTGAACTTGGGTGAAAGTTTCTGAAATATACTGAAGATCAAACCACTCATCTAATATCAAACATTTCAAACAACAGAACCCAGAAGTAAAACCAATTTCTAAAATATCAGTAACGAAATTGTTAAGAGATTATGTGGTAATTATACCCCAGCTAATACAACCAAAATGAAAAAATGCAGAAGTAACAGGGGAAGATAAGGACACTGGCATTAGTATGTATGTACAGGCTTGTGTGTCATGAATGGCAGAGTATGAGAAAAGTGAAAAAGATAATTATAAAAATAGCTAATGTTCTGTTTATATTTCTATTTACAAACTAATTACCACTTCAAATACAACTCCTTGACATGACATATGATTATTACAATTAGCATGGACTTTGATATCCCAAGTATGCTTGAATTATACAAATACTACACTTCACACCTAGAAAACAGGGTCACCTGATACTTCAGAGGTTGCATACTTGGAGACGGTGGAAGATTCTAGGCAGCAGACATTGTTGTGAAGACCAGTAGAGGATTTTAAAAAAAATGAGCTTGAATGTCTTGGGAAGGGCACATTGAATCATGCTGCCAATGAAGCCTTATCCACTTTCATTACATTTGTACTTAGCTCTGAAGGCATTTGAATTTTTGAACCCTGAGTATACAAACACTCAGATCAAGACAGTTTTTTTAATGAAATAATTGCTCTTGAAAATTAATCAACTTAAATATGCACTTTTTTTTCTGAAAGATACATGTCATTGTTTTTGTTTGCAACTGGGTAAGTATATATTCATTAATATTAATCAATTTGACTTGTGTGGAATTTCTCTTGTGGTATAAAAATAAAATTTAATCAACATCGCCTCTTTCAGGACTAGAGGTTATTTCATGGCATTGACTAATTCATCTCTAAGTTCATAGAGATGCAAATATGTACACACACACACACATATACAACATGCTATAAAATAGTCTAAGAATGTGTATGAAATATGCAACATTTTTTATTCAAGGGAAAATTTGTATAAGTGAGACCTTCACCTATAGGGAATGAGACCAATATTAACTCAAGATTTCATGCGTGTCATATTTTATAGGAAAATACTTTTAGAACATTTTTTATGATATTTAATAGATTGCTGTTTTCTATCCCCTTGATTTATTGAAGCTATTGCTTTAGTTACATATTTTGCTCCTGAATTAATTGAGTTTACAAGTTCTTAAAAGTAAAAAAAACATAGAAGTAGTAAATTAAAAGAAAATATAAGAATTTCCACAAAAAGTCATAAGTGAAAAAAGCTTCTTTTGCTGGTGTCACCTTTTCTTTCTGTGTTGAAGACTTTGAAGGCACAGGAAGAGGAAAGAGCTTTTGTATGTGAGTTAATCATATCCTTGTTAACCTTTTGCCTTCAGCTACAATGACATTCATTCTTCATATCACAGTAGACCTCATCAGCAGGAATATACTTTTATCTTTGCCGCCTGATTTTACAGGACTGGAGGGAATTGGCACCACTAGGGAATCATTAAAAGGATAATGGACAAATTATTTTCTCATATCTTCATTCAGACTTCTTTCCCACTGGTGCCTTCCTCCTCAGTAAGCATCAGTCGGAATTATTCATTAAAAACTGAGAGATAGAATATTGTCCCGAGGGTGAATGGTGGAGGAGAGCTAAAAGAAACTTGGAAGCAAGAATTAGACTCAATATGCCAAAAAGAGATTCGTGGATTATTTTCTTTGTGGCCGTATTCAAGTGAAAGAGGATAGAGTGGTACAGAAACTGACATACAAATATCAAAGCCATAAAAGTATAGGTGGTTTACAATATTAAAAAAAATCTCATTTCCCAGAAAAGTGATTTCAGCAAAAGCCCAAATATTTTCATTTTTTAGAATAAACATTTTCTTTATTTTTTTTTTCTTTTTGGTTGAACCTGTTAATGCAGTGAGACACAAGTTGTTAGTAATTAGATTTGAGCATCTGTCTCACTGTTATTGAGAAAATACTGAGTAGTTAGTAAGTCCCTGTGCTTAATGTGGGGCTTTTCTTCCTTCAACAGAAGAAAGCTCTGATTACATGACCTATTGGAACGTGTCTCAACCTTCGTCTCCTGGACTACTCTGGTTCAGGTTTGTCTCAAGTAGGATAGGTTATAGGGAGAATTGCTTCATGAAAACTTTGATTTAGAAAAAACTAAACAAAACAAACAGAAAAAACAAGGAGCCAGTGCATTTCAAGGGATAGCCTGAATGCACAGCCTCAGAGGAATATCCTTTTAGAAGCATGATTATTTAGCCCATATTCCTGAGGTTTGATGGCTTAGCATGAGCCTAGTTCTTCTTTGGTCTGAACTCACACTTCCAGGCTGTGAAGGAAGCAGGATTTGATTTGTCAGACTTCTTTATCATGTGTTAATGATTATCAGATGCAAAACAGATTTCCTAAAGCACAGCTATCATAAAAATTGTTTCAAACAATGTTGTAAGTGACAAGATGCTGTTACCTACTCCCTTTGTCATTAAGAAGTGACACAGATTCATGATTATAGGAATAATGATGGAGAGAATAGTTTTCCCATTGGAAATATTCTTAGCTTTTTAATTTTAATCTCCTATAATCAAACAAGAGAGTATAATATTGTGTACTTTTACATGGAGAAGAGTAATGTATTTTTTTTTCCATGGGCAATGAATGGAGATATTACAAATTCTGTTTTCAGTTTTAATGCAGCTTTTCTGGGAACTCTCCCATCATTTTCTGTTCCAAATTTAGCAGGTGGATGCACTGTATTTAACTTAAAATTGTTGTAGGCTACTTTATAAAACATGAGCAAACTGGGCTGAATTTAATTCTGAGTCTGAGTATTAAAAATATGAAGAGGGAAATGATGGGATTGCTAATGGCTCAAAGTAACAAGGTTATAAATAATAAACTGCTCACTGTTCTCATGTATTTTTAGTAAAGAGATTTGAGAATAGTGCAACTAATCCCCAAAGCCCAATTAAAGTCTCTTGACTAATTTAACAAATTCATTGTAAATGTGTAACTTGAGATGCTTTAAATAAGCATATACTGCAGAGAAGAAGCTTAATAGCCAAACAGAAAAGCAGTTCAGACAGACATTTTAGCTTTCTCAATTTTCTTAACAAAACAGGTAAAAGAAAAAAAACAAACAAACATAATTAATAGGCAAATCAGGAAGAGAGGATTTCCTTTGAGGTAATGATAGTCTGTCATATTTGCCTTTTAAGAAAATCTTGAGTTAATAAGAAATGGGAATAAACATTCCCAGTAATTTTCTTTTTAATTAAAATATTTTTATCCTTGTTTCTTTTATTTGTGACCTTATTATACGTGGATATTAACATATGGTTAAGAATAGATATACATATTTATAGATATTAATAAGCTACTAATTCAATCTGCTTAATCAGGTATCTGTTGTTGACAACTGATTGAAAGCTGACCCATATGGAGATATAAGATTCACAGGCAGCATGTCCTTTCTCTTGGAAACACTTTCTGCGGAAGCTGCAAATGAAATGAAGCCTACGACTTTCTGGGGAGGCTGGTCCTCAATTTCTCCTGCATAGTTTGGTCCTGGTGGAGTTCTTCCAAAGTGTGCAGACTGCACTTCAATTAAAGAAGTCTGCAGGGCACAGAGAGCAGATGAACAGCAAGTATGTTGGAACTTCTCTTGACAAGAACCTGGCAGGTAGGAAGCCCAAGTGCAAAGCTAGCAATTGGAAATGCTATACTGGAGCAAATATTTAACATACGAAGGGACTGGAATATAATGTTTGTTTTTCCTCATGTTTTCCATTTTCTGGTAACCTTTAGAAGGAAGTGCTTTAGGTTCCAAATCCTACAAAGAATCCAACACATTCATATCTGAGCAGTTGCAAAATCCAAACTTTGTGCTTTTAAACAGGTGTCAGGAGGAAAGGCACCAACTAATAACAAACAAACCAGTACAATCTTTTCTAAACTGAAATCCTGACTGCATTCATTTTGGCTGAGGTTGTTTTTGGAAACTTTAAAAACTCCCAATGAGCGTCTTTCATTTTTGTTAGTGCAGATGATTTTCTTTTGGCTTTTGCTTAGCATCAGCTGACTTTCATGTAAATGTACCATAGACAGGAGGTTGAAATAGCCAGATGGTGATTGCAAAATGTTTTTCTGACTTGTAGCTTCCCTTTCCCTCACCTCTTTCATATGCTGCACTATCCAGTACTATGAACTTGGAGCTGGAGTACACATTATTTTGATGGATGCTCTGCTTCTTTATCAGCTAAAAATGAAGGCAATTGGATGGTTTCATTCATTTAGTTGAGACCTTCACTTCTCAGCATAAGAAATTCTGAAGGAGCCTATCTGGTATCATTTTAATTAGAACTATAATTATAAGTAGTTATGATACAATTAATTGCCAGGTATAATTTAGCTTAGGAACATCATTATCTACTCGTTGTATTTTGTACTTCATGTCTAAAATTCTCGGTATTGCTTCCAACTGCCACCCAGACAGCCCGAGGAGGTACCTATAGAATCCTGAAAATAGACTAATAAAGTGCCTGCGAAGAGTTGAATGATCTCATTCTGTATTCTGATTTGTTCTAAGGCCTTCTGGGGTGCTCAGGTACTTAAGAAAGTTGAATAGGCTGATAGGTAATAAACAACTAGCCTATAATAAGTGTGGACCTAGGCTTTTAAGTGTCCCTAGGGTAATATGATGCCCAAAAAAAGAAAAAAACAAAGCAAAACAAAACAAAACAGCATTACACTATAAAGAAAATATCCTTAACAAAGGAAAGAGGAGGAAGCAGATTTTTAGATCCCCTTTCCCCCAAATGGCTATAATTATGGAAGTTGCAGATATGAATATTTCATATAAACTTTATTATTCTGCAACCTTTTGGAGGGGAAATTTATTTACAGTACTAAATGGATTTGGATGTAGAATTTGATTCTGCAGGACATTAATGATATTTTTTTTTATTTTTTCTTATTAATCGATCACTTAAGATGTACCAGGGATTGTGCTGAGAATTATCCAAATATTAATATAAGCCCGAACAATCCACTAAAATGGATCCTAGCCCCATTTTGCAGAAGAAGAAACTGAGGATTAGTAAGCTTATTCAACTTGCCCATGCAAGGTGACTACCAGGGATCATCTGAATCCAAGCTCTATGCTGTCGACTCTGCTACTTGGTTAATAAATTTAGGACCTTAATTTATTTGGACACAACTTATTATATTTCATTTTTTTCCTAAAGTAAATATTCTTTCTATGTATGTAAAATAGGAACCTATCAGCAAAATTCATGTATTTTCTAAATTGATAACTGAAAGCAGCTTTACTGTTTCAGTGGAATATGCCACCCACCTAATTAGCTAATTAGTTAAGTTTACACATTTAGCAAGAAAAAATTGATGAAATTTCAGAGTCAATATAACCTAATCAGATATGTTACTTTCCATGCAACACTACAGAATGGTGAATTAAGGGCAACACTACAGAATGGTGAACTGAATAGCATTTGAAATAGCTCTTACTGTTATGTCCATTTTTTTTACAAGACCATGACTATTACTCTTCAATGAAACAGATAGAAGATTCCAACATAATAAATCTAATTCACTGTGGGGGTATGTTTAAATAAGCAAATCCTACCCTGTTGGCTTTACGTTATAGAAATGAAGACAGCAGGATTTGTGAGAAAAAGCTCCCACTGAGGCTTGGGCATATCTTTAATACAACCTGGTTGACATCTTTATCTATCTCCTCCACTTGATTGAGAGCTCTGTGAGTATGGAGATGTATTTATTTATGAACACACTGCTGGTGATATGTACAGTACCCGGTGCATGGATAGTAGAAATGAAGAAAAGAAAGAAAGGAAGGAGGGAGGAAGGAAGAGATGGAGGAAGGAAGGAAGGAAAGAAGGAAGGAAGGAAGGAAGGAAAGAAGGAAAGAAGACTTGGCCTCTAGTCATTGCTTTGCTAATAATTGACTGGGGTCATTACCTGAGTTCTTTAACCTCCCTCAGCATCAATTACCTCATGTCTAAAGTGGAGATTGGCTGTGTTGTGAGTTATATGAAGAATGCAAAGGGCTACATCAATTCAAGAGGTTATTATTTTGAATCTAATAATGAGTTTAATGATCACCTAAGAATCAAATTGGATATAATAAATATAGAAAATTAATAGATATATAAAACTCACCTAGAAGGTTAGCTCTGCTAATTTAATATCAAAAACAATTAATGTTCATTAAGACCATTTAGCTTAGCGAATTAGATATGAATTTATTTTCCTGGCATTTGAGTCATATTTTGATTTATCTAATACCAATGACTTCAAAAAAGTTCTTTGCATAAATCATCTTTAAATGAATTTAGAAAACAGATGTTAAATGATCCTTGCAATATGAGTATTAAATTGTGCCATGATGGTCTTTTAAAACATGCCATTGTGAGAGGAAGAAGTACGGATGGATGGTGGTCAAAATTGGGAGCCATGTTACTTTTCTTGTACCTCATTTCTGAAATGCCACATCTGTGGTGGCCATGATTAAACTACCACACAATCATAGAATCTGAAAGATGGGAGAGACCTTAGAAACTACAACTGCCTCAGGGACCTTGCACCAGCTGTTCCTCATACTTTTTCTCACAGATCTTCGGAAGATTGCTGGCTCTTAGTAGCCACTCAGGCCTCAGCTTAGTCATTGTGTCCTCAAAGAGGCCCAGGCCACTCACTCTGATGTAACCGCCAGGCTCTCTCCATCCTAGCACTCCATTTTAGGGCTTCACATCACTTATTCCATTTGACATGCGCTTGTGCATTTGTCTGTTCCTCTCCCCATCACCTTCCCCCAACCCTAGAATGCAAGCACTTTGAAAGCAGGGACTTTGATTATATCTCAAGCATCTGGAACACACTTACTAGGAACTCAGTATGTCTGGAAGGTTTCATGAATAAACCCCTCATTTTACACATGAGGAATCAGAGGAGAAGGCCAGGCGGGGGCTTTGGCCACACTGATGGTCACGGGCAGAGCAAAGGATGGAGCCAGATCTTCCAACACAGGGCTCAATGTTCTTTACTGTGCTTCCTTCATCTCTCTTCACATGAGTTAACTACGCCTGATAGATAAATAAAATTAAGTCATTTCAAGACTGATGTTATAGAGTAAAAGGGAGCAATCAAGGGCCTAAATAGCCATTATGAAGTTGAAGAATACAAATAGCGGGAAGTAGTGTGTAATATCTGTGGAAAAATGGTAGTCAGGGATTCTAAGAGTGAATTTTAAGGGTTTAAGAATAGATCAAGCCAAGCAAAACAGCTCTTGAAAGATCTAATTTGTTAGTATTTTGGATTGAATTACTGACAAGTTTCATCTTGCCAGCCTGAGCTACGGATGTACTAAAGGTGACTGTCACAAAGTATCACTTGTACTTTGAATGTTATGTTTCAACCTGTCCATTCATGATAAGGTCAGGGAAGGCGGTGGATATAGGATGCTTATGAGGAAAGTGAGTAAACTTTAGAGTTTAGAAGGTCAAGGGCATTTGAAGCTAGTTTACTTGCTGGGTCATAAGCATGAAGGCAGGGTAGAAAGAAAGACAATGGTCCAGAGTCCCAAGTTCTTTGTAATTAAGGAAGTGTAACTATGAGATCAGAAGAGGAGAGTAACATTAAAGAGTAGAAAGAGGCACACAGCCAACAGTCATCACCTTTACAAAATTTATTTTTATTATCATGATAATCATTATTACTTGTTTGGCTTTTGTACAAATTTCAAGAAATTATGGTTTGAAAGCTTCAGTAGGAAGTTTGGGTAAAGTCTGTGCAGCCTGGGATGTGGGAGAATGAGTAGCCTCTGCCCAGAGAACTGAGCATGAGAGAAAAATTGTCTTGCTGGGAAAGGATGGGTTTCACTTAAAGCCGGAAGATGGAAGGAGGTCCCTGAATCCATTTTTTATGGCCGGTTTTATCCTGGATTGGATGTTAACAGTTTAAAAAAAAAATGGGAAGGAAGCCCAGTAAACAGATATTAGCTCATGAGAAGACCTTAGACTCCAGAGCCTAGAAATCTGACCAGTTTGGGGAAAGGCAGAGGTGAGAGCACAGGGACTGGTAGTGTTGAATTTCTGGTATTTCTGTAAGAAATGTCTTTTTTAGGCAACTGTGTGATACAGAGAGCATCTCCTACCCAGCTTGCCTGAGACATCCCTCCCCATGACCCCCTGGAAGCACACATGCTTTGGCTTGGTAACTTTGATTGCTGCCTGCCTGCACATATCTTGTTTTGAGAAAAGAGCCCCTACCAAGATGTTTTCCTATTACTTGCACACAAGTCTCTGGCACTTAGCTACCTTTGTCCCTGGTCATATATAACCTATAGGGTGGTTGCCATAGGTGAGGCATACTGGAGTGACCTTCTTGCCAGTTCCGCTGTTTGTAATAAGGTAGCTGCAGTTCTCTGTGTGTAAGTTCCCCTAATAAATGCTTAAGGACCTATCACACTGGGGTTCAGTGCACCTTTCTTCAAAATCTCCACAGGCCCCATTTGAGGCAGTTTGGGGTAACCCCAACTGGGTCTCCCCTATTTCTTCTTTTGGGGCAAGTCGTTCTGCTGGTTCAGTGGGACGTAATGGCAACTGGATCCTAATTTTCTTAGAGGCCCATGGCACAGAGACTGTACTTGATCATGGATATTTCCAGATAGAGAAGATTTTCATTATTGTGGTTGGGGATCTGGGGTGAGGTTTTTACTATTTTTTAAAAATAAGCCGATTTAGCAATGTAAGGCAGTTAGGAATCCCATGGCTCTGCTAAGTTTAATTGCCACAAATTTCTACTCACAGATGAACTGCTCTGTTGCAGCCAGCCTTGAGGGGTACACACTGACACGGTGAACCCCCAGGGCCTGGATATTACATAAGACATTGCCAGCTTGAGTGCCGACCTATTGGTGGGAGAGAAGTAGGAACTGTGGGAAAACAGCTGGAGATTAGCACAGGGAGGATATAAAGAAAGAGAAAGCAGTGAGAATTGGGTCAGACAGAGTTAAGGTTAGCTTTAGAGGGACATGCAATGAGAGAATCTTCTTGGATTTTTATACAGAAGGCTAGTGAACTATTTTTGGAAAGAGACACATTTTCAGGCTTAAATTAAAGAAACAGGTTAGTTTTGAAATGCCTAATGAAACAGTTATTATTTTCACATTGTCATGACAATAAAAGTTTATTTATAGAAATTACACTGGACTAAAAAAGTGTCATTACATAAATACATGCACAGAAAAGAAATGTGTTCCTTACACTTAATCACTTCTGGGAGTGTCTGCAATTTTCTTTTGGAAGTAGTAAGTCTCCAAAAGTAGTTTTCTTCATGGTGAAGAATATCCTATTAAGATAGCATGAATTTTAAAGAAATGCCCAGTTCTAGAAACAGCTAGCATCACTTATACTCTTAAGGAAAATGATGTTCAGAATGGCAGCTGAAACATTGGCATGCCCCTGCCATCTAGTGCAAGCAAATGCAGGTCATAAAGAGGTGGGGTTGCTGCCAGCCTCTGAGACTGCAGATAAGAGCCAGGGAGCCTGAAGACACTCTGGCTGCATGACCCTTATCCATTCTGATCCAGTACTGTTTTCCATTAGTAATTATCAAAAAGCCTAAAGGAGTCAAATAGTCTGGGTTTCTAAAGCTAATCTCCCCCATGGCTGTACTCCTTGGGCTACTTATTTAAGCTGTCCGGGTTCAGTTTTTTTACTTACAAAATGGTTACAAAAGGTTATCCTGAAGAGTAAATGAAATAATGTTTGTACAATGCCTGGAATATAGGGTAAGGCTTCAATAAATATGTTATTTTTTAAAAGATCAGGCTCAGTCAATGAAAATGACCAATCACAAATTTTACCAGCATCCTCATCTATAAAGTGGAGCTATTAATAATAGCTGCCTCTTATGTTAAGCAGATTGAATAGCATAATATCTGTAAAAGATTTCAAACAGTCCTGGTCTATAGAAATCAATTAATGCTGCTACCTCTCGTTCTTATATGAGCTATGTTTTCTAACTTACTTTTTGCTACTTTCTCAGGTTGGCAATGCTTAAAGTAGAGATTGAAAACTGGCACCCCACAGGCTGGATCCAGCCTTTGTGTGTTTTGTTTTGCCTACATGCTTATATGAACAATGACTTTGGATGCGTAAGGATGTAGCATGTGCTCTCTAGGTTGCTGCAGTCTCCACACTGTCTTTTGTCTTATACTTGGCACGGAGATTTAGGAGATACATTTAGGTTCACTTCTTGATGCCTAAACTATTTATTCTAAAATATTCTGTCTGCTGTGTTTTCCTTTGCCCTTTCATTTCTCTCATTCTCATTTTTAAGACTCTTTACTTCTCTTCAAGCTTTAGTTAATATGAAGGATAAAAATAGTTTATGCATTTGCAGGAACCCTGACAATAACACTTCATTGGCTTGCAATAGAAAAATGAATATTGGGTCAATAATGCCATCTCCAAAGTTGCTCCAAAGAGAATTCAATTAATTACCTTTAGCAAGTTTTTCTTCAGTGTAATACAAATGAAAATGAGTAATACTGATTTTCCTTTCCTCACTTTTCATCACTATATGAGATATTTCATTCTTGCTTTCCATATTATTACTTGTTTCACAAAAGGTATTTTAAATTTCATTTTTATAGAGTAGCTAAAATATTCCTAATATACAAACTTACAATAACATTAATATATTAAACAAATGCAAAGTAATGAAAGCATTCTCAGGTCAAAAGAGGGTCTTTATGGAGACATATTTTTTATTTCACAGGAGGTGATACTTACTGGCCCAGCATTTATGCTAATTGGATCAGTAGAGTCTATGATACTTAACATTCTTTGGTGGCAGAACTAATTTTTTGAGTACAAAAGAATGCCCATGAGACTTATCCACTGAAACAAAGCATTTCTATGAAATTATGGAGTACATAAATGTAGTGGATGATTTGTAATGGAAGGGAACTTACATTTGGTAAAAGATATTATTTGAAATAATTTATTTTATATATTTTTGATAAATTATGTATTTTTTTGTGGATGTAGTTAGCATAAAAATTTTGAGGATCAAGGAAGGTATGGCTTGTAGGGGCAATCTAAGAAAAGAAAATAAATTACAGGCCTCCATGCGTGCATCCGTGGTATTCATAGAACCTCAACAGTGTAAGTTGGTGGATTTTCATTTTGTGTTATTGACTCAGCTACTCTCCGGCTGGTTGCTCTTCTATATGTCTCACCACTTCTGCTTCCTGCTAATTATTTATTTTTTTCTATTTACCCCATATTGCTATTTTTTAATATATTAAGAGCTTTAGTTTTTTGAAGTGTTTTGAATTTTGTCCAGCCCCATTTCTGGGTCTAAGTTTTCACAATTCTGTGATCAAAGAGTTCCTTGATCCAATAGATTTGGGATATATTGTGCAAGGGATTTAGGAGATTCACAAGCACGTTAATATATTAAAGACCCTGATGATTTTGATATTTAAAAACCTGTTTGATTTTCTTCAATTTTTCATACTATTTCTTGTATCACAGAACTCTTTATTATTGAATATCTATTAACTTTTCAAGAACTAGATTTACTGTATGCACTCTAGGTTTTATATCATTTTCTTACTTTACTGTCTTATTTCTGTTTTCTTATAACTTTGGCTTAACAAATTGTTCTTGATTCTTTCTCATATTTTTCCTTTCTGTGTGTCCTTTCAGTCTTAGTATCCACTGCTAACTGATGCCATTCTTTTCTTACTTGCTTGCTTGCTTTTGGTTTGCTTTTTCTTAGTTCAAATTTCCCGAGAGAGATATTTCAGCTTCCAGGTATGTTTCCAGGAGTCTGTGGTAGACCAGTGCTCCCAATGAGTAAAACCTGGAGTACCAGATGAAAAGTAAATGTTTTAAGACAATGGACAATATATGAGGCAACAAAGTCTTAAGGGTACAAAATCCTGATAAAGCAAATTCTGAGCAGAGAGGTGAGAGGATATTCTGCAACCATTATTTTTCCCTTCGGACATTTTTTGATTTTTTGCTTGGAGTAAGAGTGAATATTACCTAGAGACAGAGAAACTGGTGGAATCTGCGATCATCTCGTGAGGCTAGAAGGACAAAAATTTTAAATTTAGGGGGCCAGAATTCCCTGTCATAAGAGAGAGCTAAGGACAAAGTTCAACATCATTGTAAGAGAATAAAAAGCAGAGCAGAGATTTCGGCAGTCTTGCAGTGGTAGGAACCCAAGGATTAGGATTCAAGGGAGGGGCCCTGTGGTGGTCTCTGTCTCTCATTTAAAATCCCTGAAGGGATACACCCTGGTAGCAGCAACAGTGCAGAGGTGATGCAGCTTACCAAAACTATCCTGTCTCAGGTCAGTTCAGTCCCTGGTATAAGAAGGTAAGAAGCTTCTACCATATCTACTCATAGAAGAAAAGGGCAAACCATCTCCAGACAAAGATAACTTCATCAGAGCCTCTACATTTTCCAGCATGTAGTCAAAATACAAAGGAGAAAAAAACCAAACAGATGATGGAAACAACCACAGATGATCCAGACACTGAAATGATCAAAGACTTTGAAATGACAATAATTAATATATTTATGAAAATAAGAAAAGTATTTGAGAAGATGGAGAGAATGAATAGAAATATGGAGGATATAATGAAAGAATTAAAATCTTTTTTAAAAACTCTGAAAGAGAAAATCTAATTGGCTCAGTTTTGTGCCTTGTCATGTAACAAATATTGTCAGGCCAATGGATCAGTTACTGTAAGTCAGAAGCTCATACACTCCAATTTCTCTGGACTGAGAAAGAGAACACATATCAGTGGTAATCTGACTTTAAAAGCTATGGGTTGTGTGTAGTAAGGCATACATTTTATGAAGCATTTAATTTATCAAATGCAGTGCACAAGCAAAATGAACACATAAGGATATTCACTGCAGCACTATTTAAATATTCACCAATGAGGAATATTTATACCATGTGCATATATTAATCATTAAAAGTAAACTACAGGGAGGGGGCAAGATGGCGGCATAGAGAGGAGTGGAATTTAGTTAGTCCCCTGGAAAAACTAATGAACAACCAGAAACAGCTAGTAAATAATTCAGAATAACTGCTGGGGGGTAACTGTGACCATCCACAAATCATACGCCAACATATATTGGAAGGAATACCTGAGATTGCAGCATAAAATCTCTAAGTAAAAACTGTGGAACTGTGCTGGGAGCCCCCTCCCCCCATGGGAGGCTTAGCTGCAAAACCTCACTGTGGTAGAAAGCAGCACTCTCCCAGCAAGCAAATATAGCTCAACCGAGCTCCATCTGGGGTTTTAATTAACAAATGTGGACTGCTGAATACAAGCTACAAACCCCCAACAAGCAAACAGAGGCTTTTTGAACCTTAAAGAACCAGAAGAAGCCTCTGTCCTGGGAGGGAGAACCCAGAAGACCAGGTGTTACCTACAGCTGATGAGTGAAACTGGGGGCAGTGTACTGGCTCTAAAAGGGGACTTTCTGTCCCTTTTTCTCTCTCTCAACCTGAGGGGCTCAGAGGAGAGAGATGCAGCCATTTTCAGTTTGCAGCACTCTGACCCAGGCAGGGGTAGAGATAACAGAATCAGAAAGACTATTCAAATGTAGATGATAACTCCTTAGGGGGTGTATCTTCCCTAAGAGTAAGGAGGTGGGGCCTGACTTTCCCTTCAGAACCAGACCCAGAGCCTGGGGGAAAACAGCTAAAACAGAAACCAAGGGGCCACATCTTCACCAGCTGGGAGTGACAATCTGACAGGTGCCACCTCCTGGGCAGGTTAGGAAAAGCACAGTGACTGGAGACCTCATAGGAAAGTCTGTCATTCCACTAAGATACACCCTGAATATAACCCCATTCTGAAACCTGAACCCGTCTGGTCTGGGAAAATCTAACTGGGGTAACCAAGGAAACCAGATGCCTAGAAAACGGAAACCTACAATTTATAATATGAAAAATGAAGATATGGCCTAGTCAAAGGAACAAACTTACACCTCAATCGAGATACAATTGAGATACTGTTTCATTTTAATGAAGCAATCTATTAAAGATTTTCAAAGAAATATGCTAAATCAAATAAAAAATCAAATCAATGAGTTCAGGGAAGATATAACAAAAGAGACAAAGGCTGTAAAGAAAACACTGGGTGAACATAAGGTAGAAATCAAAGTTTGAAAAAACAACTAGCAGAATCTATGGAAATGAAAGGTACAGCACAAGAGATGAAAAACACAATGTAGACATACAACAGCAGGTCTCAAGAGGCAGAAGAAAACACTCAGGAACTGGAGAACAAGACATCTGAAAGCCTACGCACAAAAGAACAGATAGGGAAAAGAATGGAAAAATATGAGCAATGTTTCAGGTAATTGAGTGACAACATGAAGAGCATGAACTTACATGTCATGGGTGTCCCAGAAGGTGATGAGAAGGGAAAAGGGGCAGAAGCAATAATAGAGGAAATAATCAATGAAAATTTCCAATCTCTGATGAAAGACATAAAACTACAGATTCAAAAAGTGCAGCATACCCCAAACAGAAGAGTTATGAATAGACCTATGCCAAGACATTTAATAATCAGATTATCAAATGTCAAAGACAAAGAAAGAATCCTGAAAGCACCAAGAGAAAAGCGATCCATCACATGCAAAGGAAGCTTGATAAGACTGTGTGCAGATTTCTCAGTAGAAACCATGGAGGCAAGAAGGAAATGGTGTGATATATTTAAGATACTGAAAGAGAAAAACTGGCAACTAAGATTCCTTTATCTGGCAAAACTGTCCTTCAAATATAAGGGAGAGTTTAAAATATTTTTTGAAACACAGACAATGAGAGAGTTTGTGAATAAGATACCTGCACTACAGGAAATACCAAAGGGAGCACTATAGACAAATAGGAAAAGACAGGAGTGAGAGGTTTGGAACACAATTTTGGGAGATAGTAGCACAGCAATGTAAGTACACTGGACAAAGGTGACTGTGAATATGGTTGAAAGAGGAAGGTTAGGAGCATGTGGGACACCAGAAGGAATGAGGAAAGATAAAGACTGGGACTGTATAGCTCAGTGAAGCCTAGAGTGCTCAACAATTGTGATAAAATGTACAAATATGTTTTTACATGAGGGAGAACAAATGAATGTCAACCTTGAAAGGTGTTAAAAATAGGGTGGTATTGGGGAAAAAATACAGTCAAGGAAACTAGAGACTAGAGTTAACAGAACCATTATATTATGCTTCTTTAATATAATAAAAGCAACATACCAAAGCTAAATGCCTTTAAGTGGGGGACATAAGGGAGGGGTATGGGACTCTTGGCATTGGTGATGTTGTCTGATTCTCTTATTCTACTTTAGGTTAACTCTATCTTTCCTTATACTGCTTTTTAGCTGACATTTTATCTTTTCTTTTCTTTTTCTTTTGTCTCTCTACCTTCTTTGACTCTTACTCCTTCTTTGTGGAAGAAATGGAAATGTCCTTATATAGATAGTGGTGATGGTGGTGAATACATAAATATATGACTATACAGGGAACCATCAATTGTTTACTTAGGACAGAAAGTATGGTGGGTGAACAAAACCATCTTTAGGAAAAAAATGGATTGATGAAGAAACCTTGAGGGCACTGCATTGAATGAAATAAGTCAGACACATAAGGACAAATATTGCATGGTCTCACTGATATGAACTAATTATAATATGTAAACTCATAGACATGAAATATAAGTTACCAGGATATACAATGAGGTTAAAGAATGGGGAGTGGTTGCTTATTATGAGCAGAATCTTCAACTAGGTTGAACGTAAGTGTTTGGAAATGGACAGAGGTGATGGCAGCATGCTATTGTGAGAATAAATAATAGTGCTCAATGGTATGTGAATGTGGTAGAAAGGGGAAGCTTAGAGTCATGTATGTCACCAGAAGGAAAGTTGGAGATTAAAAGATGGGAATGTATAAAACAGTGAATCTTGTGGTGGACAAGGTCCATGATTAACTGTACAAATATTAGAAATCTCTTTCATGAGCTAGAACAAATGTATGACACTATAACTATAAGTTAATAATAGAGGGTTATATAGGGAAAAAATACACCTATTTCAAAGTATGTACTACAGTTAGTATTTTAACATTCTTTTATCAATAGTAACAAATATAATATACTGATACTATGAGTCAATTGTGGAGGGGGGTGGTTAGGGGTATGGTAGGTTTGAGTTTTCTTTTTTTTTGTCTTTATTTTTTTGCTGGAGTAATGAAAATGTTTTAAAAATTGAAAAAATGTGGCGATGGATGCACAGCTGTATGTTGGTACTGTGGGCAATTGGTTGTGCACTTTGGGTCTTTGGATAATTGTTTGGTATGTGAACAATCTCAATAAATTTAAATTTAAAGAAAAAGAAAACTACATACAAAAATTTTAAAAAACTGCCAGAAGATCTTTCAAATAAATCATTTAAAAACAGAGACATTATAAAGTGATAATTGGATATTTTGCATGATTATAATTAGATTTTTAGGATGATTTGAAAAAATGATGTATGTTAGCAATGTACCATTTTGTGGAAGATTACTGTGACCTGATGTGGGGTCAAAGTTTGCCAGGAGTGGTTAATGAATGGTGGAGCTGCCCCACACTGGCTGGTGAGAGTGGATAGTGCCTATATTTACCAGTTTCTGTGACTGTCAGGATGATAGCTAGAGATTGGGCATGTGGTGGTTGTATTTATAACACCTAGTAGCAATCAAGTTTTTTTCTTCACCAGGACCACATATGGTTTCTACCCATGACCAATTTGTATTGTAATCTTGGATACCTTAAATACTTTGGGGGATGAAAATACCCCATTGAAGAATGCATTTCTAAATCATTTGTGATGCTAATTAATGCATACGCACTATGGGTAAAATTATGATACAAACTTTGGATAATTTTTCACATCTTTCACAGGTTTCTGACTTCCTGGGGAGTTTACTCTTAACTTTTTTTTTTGTAAATTTTCACTCTTGGTTTTGACAGTTCTTTATATAACCTACTTCTACTGGCCCTTTAATTTCTTTGATATTCTTTTAATGTCTAATTAGGAGTGCTGCTAAAAGTCAATATCATTAATGGGAAAATCTAACAAAATGTAATTGGAGGTTTTCATTAAATTAACATTTTGGACTTTTAATGGCATCCTTATTAAGTAGTGCTTTACTCAAATTAAAAACAAACTGCCAAACAGACTCCTTTTACAATTTTACTAACTTCAACTTCATTTTTCATTCCTTTGTTTATCTTACAAGTGTGACATTCCAATTAGGCTCTCTGCTACCTTGTCCTACTTTCAGGTTATACTTGCAATTTACCCTAGAAAAGTTCAGAAACTTCCAAGAGATCCATGAAATCAGGTTAGGGTTGATATTATAAGTAATATGTCTCAATGATAGTAATGTTCCCTGTTGATTCTTAGTACTTGGAGGAAATTGATAGAATTTAGCTCTGGAATTATTTTTGAGTACCTAGGTTTTATCTAAAAATGTTCCTGACACAATAACATTTTATCTACCTTTCTTTCATTTGTAAATATACTCTTATCTATATATAACATAGATACAGATATGCTATAGATATAAATATATAAATATTTATATTTGTATTCTAAATTCAAGAGGAATGTTTTCTTTTGATATTTAGAATATACTGCTTTTCATTTTCTATTTCTTAACCCCACAGTCCTCTTCTGACCTGTTGGGGCCAACAGTGATATTTTTCAGGTTTTAAACCTCTGGCTATGGAATTTCCTTTACTTTAACTGATATATGATCCTAATTTCTAAATATTATTGGCATTCCACAGGCCTGTCATATCATTAAAGAAATATCATCATTTTATGGCCTTAAATACAGTTTTCATCATATATCTCTAATTCTGTATATACCCTATGATCTTATCAAACTGGATTATTGCCTTTCTCTGAAAAGACCTCGAGCATCTCCTTGCCTTTGCTCAGACCACTAATAAGTCTACTTGTAATATCATAGCTATTCATATACAGACAACGACACTCAACATTCTTTTAGAGGCTGGTGATTCAATAGTGAAAAAATCCCCAAATTTCCTGCCTTCATGAAGCTCACAAACTTGTGAAGGACTCTGATTCTGGACATATTTTTGAGAGAGTCAATCAGGTTGAAAAGGTTTGGCATAAAGATATATCAAGCATAACCTCAATGTTTTAGAAAGTTGGAGTAGCCCTTTACAGAAATGGGAAGATTGCAGGAGGAATACATTTGGTGGAAAGATAATTTTGATTTGGGGCACATTAATTTTACATACCTATTAGATATCATAGTAAAGATACCAATGAGGCAGCTGGATATAGATTCTAGAATTCTAGAGAGAGATATGGGCTAGTATTATCAACTTTGGACTTTTCAGCATATAGATGTTACTGAAACCTGCGATACTGGTTGAGATCACCAACAGAGCTGCTGTAGGAACACAAGAGAAGAGGCCCAAGGACTGAGTATTATCCAATTGTTTCATTAAATTCCCAACTTTCTTACACAACTTATCTGTAATACCCCTCCTGTAATGGTTAGGTTCGGGTTCGTGTGTCAACTTGGCCAGGTGATGGTACCCAGCTGTCTGGTCAAGCAAGCACTGGCTTAACCATTGCTGCAAGGACATTTGTGGCTGGTTAATAAACCAACAGGCTGGTTTATTAAATCATCAGTCAATTGGCTGCAGCTGTGACTGATTGCATCAATGAAAGGCATATCTTCCACAATGAGAGAATGCAGTTGGCTGGATTTAATCCAATCAATCAGTTGAAGACTTTTAAGCAAGACAGATAGAGGACCTTCACTTCTCCTTTGACTGCCCAGTGAAGCATTTCCTGAGGAGTTCATCAAAGCTGACAGTTCATTTCCTGAGGAATTTATTGAACATCTTCATTGGAGTTGCTAGTTTGCTGCTTGCGCTATGGAATTTGGACTCATGCATACCCACAGTTGTGTGAGACACTTTTATGAATCTTATATTTATAGATATCTCTCATTGATTCTGTTTCCCTAGAGAATCCTAACTAATGCAACTTGGTACTGGGAGTGGTTTTTGAGAAACAGAATCTTAAAATGGGCTTTTACAATTTGTTTTCTACTCTGATTATATTCAAAGGCACTAATGACTCCATTTCCAATAATGAATATGGCACTGACAGTCCATGGTGTGAGTTGGCAGTGGAGATATGCAAAATAGCATTTGATTCTCCTAATCATACTCTTAAATGAAGCAAGGTTTTGGGTGACAGTGTTTTCAACACCTTCACAGAGTTTTGCAGAATTAAGAGGTATAATGATGTTGGCTGGCTGCTCTTAGATATGTTGAACAAAGTTGTAAGAGAAAGGGATGAGCTAAAGGCTTCAAATTTAAAACTCAAGTGCCATATGACAGATGTGAAGGTTTCTATGTGTGCCCTGAAAGAAAATCTTATTTCCTATGCCTGCAGACTTGAGGTTTCTGAAAACCAGATGCAGACTCTCATTGTGTGAGTAGCGGATTTACAATGTAAACTAAAATCTCAACCTCTCAGGGTGTCTGCTGTTAAAGGCATTGATTGGAAAGGAATGGTATCCTGAAACTTGGGATGGGGACATATGGATTGATAATAATGGCAGTGAGGACATCGGAACCCTGGATTCTGCTGAGTCATTGTTAGATTTACCTGTAGAGGGCTGTCCTGAGGAAACAGCTTCCCCACCTCCAGTCTGCCTTAAGGAGACTATCATCCAGCTTCCACCTAAAGCGATTAACCCTTCAGTGCCTGCTAATCCTGTAATCACCTCCCCTGAGGAAGCAGCCCTCACTTCTCTGTCTGGGGAGATTAATCCCGTTTTATGAGATGAAAATGCAACAGAATGTCCTGAGGTAAATGGCTTGTGGGATACTTCTAATTCTTTTCATGACCCACCCCCACCACCAGTCTTTGCTTTAAGACCTATAACTAGAATAAAGTCCCAACAGACCCCGAAGGGTGAGGTACAAAATGTGACCCATGAGGCAGTACGCTATACTCCAAAAGGATTGTATGAGTTTTCCAACTTATAGAGACAGAAACCAGGAGAATATGTGTGGGAATGGATATTAAGGGTGTGGGATAATGGAGGAAGGAATATAAAATTGGATCAGGCTGAATTTATGGGCCTACTAAGCAGAGATTCTGTATTCAATGTTGTAGCTCAAGGGATTAGAAAGGGCATTAGCAGTTTGTTTGGGTGATTGGCTGAAACATGGATCAAAAGGTGGCTGGCATTACTGGAGGTTGAAATGCCAGAACTGCCCTGGGATAATGTAGAGGAGGGGATTCAAAGGCTTAGAGAAATTGGAATGTTAGAGTGGATTTATCAAGGAAGACATGCTCACACACCCCTGGAATATCCAGAGAACACACCTTTTACCAGGACTGTGAGGAATACATTTGTGAGACTAGCTCTATCATCCCTGAAGAGCTCTGTAGTTGCCCTTCGCTGTAGGTCAGATATTACTATAGGAACTGCTATCACTGAGCTGGAATCCTTAAACACAATGGGGATAATCAAGTTCCCAGTTGGCAGAAGCCAAGTGGCTGCAGTTAATCACCACAGACAAGGTGGGCATGGCTACCATAATGGAAAACAGGCTTAAAGCAGCAATCAAAATAATATGACTCACAGAGACTTATGGTGTTGGCTAGTGAATAATGGAGTACTAAGTAGTAAAATAGATGGGCAATCAACTAAATTCTTGTTTGAACTATATAGGCAGAAGAATTCTAGGTCACATGAACCAAAGTCTCCCGTGAGTTACAAAAATAGAGAGTCACAGTCCCTTAATCAATTCCCAGACTTGAGACAGTTTACAGATCCAGAGCCCCTGGAATGAAGGGAAGGCTGGGTACCCTTGGGGAAGGACCCTGTTACACTGCCAAAAATTTATACTGTTAATCTTCCTCCCAGCCTTCCCCAGGGGTACCTACAGCCTTTTACCAGGGTAACTGTGCATTGGGGAAAAGGAAAAGATAAGATATTTTGTGGATTATTAGACACTGGTTCAGAAGTGACATTAATCGCAGGAGACACAAAACATCACTCTGGTCACCAGAGTTGGGTCTTATGGAGGTCAGGTGATCAATGGAGTCTTAGCTCAGGTCCATCTCACAGTGGGCCTATGGGTCCCTGGTCCCATTCTGTGGTTATTTCCCCAGTGCCAGAATGCATAATTGGAATAGACATACTCAGCAACTGGCGGAATCCTCACACTGGTTCCCTGACTCATGGAGTGAGGACTATTATGGTGAGAAAGGCCAAGTGGAAGCCATTAGAACTGCCCCTGCCTAGCAAAATAGTAAACCAGAAGCAATACTGGATTCCTGGAGGGAATGCAGAAATTAATGCCACTCTTAAGGACTTGAAGGATGTAGGGTTGGTGATTCCCACCACATCCCCATTCAACTCTCCTATTTGGCCTGTGCTGAAAACAGATGGGTCTTGGAGGATGACAGTGGATTATCATAAGCTTTACTGGGTGGTGACTCCAATTTCAGCTGCTGTTCCATATGTGGTATCATTGCTTGAGCAAATCAATACATCCCCTGGTACCTGGCATGCAGCTATTGATCTGGCAAATGCTTTTTTTTCTCAATAACTGTTTGTAAGAACCACCATAAGCAGTTTGCATTCAGCTTGCAAGGCCAGCAGTTTACATTCACTGTGCTACCTCAGGGTTATATCAACTCTCCAGCCCTGTGTCATAATATTGTCCACAGGGATCTTATTTCTCCCTCCCACAAGACGTCACACTGGTCCATTACGTTGATGATATCATGTTGTTTGGACCTAGTGAGCAAGAAGTAGCAACTACTCTAGATACAGGGGCCTTCCACCTCAGTAAAATTTCTAGGTGTCCAGTGGTGTGGGGCCTGTCGAGATATCCCTTCTAAGGTAAAGGATAAGCTGTTGCATCTGGCCCCTCCTACAACAACAACAAAAAAGAGGCACAATGCTTAGTTGGCCTCTTTGGATTTTGGAGACAATGTACTCCTCGTTTGGGTGTGCTACTCTAGCCCATTTACCAAGTGACTAGAAAAGCTTCTAGTTTTGAGTGGGGACCAGAACAAGATGAGGCTCTGTGACAGGTCCAGGCTGCTGTGCAAGCTGCTCTGCCACTTGGATCATATGATCCAGCTGACCCTGTGGTGCTGGAAGTGTCAGTCGCAAATAGAGCTGCTGTTTGGAGCCGTTGGCAGGCTCCTATAGGAGAATCACAATGCAGACCCTTAGGATTTTGGAGTAAAGCTTTGCTATTCTCTGCAGATAACTACTCTCCATTTGAGAAACAGCTGTTGGCCTGCTACTGGGCCTTAGTAGAGACAGAATGCTTAACCATGGGCCAAGTTACCATGAGACCTGAGTTACCTATCATGAGCTGAGTGTTGTCCGACCCACCAAACCATAAAGTTGGGCATGCACAGCAGCACTCCATCATAAAATGGAAATTATGTATACGAGACAGAGCTTGAGTGGGCCCTGAAGGCGCAAGTAAGTTACATGAGGAAGTGGCCCAAATGTCCATGGCCCCCATTCCTTCCACCTTACCTTCTCTTTCCCAGCCCATAGCTATGGCATCTTGGGGAGTTCTTTACAATCAGTTGACTGAGAAAGAGAAAACTCGGGTTTGGTTTACAGATCGTTCTGTAGGATATGCAGGCACCACCCAAAGGTGGACACCTGCAGCACTGCAGCCCCTTTCTGAGATGTCCCTGAAGGACAGAAGTGAGGGGAAATCCTCCCAGTGGGCAGAACGTCAGGCAGTCCACCTGGTTGTTCACTGTGCTTGGAAGGAGAACTGGCCAGGGATGCGTTTGTATACTGATTCATGGGTTGTTGCTAATGGTTTGGCTGGATGGTCAGGGGCTTGGAAGGAACATGATTGGAAGATTGGTGACAAAGAAGTCTGGGGAAGGGGTATGTGAATAGACCTTTCTGAGTGGGCAAAGGACATGAAGATATTTGTGTCACATGTGAATGCTCACCAGAGGGTGACTTCAGCAGAAGATTTTAATGACCAAGTGGATAAAATGACCCATTTGGTGGATACCAATCAGCCTCTTTCCCCAGCAACTCCTGTCATTGCCCAGTGGGCTCATGAACAAAGTGGTCGTGGTGGTAGGGATGGAGGTTATGCATGGGCTCAGCAACATGGACTTCCACTCACCAAGGCTGACCTGGCCACAGCCACAGCGGAGTGCCCAATTTGCCAGCAGCAGAGACCCACACTCAGTCCCCAATATGGCAAAATTCCCCGAGGTGATCAGCCTGCTACCTGGTGGCAGGTTGATTATGTTGGACCACTTCCATCATGGAAGGGGCAGTGATTTGTTCTTACTGGAATAGACACGTACTCCAGATATGGGTTTGCCTTCCCTGCACGACATGCTTCTGCCAAATCTACCATCTGTGGACTTACAGAATGCCTCATCCACCGTCATGGTATTCCACACAGCATTGCTTCTGACCAAGGAACCCACTTCACAGCAAATGAAGTGAGGGGATGGGCACATGCTCATGGAATTCTGTGGTCTTACTATGTTCCCCATCATCCAGAGGCAGCTGTGTTGATAGAATGGTGGAATGGTCTGTTGAAGACTCAATTATGGTGCCAACTAGGTGGCAATACCTTGCAGGGCTGGGGCAGTGTTCTCCAGGAGGCTGTGTATGCTCTGAATCAGCATCCATTCTATGGTGCTGTTTCTCTCATAGCCAGGATTCATGGGTCCAGGAATCAAGGGGTGAAAACAGGAATGGCACCACTCACTATCACTCCTAGTGATTCACTAGGTAAGTTTTTTCTTTCCATCCCTGTAAGGTTAAGCTCTGCTGGTCTACAAGTCTTTGTTCCAAAAGGAGGAGTGCTTCCACCAGGAAACACAATAGTAATCCCATTGAACTGGAAGTTAAGACTGCCACCTGGCCGCTTTGGGCTTCTTATGCCTCTGAATCAACAGGCAAAGAAGGGAATTACTGCCCTGGCTGGGGTGAGTGATCCTGATTATCAAGGGGAAATAGCAGTGCACCTACACAATGCAAGGAAAGAAGAGTTTTCCTGGAATACAGGACATTCCCTAGGGCATCACTTAGTACTATCATGCTGTGTGATTAAAGTCAATGGGAAACTGCAACAACCCAATCCAGGCAGGACTACCAATGACCAAGAAACTTCAGGAATGAAGATTTGGGTCACCCCACCAGGCAAAGAACCATGGCCAGCTGAAGTGCTTGCTGAGGGTAAAGGGAACATGGAATGGGTGGTGGAAGAAGGTAGTGATAAATATGAACTACAGCCACGTGACCAGTTACAGAAATGAGGACTATGATGGCATGCATATTTCCTCCTTGTTTTGGTATGAATATGTTTGTCTGTAAAGCAAATATCTTTGTTTTCTTCTCTGTCTTATCCCCTTATCATATGGCATAAGCTGCATTGTTCATTTTGCTGTATTTAAGGTAAAGGAAATCAATTTTAAGAGTCAATGTCACCAAGGACTTGCACCCTATTCTGGAGAGATTTAGTGCATTTCCAGTTGTACGTTGCACAGCAGAGTACTGTTAGGTGAAATGTATGTCTGTTATCATTCTCTACTTAGAGATAAAGTATGGTTTTAGGTGATGTGTATAACTGCCAAGTTGACAAGGGGTGGACTGATGGTTAGGTTCATGTGTCAACTTGGCCAGGTGATGGTACCCAGCTGTCTGGTCAAGCAAGCAGTGGCCTAACCATTGCTGCAAGGACATTTGTGGCTGGTTAATAAATCAACCAGCAGGTTTATTAAATCATCAGTCAATTGGCTGCAGCTGTGACTGATGACATCAACAAAGGGCATATCTTCCACAATGGGAGAATGCAGTTGTCTGGATTTAATCCAATCAATAAGTTGAAGACTTTTAAGTGAGACAGCTAGAGGACCTTCACTTCTTCTTTGGCTGACCAGCAAAGCATTTCCTGAGGAGTTCGTTGAAGTTGCCGGTTCATTTCTTGAGGAGTTCATCAAACATCTTCATTGGAGTTGCTAGTTTGCTGCTTGCGCTATGGAATTTGGACTCATGCATACCCACAGTAGTGTGAGACACTTTTATAAATCTTATATTTATAGATATCTCTCATTGATTATGTTTCCCTAGAGAACTCTAACTAATACACCTCCCAAGAAGCTTTCCTTACATGTCCCCTCCCCCTAAAATCTGGTCATCTTTACTTCTTTTAGACCATCTAATCAGGTTATTTGCATCTGTTTTTCAAGCATATGCCATATTCTGTTGTGCAGTACATGGATACAGATATATAGATATTTGATGTAGGATACATATTTAGAGACTATATGTCATGAAGATATAAATTTCTCTATATAACTACATATACATATAGAATTATATCTATATCTATGATTAAATATGAATAACTATTATATATTTTATCCCATTAATAGATTCTAATATTCTCAAAATCTGGGATTCTGTCTTATTTCCCATACCATGTAGCACAGCCTCTTCCTATCATAGAACTTGATAAAGATTGAAGAGTCAGATTGTATTAAATGAGACTTACTAAAGGGGATGGGTAGATAGAAGCATGTGAAAGGACTCAAATAGACCAAATAGATGCATACAGCATTCTGATGCACAATAATTTCCCAGTAGTCTTCTGAAATCTAGTTATAGCCTACCTTTTAAATCCATTTTTCTGAGAGCTCCTCCCCACACACAGGATCTTACTGCTTTATTTTGTCCAAGCTCAGGTCCATTGCTTAATGATGTCACTGGGACTCTATAAAAAAGTCAGAGTGGCTCATTAATTTGGGTTACCAAATTCTAAGCCTTATAATCTTTGTTTCAAAAACTTTCTGTCATTTGTTTTCTATTTTCTTGGCTTTAATCTGGAGTCTCTTTCTGTGCTTAACTAACCTTAATATATTCATATACATGTGGATAGGTTGTTTGGCTCACTCCTTCCTCCATCCCTCCCTTCTTCCCTCTCTCCCTCCCTTCTCTCTCCTCCCTTTCTTTCTCTCTAAGTAACTTACTATGTCTTTCTTTCTTTGACCAACACTATTTGCTGACATCCACAGAGAAGAGAGAATGCAACTTCAGATTAAATAACTATAACTGTATTGCATCTGGGCGGACTTCTTGTCCACATATGTGGTCTGCAGAAGTGTCATATAACCTGTCAAGAAACTCCCTATGCATTTCAGATATAGGAATAAGAGTTTTATTTCTACGTGCTCTTTGTGCCAGTTTGAATGTGCTGTGTCCCCCAAAATGCCATTATCTTTGATGCAATCTTGTGGGGCAGATTGGTTAATCTTTCTGATTAGGGTGTGACCTTTTGATTGGATGTTTCCATGGAGATGTGACCCACCCAACTGTAGGTGATAACTCTGATTAGATAATTTCCATGGAGGTGTGGCCCTGCCCATTCAGCGTGGGCCTTGATTAGTTACTGGAGCACTATATAAGCTCAGACAAAAGGAGCGAGCTTGCTACAGCCAAGAGGGACACTTTGAAGAATGCACAGGAGCTGAGAGAGGAGCTGCAGCTTACAGAGACATTTTGGAAATGACCTTTGAAAGTAGACTTTTGCTCCTGAGAAGCTAAGAGAGGACAAATGCCCCAAGAGCAACTGAAAGTGACATTTTGGAGAGAAGCAGAAGCCTAGAGAGGAACATCCTGGGAGAAAGCCATTTTGAAACCAGAACTCCGGAAAAGACACCAGCCATGTGCCTTCCCAGCTGAACAGAGTTTTTCTGGACACCACTGGCCATCCTCCAGTGAAGGCACCCTATTGCTGATATGTTACCTTGGAAACTTTATGGCCTTAAGACTGTAACTGTGTAACCAAATAAACCCCCCTTTATAAAAGCTAATCCATTTCTGGTGTTTTGCATTCCAGCAGCATTAGCAAACTAGAACAGATTTTAGTACCAGAGAATTGGGGTGCTGCTGAGTTTGCAAATACCAAACATGTTGGAATGGCTTTTTAAATGGATAAGGGGAAGATTCTGCAAGAATTGTGAGGAGCTTGATAGGAAAGGCCCAAACTGCTTTGAAGAGACTGTTTATGGAAATATGGACTCTAAAGATACTTCTGATGAGGCCTTGAGCAGAAATAATGAATGTGTTGCTGCACACCAGAAGGAAGGCGATCCTTGTTTTCAGTGGCAGAGAATTTGGCAAAATTGAGTCCTCGTGTCGGATGGAAGGCAGAATCTGACAGCGATGACCTGGAATATTTAGCTGATGAGATCTCCAAGCAAAATATAAAAGAAGTAGCCTGGCTTTTACTTTCAGCTTATAGTAAAATGCAAGAGGACAGAGATAAGCTGAGAAATGAACTCTTGGTTTCAAAGAAACCAGAAGTTGATAGCCTGAAAAACTCAGGGCTTCCAGGGGGTGAAACCCCAGAAACTACAGCCCAATGTGAGGATTTAACCAAACATGGAACCCAGCCACCATTTTGGTACAAGCCAAGATTGGAAAAGGAGTTAAGCAGAAAGGATTTGTGGAGAGCCCTACTGTCTGACAGCTTTGACCCCTGTGTGCTTCAGGCAAAGCCGACAGAATTTTTGCAAGGTCTTTACAGACAGAGCCACTGCTGTTCGGGACCGGAGGAGAAAGACAAGGAACAAATTGAAGGAAAAAATTCTTTTAAAGACAGAGCCATGGAGGTTGAGGTCTGGAGTCAAGAGGCCTTGGGTTGGGAGAGCAGAGTGTCCCACATGCAAAGAAAGGGAGAGTTTGCCCCAGAGGTTGAGGGTGGACCTTCTGTCTCAATGCTCTGGAAGAGTTTTGCCACCCCAGGTCCCAAAGAGGGTAGGGCACATTCCCAGGGAATTGGGGAGAGCCTGGCTGCCATGCCACTGTTCTGAAGGGGTTGAGCGTGTGCCCCGGAGATGGAAGGGAATCCGGGTGCTGCCCTGATGTTTGAGTAGCATGGGGCCGAGAAGGTGGTCTCCCCAGTGTGTGGATATGTTGGAGTACTCACCCCAGCATTTGGAGAGGAAAGGGCTACCACAAAGGCCCTTAGGACAAGCTAGACTCCCACTCTCTCAAGCCCCGAGGATGCAACGTCATTCTGTAAATGACTCTCAGACTTTGAAATCTAATGGAGTTTGTCCAGCAGGTTTTAGGAACTGTTTTGGTATGTCCCTCGTTTGTATATTGGAAGCACATAACTTCTTCTAAGTTTACAGGTCCATAGTCATTGGGGAATTTTGCTTTTGGACAGACCGCACCTGAAACTGATTTTGATGGGATCTTATTATTACTGAAATGATTTAATGTTTTGTGATATTGTGATGGAATGCATGTATATGTATATGGAAAAATCATGTCATTTTGGGGTCCAGGGGGTGGAATGTGCCAGTTTGAATGTATTATGTCTCCCAAAACGCCTTTATCTTTGATGCAATCTTGTGGGGCAGATTGCTTAATCTTTTTGATTAGGTTATGACCTTTTGATTAGATGTTTCCATGGAGATGTGACCCACCCAATTGTAGGTGATAACTCTGATTAGATAATTTCCATGGAGGAGTGGCCCTGTCCATTCAGTGTGGGCCTTGAATAGTACTGGAGCACTTTATAAGCTCAGACAAAAGGAACGAGCTTGTTACAGCTAAGAGGGACACTTTGAAGAATGCACAGGAGCTGAGAGAGGAGCTGCAGCTTACAGAGACATTTTGGAGATGACCTTTGACAGCACACTTTAGCTCTGGAGAAGCTAAGAGAGGACAAATGCCCCAAGAGCAACGGACAGTGACATTTTGGAGAGAAGTGGAAGCCTAGAGAGGAACATCCTGGGAGAAAGCTATTTTGAAACCAGAACTCTGGAGCAGACACCAGCCATGTGCCTTCCCAGCTGAACAGAGTTTTTCCAGACACAACTGGCCATCCTCCAGTGAAGGTACCTGATTGCTGATATGTTACTTTGGAAACTTTATGGCCTTAAGACTGTAACTGTGTAACCAAATAAATTCCCTTTTATAAAAGCCAATACATTTCTCGTGTTTTGCATTCCAGCAGCATTAGCAAACTAGAACAGTGTTTATGGTACTGAGTTCCAGCAATCAGGTTAAAGCAATGGGAGAATCTATCGGGACCCTGGTAGACTTGTGATCCAAGTCTCGTTTTAGGAGGTCTGGTTATCCATCCATTCCAGGACTTTTCCTAAGGGAGTAGACACCCCTGCAGGCACTTGTTGCTAAGGGCTAGTAACCCATCAGATAATGACAATCAGCCTTACACAGTGAAGTATATCACAAGTGTGATATTGCCTGTATCTCATGTCATCACATATCCTTGGTTATTGGCCTTACTTAGGTGTCCAAACTTGACCTTTTTCTGAAAAACTTGTGCTATCTATTTCACTTTACATTTTTTTCACACCGCTTTGTCCCTTTTCTCATTTTTTCTTAGACTTTGTTACTTTCATATGAAGCCTACTCACTTTTTTTTTTATCATCAGAAAAATCTTTCTTTACAAAATTAGCTCATTGTGAAATGTCCTGTCCCTGAGTTTCTATAATATATTTGTCTATAATGCTCATCTGACAATTATATATTGAATCTTACTGTGAGTTTACTATTAAGTAAATGGGCTTTATCTCTGTGATTAGATTTTAAGCTTCAATTCTATCCAAGCAAGCATTTTACTTCTTTGTATTCTTTGGTGTTGAATGGATATTTGTTTGATGACTAAGCATAGTGTCTTTGGTCAGAGTACCATTTTCATGTTCCTCATATCTTGAAACACAGCTCAGTTAACTGTACTGAATGGATTTGGTTGCATTTTATACATTTACTTGTTCTACAGTTTGGTGATATCAAGCCTATCACTTAGATATCATTACGCATTATATTGCTGATCAGATTGTTGTGAAACACCTTTTGAAGGATCTAATCTTATTATTCTCACAGGTTTAGTTCAAAAGCTCCAGAATGATCAGAGAATAACATAAAAAAACAACTTCATGTGCTTATTTTCTTCTGGTATACCCATATCTGCCTTTTTTCTAACTTAAACCCATTCAATTGTATTTGTGATCTGAAACTACTTCAAGATTCTAGTAGTGCCGGGTTAAAAGCGATGTCCAATAATCAATGCAGAAGAACAGATCAAGGTGCTGCTTTTAAGAAAATCCTGTGAGATGCCATAACACCCAGAGTAGCCTTTCTAGTGCAGTATTTTGAAGAGAATAATGTTTATGACATCTGTCAAGTCCATGACATTTTCTAGGTTGTCATATGCTGCAAAAAAAAAAAAAAAAAAAAAAACCATTCGGAATTATCAACAAATTGAATCATTCCTTCCTGTGATGAAAATGCCACACTTCAGAATACACTGGCCCAGTGGTGTTCTTTTGTCTACTGGTCTTTGACCTTTCAGTCAAATTCAGCCATACAGGATACTATGAAATCTCAAGAAGTCTAATAATAATTAAATCTATAGCTTTCTGCTATTTTTAGATGTATCCTATTTGTGTATCACATTTTGGACTAGATGAAGTTTCAAGGGTTTTTCCATATTCTACTTTTCATACTCTATGACATAATAAACTTTTAATAGAGTGATGACAAAGAGATAGAAGAATGATCCAGAACAAGCCATGCTGCCAGTCAACTGAAAGGCTGTGTAGGATGGCATTTAGGTTAAGTGACTTGCTGAAGCTATATAGCCACTGTGAGTCAGAACTGGGAACTGTTTATTAATTAGTGCTCCTATAATCCATAACTCCATACTCAGATCCTCATATGCTATAAGCTTCATACCTTTGCATACCTCACCTCACTGCTTTATGTATGGCTTTTTATTAAAACTGATGTTTGCCACTTGTTTTAGTTTTCTTGGCTGCTTGGCTGAATGCCATATATAGTTATAGTCATCATCAAGAATCAAGTCTACTGGATTACAGTTCAACAGATTCAGGTATTTCCTTCTAGCTATTCTAATACACTAGAAACTAAATGATCTATCAACTATTTTGAAATCTCTTAGCCAATGAAACTTTGGTTTCATTTCTTTTCCTGCTTTTGGTAAAGAAGGCATTCTCAATCCCCCAATGTCAGGGCCAGGTTCATCCCTGGGAGCCATGTCCCACATTGCCAGAGAAACTTACACTCCTGGGAGTCATGTCCCATGTAGCAGGGAGGGTAGTGAGTTTATTTGCAGAGTTGGCTTAGAGAGAGAGGCCACATGTAGCAACAAAAGAGGTTTTCTGGGGATAACTCTTAGGCATAATCATAAGAAAACTTAGCTGCTTCTTTGCATGAATAAGTTTCATAAGGGGAAGCCCCAAGATCAGGGGCTTGGCTTACTAAATTGGGAGTCCCTAATGCTTGAGAGAAAACCAGGAATTCCCTAGGTGGGGAAGTTTAGTATTTCCACATTTTCCCCCAGTCCCTCAAGGAGAGTTTGCAAATACTTTTTTTTATTTCTGTTCAAAATACTCTGGGGTGTATCAAGGTATTACATTAACCTGTACAGAATAACAAGATTTCATTCCCTATTCTAGGTTCCAGGTAATTGTGTTGTTTAAATAAACTGACCACACGTTAAATTAGATAGTGTGCTTCAGAAAATTTAAATTTGGTACTAAATAAGCATCTCTTCCTTTGGCCTTACATAGAAGTTGCAGTTTTAAAATACAAACAACATTATCCTTTACCCTGAATTCTGATTTGCTTTATTGCTAACCAAATCCATTTCATTAATATCTCTAACTGAATTCTGATCTCTTTCTCAGCTTCTCTAGCAGTTGCCGTATGGAGTAATGTTGCCTTTCAGGGCTGCCTAATTCTAATTCTGAGTCCCAGGTATCACACAGATACCCAAAGTTCCAGAGAACTGCCAGGTTACATACAAAGAGCACAGCATCCCAGAATTTAGAAATAACAGTTAAAACTCAGGAATAGATGTGACTACTGTAAGAGTGTACTATCTAGGAAACTTTACAATGAGCTTTATTGAACATTCTGTACTCCTAAATCATTGATTGCCCAATTTCTGCCCATATTCTATCCCTTGATAACCTATCCTCTCCAATTCAATTCTCAGCATTTGCTCACTATAGTTAGTTTATATTAGTGAGATCATACAATATTGTCCTTTTGTTTCTGGCTTATTTCACTCAGCATAATGTCCTCAAGGTTCTTTCACCTAGTTGCATGCCTCACAACTTCATTCTTTCTTGCAGTCAATCAGTACTCTGTTGTATGTATGAACCACAGTTTGCCCTTCCATTCATCCATTGATGTACCTATTGCTGACAGGGTGACGCAGGAATGAGACATGGACACAAAGCTAAGAGTTAAGGGAGCAGGGGGCCCACTGCCTCTAGGGCGAGTGGACGCCAATGCATTTTTGCTCCAGCTATTTATTAGAGCAGATCACGTGCATATGCTACAGATCCTCGGGCTCAGGAGAGCCCACCAGATACCTACATTTACATCAGATGCATTTACATCAGGTGCGTACATCTTGTTTACATCAGGAACGTCATAGTCACAAGACTTACATCAGGTGTATATCCTCATCATCATAGTCACAAGTTACACATCTTTACAGGGCGGGCCTGCATGGTATTCTATGCAGGCCTGCAGCTCAGCGTTCTAAGCTACCACCCCAGATATGCCTCAGGCAGCATGGAAAACTCAGTTTCCCACATGTACCCTTAGGCCACCTCCATCCATTGCAAATTATGAATAATGCCTCCATAAATACCAGTGTGCAAATGTCTATTGGCGTCCCTGCTTTCAGTTCTTTCAAGTATATACTAATAACGGGGCTGCAGGATCATATGGCCACCCTATACTCAGCATCCTGTGGAACCACAACACTGCCCTCCACTGGGGCTGCACCATTCTACTTCCCTACCAACAGTGAATAGGTATATTCTCTCTCTCCACATCTCCTCTAGCATTTGTATCTTTCTGTTTATTTGTTAAACAGTTTTATTCACGCACCATACAATCTATCGTAAGTGAACAATCAGTGACTCCTGGTATAATCACATTGTTATGCATTAACCACCACAATCTAATAAGAACATTTCCATTTCTTCCACAAACAAAGAAGAAGAGCAAAAAAATAAAAAATAAAAAAGGAGAAACAACAGCAAGAATTGCATACCCCTCCCTTATATCCCCCTCTTATTGGCCTTTAGCATTGGTATATTACCTTTGGTACAATTAATGGAAGAATATTACAATGTTACTATTAACTATAGACCCTAGTTTGCATTGATTACATTTTTTCCATATTCCACCCCATTTTCAACACCTTGCAATGGTGACATTCATTTGTTCTACTACATTTAAAAACGTTTTTATATTTGCACATCTAATCACCATCATTGTCCACTCTAGGTTTTGCTGCTATACAGTCCCAGTTTTTATCCTCTTTCTTTCCTTCTGGTGTCATACATGCCCCTAGCCTTCCTCTTTCAACCATCCTCACACTCAACTTTGTTCATTATAATTACAGTATTGTGCTACCATCACATACTATTGTGCTATCCATTTCTGGATCTCTACAGTCAATCCTGTTGAACATTCTATATTTCTACAGCATCAAAAGCCCAATCTATACCCTCTTTCTATCTCCTGATAGTCTGTGTTCTCAACTTTAACTCTCAGAGTTAAAGCAAATATTATTTTAAATTGCACTGTAAATTTTTAAATGGTGTCACTTATTTATACCAAATAATGTGCACTAAAAATAACAGTAGATAATACTATTTACTTTTCTTCATTTTATTTTTTTATTAACTATGACTGAGATAATAGGGAGTTTCAATGTATTTAATTATAGAATAAATATGGAATATTTAATTATGAAACATGTTAAAGCATCCACTTTTTTAAACCTTTTGGTTAACTTCTTAGAACACTAAAATAATTTTTCTATACTAGAAATAGAAAGGAGAGAGAGGTCTGGAGAAGAGCACAGAATTGAAGAGTATTGGTAAAGGTAACTTAAAGGAAAAAAAGAGAGAAGGAAAAATAAATCTGACAACTAAAAATCAAAGGATAAGATAGCTGGTTCATGAACTCCCTTCACAGTAATAACTTTGAATATGAATGGATTATACTCTCCAATTAAAATATACAGACTGGTAGAATGGATTAAAAAGTATGGTCCATCAATAAATTCTTTACGAAAGACTCATCTTAGACCCTGTGACACAAAGAGACTGAAAGTGAAAGAATGGAAAAACATATACCATACAAGCATCAACCAAAAGAAAGCAGGGGTAGCTATACCAATATCACACAAAATGGACTTTAAATGCAAAGATGTCATAAGAGACAAAGGAGGACACGATATATTAATAAAAGGGATAATTCACCAAAAAAAAAATAACAAGCAGAAATGTTTATGCACCCAGTCAAGGAACTCCAAAGTACAAGAGACAAACATAAGCTAAACTGAAGGGAACAATAGACATATTTACAATAATAGTGGGAGACTTCAATACACCACTCTCTTCTATAGATAGAACAACTAGACAGAGAACCAATAAGGAAATTGAGAACCTAAACAATATGATAAATGAATTACACTTAACAGACATATATAGATCATTACATATCAAAGTACCAGGATATGCATTCTTTTCTAGTGCCCATGGAACATTCTCCAGGATAGATCATATGCTGGGGCACAAAACAAGTCTTAATAAATTTAAAAAGATTAAAATTATTCAAAGCACATTCTCTGATTACAATGGAATGCAACTAGAAATCAATAACCACCAAAGAACCAGATTTTTCACAAGTAAATGGACATTAAAAAACACACTCTAAACAACCAGTAGGTTAAAGAAGAAATTGCAAGAGAAATAGGTAAATATCTATAGACAAATGAAGAGAGAACCCAACATATCAAAACCTGTGGTATGCAGCAAAGGCAGTGCTGAGAGGGAAATTTATAGCTCTAAATGCATATATCAAAAAGCAAGAAAGAGCTAAAACCAAAGACCTAACTAAACAACTGAAGAGGCTGTAGAATGATCATAAAACTAACCATATAGCAAGTAGAAGAAAAGAAATAACAAAGATTAAAGCAGAAATAAATGCAGGAGAAAAAAATCAATAGAATAAATAAAACCAGAAGTTTGTTCTTTGAGAAGATCAACAAGATTGACAAACCCTTAGCTAGACCAACAAAGTAAAAAAGAGAGAAGACCCAAACAAACAGAATCAGAAATAAGCGTGAGATAATTACTATGGATCCCAAAGATACATATTAAAAAAAAATCATAAGAGGATACTATGAACAACTGTATGTCAACAAACCAGAATATTTAGAGGAAATGGACAATTTCCTGGAAACACATGAATAACCTAGACTCACCCAAGAAGTAAAAGAACACCTCAACAAACCAATCACCAGCAAAGAGATCCAATCAGTCATCAAATATCTACTCACAGAAAAAAGCCCAGGGCCAGATGACTTCACAGGGAAATTTTACCAAACTTTCCAAAAACAATTGTCACCATTCCTGCTCAAACTCCTTCAAAAAATGGAAGAAAACGGAGCACTGCCTAAGTCACTTTATGAAGCTAATATCACTCTGATAACAAAAACAGATAAAGACAGTACAAAAAAGGAAAACTATAGGCCAATCTCCCTAATGATTATAGATGCAAAAATTCTCAACAAAATACTTGAAATCAAATCCAAAGGCATATTAAAAGAATTATATATCACAACCAAGTGGGGTTCTCTACTGTCATGCAAGGGTGGCTCAGCATAGGAAAACCAATCAATGTAATATAACACATTCACAAATCAAAAGGAAAAAATCAAATGATCATCTCAATAGATGCTGTTCTAGTTTGCTAATGCTGCCGGAATGCAAAACACCATTGATGGATTGGCTTTTATAAAAGGGGGTTTATTTGGTTACACAGTCACAGTCTTAAAGCAATAAAGTGTCCAAGGTAACATATTAACAATCAGGTACCTTCACTGGAGGATGGCCAATGGTGTCCGGAGAATCTCTGTTAGCTAGGAAAACACATGGCTGGTGTCTGCTCCAAAGTTCTGGTTTCAAAATGGCTTTCCCACAAGACATTCCTCTTTAGGCTGCAGTTCCTCAAAAATGTCACTCTTAGTTGCACTTGGGATATTTGTCCTCTCTTAGCTTCTCTGAAGCAAGAGTCTGCTTTCAACACCGTCTTCAAACTGTCTCTCATCTACAGCTCCTGTGCTTTCTTCAAAGTGTCCCTCTTGGCTATAGCAGCTTGCTCCTTCTGTCTGATCTTATATAGTGCTCCAGTAATTTAATTCAGACCCACCATGAATGGGCAGGCCAACACCTCCATGGAAATTATCCAATCAGAGTCATCACCCACAGTTGGGTGGGGTGCATCTCCATGGAAACACTCAAAGAATTACAATCTAATTAATACTGATAGATCTACCCACACAAGACTACATCAAAGATAATGGCGTTTGGGGGACATAATAAATGCAGACTGGCACAGACGCTACAAAAGTATTTGACAAAATTCAGCATCCCTTTTTCATAAAAACACTTCAAAAGGTAAGAATTGAAGTAAACTTCCTCAGTATGATAAAGGCTATATATGAGAAACCCACAGCCAGCATAGTACTCAACAGTGAGAGAATGAAAGCCTTCCCTTTAAGATCAGGAATGAGAAGGATGCCTGCTGTCACCACTGTTATTCAGCATTGTGCTAGAAGTACTAGCCAGAGCAATTTGCAAAGACAAAGAAATAAAAGGTATCCAAATTACAAAGGAGGAAGTAAAATTGTCATTATTTGCAGATGATATGATCTTATATTTGGAAAATCCTGAGAAATTGTCTACAAAGTTACTTGCACTCTGCTAATGAACAAATTCAGCAGAGTGCAAGGATGCAATATCAATGCATTAAGTCCACAATGTTCCTATACACTAGTAATGACCTAACTGAAGAGGCAATCAAAAAAGAAAAAAAATCCATTCACAGTAGCAACTAAAAAAATCAAGTACCTAGAAATAAACTTAACCAAAGATAAAAAAGACCTCTTCAGAGAACATTACAAAACTTTACTAAAAGAAATAAAAAAGGACCTAAATAGGTGGAAGGATAATCCGTGCTCATGGATAGGAAGGGTAAACGTCATTAGGATGTTAATTCTACTCAACATAATCTACAGATTCAACTCAATTCCAATCAAAATTCCAACAATTTATTTTGCAAACTTGGAAAAGCTAGTTATCAAATTTATTTGTAAAGGAAAAGGGCATCCAATTGCCAAAGACATCCTAAAAAAGGACAAAGTGAGAGGATTACACTTCCAGACTTTGATGCCTACTATAAAGCCATAGAGCAGCATGGTACTGGAACAAGGATAGACATATTGATCAATGGAATCAAATTGCGAGTTTGGAAATAGACCCTCAGATCTATGGTTGACTGATTTTTGATAAGACCCCCAAATCCACTGAACTGGGACATAGTCTACTCAACAAATGGGGCTGGGAGAACTGGATATCCTTAACCAAAAGAATGAAAGAGGATCCCTACCTCATACCCTCCCTATACAAAAATTAACTCAAATTGGATCAAAGACCTCAGTATAAGTGACAGCACAATGAAACTCTTAAAAGATAACAATAGGGAAACATCTTCAAGACCTAGTAATAGGTTTTGGCTTCTTAGACCTCATACCCAAAGCACAAGCAACAAAAAAAGAAATAGATAAATGGGAACTCCTCAAAATTAAAAGCTTCTATACCTAAAAAGACTTAGTCAAACAGGTGAACTAAGTGGGAGAAAAATTTAGAAATCATATGTCTTGTGAGACTGATATCCCTGCATATACAAAGAAATCCTACAACTCAACCACAATAATTCAAAAAGCCCAATTGTAAAATGGGCAGAAGATATGAAAAGGCGTTTTTCCAGAGGAAATACAAATTGCTAAAAAACAGATGAAAAAATGTTCATCTTCACTAGTTATTAGGGAAATACAAATCAAAACCACAATGAGATATCATCTCACACCAATAAGAATGGCTGCCAGTAAACAAACAGGAAACAATAAATGCTGGAGAGGATGTAGAGAAATTGGAACTCTTATGCTTTGCTGGTGGGAATGTATAATGGTACAGCTGCTGTGGAAGGTAATTTGGCGGTTTCTCAGAAACTAGAAATCGAATTACCCTGTGATCCAGCAATTCCACTTCTTGGTTTATGCCAAGAAGATCTGAAAGCAGTGACACAAACAGACATTTGCACACCAATGTTCATAGGGGCATTGTTCACAATTTCCAAGAGATGGAAACAATCTAAGTGTCCTTCAGATGAGTGATAAACAAAATGTGGTATATACATATGATGGAATGCTATGCAGCATTAAGAAGGAACAAGGTCCTGAAACATATGGCAACATAGATGAACCTTAACAATATAATACTGTGTGAAATAAGTCAGATACATGAGGGGAGGTATTGTTTGTCATCACTACTATGAACTATCTGAACCTTGTAAAATCAATGTTTTATAATGTAGGATATTGGAGACCTAATGATAGATGAGAGACTAATGAAGGCGGGATGATAATTTAATATGTTCCAATATGTTCATGAGGGTGAATTCAACAGTATGGGAATGGATAGGGGTGATAATTGTTTTTTAATGGAATTATAAGTATCAGAGCTGTATTGAGGGTGAATAAGATTGAAAAGGGTTGTGTAAAGGCATATATCCCACAGATCAGCTCTACAAATATAGATAGGCACTTGCATGATATACTTCTAACGTATGACACTGATACAGAAAATTGGCAACAGAATGGTATATGGAAAAATCTGCCTATTACATACTAGGCACCATAATTAATAGGAATACCTTACTATTACTACCTTACTAGTACCACACAAATACTAAGGCAAATGATTAAGGGCTGAAAGGTGTTATGGGGTGTTTTGGGTTATGATAATTGTATAATCAATTGTTTGGGTTACGACAATTGTACAACTAAGCAATGATAATGTGAGATAGGAATGGATTATCATGGACAGAACATATGCTATGTGAACTAGGAATCCCCTATTTTATAAGTCAAGCCCTCGAGTTTGAGGTTTGCTCTTATGAAACATATGGTTGTAAAGGGGAGTCGAAGCCCATCTATATTTATGCCTGGGAGTGACCTTCAGAGAACCTCCTTTGTTGATCAAATGTGAATATTCTCTCCCTAAGCCCCACTCTGCAAATAAATTCTTCACTCTCCCTCCAACATGGGACAGGACCCTCCAGGTTAATGAGTCTCCCTGGCAATGTGGGACACAGATTCCAGGAATGAGCCTGGCCCTGGCATCGAGGGGTTGAGAATACCTTTTTGACCAAAAGGGGGAAAAGAAAGGCAATAAGATAATGTTTCAGTGGCTAAGAGATTTCATATAGAGTTGAGAGGCTGTCCTGGAGGTTACTCCTATGCAAGCTTCAGTTAGGTATCCCAAATGGCCACAGCATGATAAGCTGAAGTCAACAGCAGTCCTTAAACCCTAAAGAATATTCGGATCCCTATCTGAGACTCTATAAAAGTTCCATTCACTAAGTTTATTCTTCAGAAACTTAAATCCCCTGGAGAGATCCTATGCCAGCTAAGTCCCAAAACCCAGAGGCAAGAACATCAACCAGTCATGTCCCCTTTCCCCATAATGTCGACACCCCTTTCAAACATGAACAAGTTAGGGTGGTCACTGCCTAGACATCCCTGAGGATGGGAAGGGTGATTAGGCTGGAGGAAGGGGTGGCAGTGGACGAGATGGAATTTGGCAGGGGATTGTGAATGCTCAATCTCTGTATAGTTGTCTTTTTCTTGTTTGCTTGGGTGTTGGAATAGCTAGAGGTAGGGGCCTGTGGTGGTGGAACAGTAACCCATGGCATTCTTTAAATGTGCTATAACAGCTGCTTGTTGAATTGTAGTTTGAAAGTTATCACCTTTTTGCAAATATATTTTACAATAAGGAAATAACTGAATTTTAGTTATTTGTGGTGCTGGAACTCGTAACATTCTTGGAAATTTGGTTTCTACTTGTTGAATTGAACTTGGAAAGTTATTGCTCCTATGTAAATATGTTATATTCTACAGTAAAAAAAAGTGTGTGTTTAAAAAAACAGATAAGCCATTCATTGAGACAATTAGTTTTCCATATGGTAAAAGTAAAATTAGATTCTAATCTCACTCCATACAGAAAAAGTAAACTCCAGATGGTTTAAGGATGTCAATGTGAAAAATACCTAAAACATTTTAGAAAACATGGAAAAATGTTTTAATGAACTTTAGGTGGGGACAGATATCTAAAACAACGCAAATAAAGAGAAATAATATGGCAAAATAATTATAAAACTGACGATTGCAAAATAAAAATCTTTTGTATAATAAAATATACCATAAACATAATACATGGCATAAAACATTGGGAAAGATAGTTGCAATAGATGCAGAATTGGGATACAGAAGACATAAAAAATCATATAAATTGATATAAAGAAGAAAAATAACCCAATTAAAAAATGGACAAAGGATATAAATAGAAAATTCACAAAGGAGAACACCCAGTTAACCAATAAGCATATTGAAAAGTTGCTCTACTTCACTAATAATAGCAGAAAAGCAAAATAATACATGAAGCCATTTTTCATACCTTATACTCTCTTGTGGGGGTCTCTGTGGGGCTGCCCTTTGACACCTGCCTCAGCTATTGTGACTGTTTTCTCCCGATGCACACCATGCTGGATGTGGCTTTGGTCTTTTCCGAGGGGCCAGTTGCCTCTCAGATAATATCTGGTGAACCCATGTTCTTAGATTTCCCAAACCTCTAAAGGATCTTCTACCAAATATCTATTTGGGAGTGGGAAGTAGGGAGTGAAGATATTTATATATTACCTCCTTTCTCTATACTTCCTCTTTCCTCACCCCTCCTCCCAGCAAAAGAAAGTATTCTTTTACTTCCTTTCCTCATCCCACTCCCAGTCATAATCTTCCTTCCGTACTCTGCAGACTTCTTTGTTCTAGATGGAATCTGCCTGATCTACCTATCATTACTCTGTCTGTGTCTGTCTATCTATCCATCCATCCATCCAATCCATCTATCATCTACCAATTCATCAATCTACTATCATTTATTGATTCAAATTTCCTGTTTCTGGTAATAACAGTAGTTTATTTGTATGGAGGGGAGTAACTTGTGTTATTTCTTTTTGCATTTCTCTTTTGCCATTTCTATGAAGAAGATGTTTTTACTTTTTGTGTTTTGTAAGTGAGAGGTGATGGACATATGGTGAAAGTGAATTGTGGGGTAAGTCAGTTGTGAAAATGGTTTCAAAATCTAGGTTTTGATAGAATAGGACCATACTATTCCCTATGATTATTCCTGTCTATGGATTGTGAAATACTGTGTAAATAGTTTGATATCTTTTCCTTTCAAAGTACATGTAGTGGAATACTGCAAAAGTGTTATATTCTCTAGTGTTTACTTTAAAAAAAAAATGCCCTTTACATGATCAGTGAAAAGAAGATCTTTAATTGATGTCTTAAACTTTCTTTGTTTATTATATTTTACCAACTACATTTTTCAGAATTATAACATGTACTTAAAATCTGAAGTTATTAACATAAAGGGAAGGGGGATAGAAGAGGTCAGCTCTCCACTGCTAGCACCTTTAGACCTGTCTTCCTCTCCAGCTGAAACTAATTACCATCCCTGAATTGAGAGATAGTCAAACATGAAGTATTCTGAAGTTCTATTCAGCAGGAAAATATTTAACAAGAGCCTGAGATTTTCCTCAAATGCTTTAGATGCACTTCTTAATTATCACTGCGATGTGATGTTTTAGGTGAATTAGTGAAGATATTTTACTAACTTTCTTTCTTTGATGGATATCATTTAACTATGCCAGTGACAAACAGTAGTTAAATTACCTTCTATTTTTATTTATTTATTTTAAATGTTTATTTATAACAAGAATTAACTATAGTTATTCAAGGATCTCCATAAAAACCTACAGATTTTACTAATTTGATGATAAAAAGGGTTTATTTGCTATCCATTTGTCATCTGGACATCCCATTGTGACCTGGCCATTTTTTACTTGCTGTCCAGACAGCAGAAAGATTTTATGGGCAGGCTTGACATAGCCCAATGAAACTATGTAGATGGATGAGATTTTGTGGAGAAGTGAGTATCAATCAGCCTTAAAGCACCCTTAAACAAGCCCATTTTACCATGGTGTGTCTATTTTTCAAAGAAATTAGGGATAGAGAAAATGGAAGACCCCATCAAATTCATTGGTTTACTATTAATAGAATCTATGACCTTTCTTTCACATCCTTCCAGGTGACAACCCTTGGTCTAAGTAATAATTGTTCAGTTATGTTAGAGACATTTTCTTCAAAACCTGGAAGTTTCTGAATATTCTTCTATATATGAAACCTACAAAATTAATTCAAAAGACATTTGCTTTTGCATGTTCCCTCTAGTTACATAATAATTATTACCACCTGTCATTATTATGAATTGTAAACTACTTTATGGCTGTCCACAATAGTGTAGAGTTGTAGGGATTTAATGGACATGTCTAAAACTTTATCTTTGGTATACACACTAAAATGATTAAATGACAACTAAGAGAACCTGAGAAACAATAGCATCCATTAATTATAACAATACTCAAGGGGAAACCAGCAACAAATAGGCCTAATAGCAAGAAACTAGAAGATATAGACTATAACACTAGGAAGCTAGAATAGGAAATTAGATTCCCTTGAGCACTGGTGCCATAAACCATTCTGTGTTTAATTGATAGATTGCAGGACTTAGCTAGACAGGTAAGATTTCCAGGCTTCTAGGCTTCTTTCCAATTCTGCACCTGAGGAAGCCTGAAAGCCTTTATTTTAGTAGCTCAGTAAATGATAGTTATCTGGTATCTTAGGCTCACAGGAGTGAGTTGCTATGGAGCTAAAAAGGATTATAATGGCACCCTAGAGGAGGTTGGGGCTTATCCACTGATTCCTGAAGAGCTGGATATGAGTCTGCCCTACAGGGATAGGCTTGAAAGAGAAGTCTTTAGATAAAGATCCAGATGAAATCAGATTGACCAGATTCAACTAAAACTGAAGAGAAGTTTTTGAGGCCTCTTTGGTTACGTCTTACATTCTTTGACCTCAAAAGTACTAGAAAATACACTTGTGTATTTATTGAATCATACATGTATTACACATATACTGGCTAAAACTGTTATTTATTCAATATTTCAAGATGCCAAATACTTCATGTACTTTTATGTACACTTCTTTTCTCAACCCCACAAGTAAAGCATTCTATTTCAAAGAGAATTGCTACCACATATGTATTTTTTAAAGTATATTTCCTTTTATGGAACTTAAGACTCCAAAAATTCAAACATATTTGTGACAAGCATACATCTTTTATTTATTTAGGCTTGTAATTAAAGTAGAAAAATGTAATTCATTACAAATGAAAAATGCATGTTGAAACACAATAAATAGATGTTCTAAATTCTAGGTAGTCACCAGTAGGCAAACATGAGCTGTGGTGAACACGCTTGGGAAAATGCAGAATGAGTGTTTTTCCTGTCTCAGTATTTAAAGCAGCCTGGTTGTTCATTTGTGGTGACACAGGGAAGGAGGGAGGGTACTATCAGGTCAGAGATACCGAATAGGTTGGAGGGGATTTTAGAAAAACTCACTTCATTGCTACAGTTGACAACCAAGATACAGGCTGATAGAGAAACATTGTTCCGAAATTAGAACACCCTCTGGGGTTCTTTCCAAATAAGAAATGGCAAGAGAAGGGTGAAGACAAGCTTGAGGAAGAAGTGCATTTTAACAGATATAGCAGGGTTCTAGTCATCCAGGTGGGAATGAAGGGCAGGTTTCCAAACATCAGTGAGGTTGTCATCAAAAGGAGGCAGAGAGAAGAAGCTATACTGGGGACATGTGATATTTTTTGGTACCATGACTGGTACATAAAATCACATTGTGTCATTGAATTTAATCAGAACAGCAGCAGCCCAAGGAAATGAGGCTCAGAGAGATTTAGAAATTTGTTTACATTCACATGGCCAGTGCTAGCTGGATTCTGGCCTGGCTGTGTCTGCTGCCAGAGGCAACTCTGCCCTGCTCTCCCTTTGTTGCAATAGGTGGCAGCCACCCAAATTACTGAAACAGCAGTAGAGATAAGGAAGAGGACTGAAGTCAACTGATAAAAATTGGGGAAGTTCAGAAAGAGAGGAAAGGAAATTGGCACCAGAGGGCAAGGCAGGAGCCCAATTAGCGGATGTGAAGCAACTTCTTTGAGTCAACAAAGTAGTAAGCATGACTTCTTGAACGTGGACCTTAGAATTCTGTGCTAGAATTGGTTTATTCCACCTGCTATGACTCAGAGTTGGCTTTGAGAACATGGAGGAGAGCTTAGATTTCAGGCGGCGGTTCGTGGTGCTAGAGGTGGGTGGTTGGCTTTGTAAAGGTAGGAAAACAGTTTGGGTTTTGTAAGCTGAGTGAGGGCAATCAGTGCCGTAATGTCTTCTGATCAAGACTTAAATTATTATGTAAGGTAGAGTGAAAGTTACACATAAATGAATTGTCTACGGTTGACACTTTCAAGTCATCAGTTCCAAGGACTGATTGCAGTTCACAGATTAGGAGATCATATATTTGTACAGGTAGCTACCATCAGTATATCATCTCCTGAATTTCCTGGATGCTTAAATTTATGACCACAGCTGCTAACAAGCCACCACATACGAGTGGCTATATTGCAGATATAATGCTGTTGAGATAATGTTTTTAGGCTAAAATCTTCCCGCTGATTTATTTTCTGTGTTTCCTTTTTATTATTAAATTACTCAATAAACTTGCAATGGATTCTGAAATGTGTGCTTCTAAAACTGTTGAAGAGTTTTGAGGAAATTTGAAATTTCTCAGGTGGAAAGAGCCCATTAAGTTGCCTTTTAACTTCATTAAAGCAAGGGAAATCCAGTATCTTAGCAAATGAACTTCTTTTATTTAAACTTCATGCAACATATATAGACATTCTCTTTTCACCCCAAACACACACACCTTCAATGATACCATTTTTGAAGCAACTTTATTGAACTATGTTCTGGAGGAGGAGCTTAAGGGGCTCTGCAGTGAGGATGAGTACTTCTGTTTCAATTGACATTATTTGAATAGAGCCAGCACACATCATCACTGGGACATAGTCTCATGACATGTTCTTTTGTCCTTTCACTCAATAAATAACCATTCAAGTCATGAAGGGATGGGATAGAGCAGAAAATTGACATATATCAGGACAGTCATCCTTTATGCAGTCCTGGAGAGTCCAATTCCTAATTCCAGTGGATGCTGCTCCAGCAGACACAGATGGGAAACATCAGACCACAGGGCAGTGTTTGCAATATGGCACCTGTGATCCCACGTAGGGTGTGGGCTTATGCATGTGTCAGGAAGGGTGCAAGAGTGAGAAATACCAGTTTTTGGAATCATCAGAATCAAGAATAATCAAAAAAGCTCTCTGGAATCTTTATCTCTTTCTTCCCAGACTCCTGTCTCTGGTTCTAAACCAACCAAGGTAACCTATAAATTTAATTGAAATTCACAACACTCAGGAGATAGGAAGAGTAGGAGAATGTAAATATAGTTTGCGATCTTTTAATAAAAGTTAAAAAAAAAAACTGAAAAAAGAGAAGATTGCTGATCCAATTACTTAAATGAATTTAAATTTTATTTCTTGTTTATATGTTGTGTGTCTTCGAAAAGAGATTGAAAAATTTTACAAAGAATTTGGTCAGGAAATTAGAGATATTAGAGAACTTTCTCCTAATTCTGGAAAAAATAGTCTCAATGCCATTTTTTTTCCAAGCGATGTTATGCATAATGCTGTTGAGCGAGGTAAAATGCTGAAAAATGGTATTTAATAAGGGCATTATAGATTGCCTGTCTTTGTGCCAAGCACTGTTTTGTTTTACAAGTAGTATTTCCATTCACCCACACAATAACCCAAAGTGGTAAATACTAATATTTTTCACATTTTGCAGATTAGAAAAGTAAGGCCCAGAGAGAAAGCTAGTTTATATGGCTATGAAGGAGCATAGCATTTAAACCCAGTATTAGGGAGTGTACTCTTACAAATGCAATACAACCTCCCACTGGGCTTACTCTTCCCTAGCTGGGAGTAACTCCTTCCTTTGAACTCTACCTGAATTTCTCTTAAGTCCTTTAACACTTTTTGTCTTGCATTAAAGCAATCTATATAAACACTTTATCTTTTGTCAGTAGGAATAACACCTCAATCATGTTCTTAACTGCTCTACTGTCATTCATATGTCATTCATTCAACACTGGTTGATGAATGAATAAAGAAGTATTTAATTTCATGAGAAAGTTTCTGAAGAAAGAAAATGTAAGAAGAAAATCACAAAGTAAAAGGCAATTTTCCAAAATGTCTAATAGTAAAATAATTCTGCTCCAATTTATTGTTCTTATAAGACAAAAAAAAATTTGTTTTTATACACAAATAATATTAATCTTAGCTGCTTAGATATTAAATAATGGGATTGTTTTATTGTACAGTACAGTGTTTGAATGGATGAGGCAGATTGATAATATAATGACCAGCATTGTGAAAATCTTGAAATCATTGCTAACCTTACTTAATGATACGGAAGGAAATATAAAATTGATCAAAATGGAGACAATTGTCCTTAAAACATGATTTTTCTTGATGTATGAGATTACTTTGGAAAACCCAGTCCAGACTTTTTCATAAAGAAAACAGGTAAATGGTATAGGTTTTTAATTTGTTTTCTTTGCATTACATATATATACATATGCATATACATATACATACATGCATGCAAGTACAAATGTACATTTTAGGGAAAGAATTCTGGAAAATCCAGAAAACTATAAAGAAGAAAATAAAATTACCTAAAAACAAATTGAATGACTGACTGAATGAATGGTGAAATCCAAATATGATGTTCAGTGTAACTAATAGTATTGTACCAATATCAGTTTCCTGGTTTTGAAAATGTACTGTGAATATATATAAGATGTTATCATTGGGGAAAACAAGATGAAGGGTACACATGAACTCTCTGTGTTATGCTGTGTTTGCATCTTCTTATAAGTTTTAAATTATTTCAAAATTGAAAGTTTATTTAAGAAATTTTTTTTAAGCCCAAATAATTCAGTGTAATGGAAATAGAGAGGAATCAGTGAGGAAATGTGTTCTCTACCACAATCTTTTACAAAAATAACACTTTTCCCCAGAGATTCTCAGGAGAAATATGCCTGATTGGGACCTGGGAGCATCTGATAACTATGTTTTTTCTTACCTGAACAGATATTATGTCCATTGTTCTTAAGCAAGGTATTCTGGAATCATGGCTCCATTTCCTGTAGGACAGCTGTCATTTTGTACAGATGTGAATGTTACATTCACATATCTTGAAATTAACATTCAGTAGCACTTCGAGGAGGCTGGACCCTGGGCACTTGTTTTTCCAGGATCTTCAAAAGAACCCAGACTCTTAAAGTGGTACTAAATCAAATGCTACTAATTTCAAATTTGAGATGGAAAACATGTGTGGTGTATTAGTTAGGGTTCTCCTTGGAAACAGAATCAATGAGAGATGTCTCTGATTATCAAATTGTAAAAGTGACTCACGCAACTGCGGGCACGCACGAGTCCAAATTCTGCAGAGCCGTCAACAAACCGTCAACTCCAAGGAAGACGTCCGACGAACTCCTTGGGAAACAGACCGACAACTTTGACGAACTCCTCAGGAAACGAACCGGCAACTTCGACAAGCCCCCCAGGAAATGCTTCACTGGGCAGCTGAAGAAGAAGTGAAGGTCCTCTATCTGTCTTGCTTATAAGTCTTCAACTGGTTAATCGGATCAAATCCAGCCAATTGCATTCTCTCATTGTGGAAGCACGCGCCTTGATGAGTCATCAGTCAGCTGCAGTCAATTGACTGATGATCCAACAAACCAGCCCGTTGGTTTATTAACCAGCCTCAAATATCCTCACAGCAATCGTCAGGCCAGTGCCCGCTTGACCAGACAGCTGGGTCACCTAGCCAAGTTGACACATGAACCCAACCATCACATATGGCAAACCTGAAAAACTGGAGGTCAGAGTCTTTTCTTATTTTTATCTCTGTACTCATATTCTAAGTCTCCCTGATTGAAATTTTCACTGGCCTGGCTAGACAGAACTCAGGTTGATATATACACACACACATACTATTGCAGTGAAACATGAAACAAATAGTAAGGAATTTTCCAGTTGTGGTAGAGTGGTAATATCATTAGGACTAGAACTGTGAAAACATTTTTGGTTGAATATAATTCCATTTTCCTTTGTACCCTCCATTGTTCTGCATTCTCCTGATAATTCTTGTTCCTCTTTCATGGTCAGGGTTGTTTATATGCAACTTGATAGTATATATCATCAGAAAGTACTCTTCCTGTCTGAGCTCAAAGCTGAATTTTTGTCAGTTAGACACTTTTGTCACCAAGACATTACTAGGAAGGTTTGAGGTTTTTATGTGCTAGCAATGGTAGTGCATTATATATCATACTAATACTGACTATGAAATGCTTAAGTAGATATCCTTCAGCTCTTCTATTTCTGTTATGGTACTTGAAATACATTTTCCCAAAAGGAAACTAAATAGGCCAACAGAATGGAAAATAAGCTTACATTTTCTCAAGCCAATTTCACTTTCCCTTTGATGTAAGTTTACTTTAGCTAAGCCAAAAGATAATTCTTTGCTTTAATAAATTCATATTTATTAATATTTAAAATATAGTTTTTAATCTGAAAGTAATTATTAAAGTTAAAGCTTATTATTCTAATGAAAAGAAATGAAAAAGAGGCATCTTTAAATTTTTTTTTCAAGGAATACATTATTAAAATTATATAAAGGCTAATTAACCAGTAGCTGACAAATTGTCCATAGAGTTATTTTTTGGAATTCCCAAACCTAACCCTAGTAATGTATATGTGTGTGTGTGTGTATATATATATATGAGTATATGTATATATATAATATGAGAGTAAGAAATCAATTTCATAATGCAACTGGAACCTATTATTAATAAGAAATTAAAATGCTAAAAGAGTAGATTAAACCTATTTTACCAGACAAGCTAACCTCAGTCAATAACTTAAGTAGCCCTCTCATTCTACTATCTTTGATTTTCTCAATCTTCATAGAGAGCTGTTCCTCTGATATCAGAAGGACTATATTAGAGCTTAATAATAAAGACAATAGGCCCTCTGCATAATCACCAAGGGCCATTATCAAGAGAGAAGGGTTTGTAGCAAAAAGGGGAATTAATGCTACTTCTATCAATTGCTGCCAAAATTTTTAAAGTAGCCAGAATTTGTAAATATTTGTAGAAATTTATCTGATATCTCATTATTTTAAGCACTGACAATTAATTTGATTTTAAAATATAGTCTGCACAGACCAAGCATAGTACTTCTACAGGCTAGTTCAATCTGTGCTGCAGTTTGTGAAATGTGATTTAGAGAGTATAATGACTTGGTGTTACATACACTTGGGGCTTATAATGCTTCCTTCTCACTTAACAAACAATATTGTAATTATTATTTCCTCACATTTATATTATGATACAGGTTTGCTGTGTTTTCTTAAAGTTCTCTGAAAACAAAACCAGTGGTATAGTATCTTTTCATTCAAGTCAATGCTGAGTTTCCCTGCTTGTCTGAAATCCTTCCAATACCAGTAGCTTTCAAAATTCTAATTTCCACCTGTTTTTCTCTGCTTACTGCCATTTCCTATGTTTGTAAAGTAACTAAGTCCAAAGTATCTTAACTAAAACACTTATAATATTCATATCATAAATTAGACTTGCAGTTACTAAATGAATTTTGACTTAGGCATTTAACCTACCTGTGAATTTTACAACACTTTACCATTAAAAAGGTAAAATACAAACTGTTGAAAGATGATTGCTGGTTATTCAGCCACATGTGGTAGTATGCTTAAAGATTTTATTTTCCTTGGAAACTACTACTTCTTATAAAGCTCATCCATCATAGGTAATGAGAGCTGTCAGGAATATTTAGTGAGAAATAGCTGCTTGATATGCTAATAGCAGTCCCTTAGTGAATTCATTTTGTTCTGCTCCTTGACATTAATGGTTTTCATAATCTAATGAATGATGTGTGCAATAGAAGCAAGGCCACAGGGAAAGATCGTATAAAGTTAAAGTAGGGAAAATCTTTATCATTATTTGCATTCATTTAGTAGAAGGCATTTTATATATATGCATATTTACCTTGACTTTTAGTTATTTCAATTTTAAGCTATCTTTTGGAACTAGGGATTGTGGTTTATTTATGCCAGTGTGCTTTCCCTGATGGTGCAGTTGCTTTGGCGTCTCACTTGAGCTGGTTGGTAAAAATGCTAGTGAGGAGTGATTTCTCAGAAGTAGATGAGAATTTTGAGTTCTTAAGAGGCTGTGTTTACAAGCAAAAAGGAGTTGAAGCCGTGGAAGTGCTGATGGAATCAATAATAATTTGATTGGTTGAATCATGAATGCCATTCAGAGTTCTTTATTCTCTAGAGCTATATGTGTGATTAATTTATGTGAACTTCCTTTGCAGAGTGACTTTAAAAATAGGATAGGCACACATTTGTCAGGGACAGTTAAGTAGGATGCAGCCAGAAAGTGGAGACTTAAATGACCTCTCAAGTCCCTTTCATTTTATGAATCTATAGTTATTAAAATGGAATCACCTGAATCCATAGTTATGAAAGGGCATTGTTTGTGCTTATAAGGTCATAGCTACAAAAGACTCTAAATCAAAGAATCCCTAAATTTTCTTCAACAGATTTCAATTTCATTTTTATCACAAGGTATTTAGAAGAGATGCTATTATTCCTTTAAATGTAAGTTCATATAATGAGCACTTTTTAACCTCTAATAATAACAAATTGCATTTCTTTAGCTAATGAAGCACTGGCATATTCAAAATACATGTACATTTTTACTAGATCTATTATCTTGTATGAACTGTATTACTGTGGAGAAACAGCATACTTTTAAAAAGTTAAGACATAAGAGAGATCTTAATTCTTTGGTCATGGAAAAATGGGACTTCTGGGGGAATATTATTCTTCAAGAGGGGGAAAAGAAAATTCTATCTAGCCAAATATTCACGTTTTCAATAAAGCAATGAATAAAGAATTTGTAGGCACCAGTGGGCCTATGAATACCAAATTTATTGTTCTTTTTATGTGCAAGTCACTCTTTTTCTCTTTTCAGTCCTACAGCAGACATTGTATCTGACTAGTAACTAATTTTGTATTATCTGCTTTTATGTCCTCTCAGTTGTTTCATGTGTATCTATATCTTATGTTATCAACTATGTTGTGAACACCTAAGGAGACTACATCATCTTTGAATGCTTGGGAGTAAGACTGTCTTGGTTAGAATCTAGACTTGCCAGCTGTGTGATACCAGCCAAGATACTTAACTCTCTGGGCTATGGTTTCCTTAAGTGTGAAAAGGGTATGCAATAGTACCTTTACCAATGGATTGCTGTGAGATTAAAAAAAAATATATGAAAGAACTTAGAACAATGCTTTATGTATTAGATATCAATGTATATTGACTCTTATTCATTTAAAAATATTTATTGAGAACCTACTAAGGTGCTGGTCCAGGTATAGGGCACTACAATAAATGAAGATTTAAAAAAATCTCTGATCTCATGGAACTTGCATTCTCTTGGTCTTGGAGCATTTATTATCCCCTGTGCATATAATATCTGGAGAAGACATGAAAAGGCTGGTTAATGAATGAATGAATGAATGTATAAATGAATATCTAAATCTGTGACCTGCTCTTCTTTATGTACAGGTCAGAGTGAACAAATGTAAAAGGTACACTGATTCACAAGTGGAGAAAATAAGGCAAAAAGCCATAGAAATGGGCTACTAATCTGGCATCCATGCACATTCAGTAGTGTCTTAGAAAGTCATAGTGGAAAGAACCTACATTAAGTAAGAAGGTCCAATTTTGAGCACTGTAAAGTGTCTTTTCTACACAGAAGGGCCCGTAACTCTCACTGCAAGTACACTCTTTGGTTTACCATGGAGTGGGATATCAAGAACTTCTAATAAGCTTTTGGCTCAAAATAAAATCTTTCTTCATGAATATATGCAATTTCTGTTAGAAAATCTTCCCTTTGTTTTAGAATGGCACTATTTGCTTTTTAAAACAGTTTTATTGAGATATATTTCATATACCATACAATTCACCCATTTAAAGTATACATTCAATGGTTTCTATTATGTTCAGAGTTATACAACCATTACCAAAGTCACTTTTAGAAACGTTATCACAACAAAAAAGCAACCTTCACTCAGTCCCCCAGCCTCAGCTCTTAGGAAACACTAACCTACTTTCTGTCTTCATAAATTTCCTATTCTGGATGCTTAATATACATGGAATCATATGATATCTGGCCTTTCACTCAGAATAATGTTTTGAAATAACAACATTGTAGCATTCCTTCAGATTGCTTAGTAATATCAACTGAGTGAATATACTGCATTTTATTTATCCATTTATCAATTGATGGGCATTTGAGCTGCTTCCACTTTTTGGCTATTGTAAATAATGTTACTAGGAGCATTTGAATACAGATTTTTGTGTGGATGTACGTTTTAATTTATCTTGGATATATACCTAGGAGTGGAATGGTTAGGTTATATCATATTCTATGTCGAATATTCTGAGGAAATTGCCAAATTATTTTCCAAAGTGTCTGCACCATTTTACATTCCCATCAGCAGTTTGTGAAGGTTCTAGTTTCTCTGTGTATTTGTCCATACTTGTTATTATCTGTTGTGATGGTTGGATTCATGTGTCAACTTGGCCAGGTGGTGGTGCCCAGTCGTCTGGTCAAGCAAGCGCTGGCCTAACCATTACTGCAAGGACATTTCATGGCTGGTTAATAAACCAGAAGGCAGTTTATTAAATCATCAGTCAATTGATTGCCTCTGTGGCTGATTACATCTACGATCAACTAAAGAAGTGTCTTCCACAATGAGAATGTTCAGTCAGTTGGATTTAATCCAATCAGTTGAAGACTTTTAAGGGAGAAGAGAGAACTTGCATTTTTTTCTTCAGCCAGCCAGCCTCTCCCGGGAAGTTCATTGAAGAACTTTAACAGAGTTTCCAGCTCATGGCCTGCTGCATGGAATTTAGATGCATGCATCCCACAGTTGCATGAAACACTTTTATAAAATCTAATATTTACTGAGATCTTCTGTTGGTTCTGTTTCCCTAGAGAACCCTGACTAATACATCTGTCTTTTTGATTATAGACATCATAGTGGCTATTATATCTCATTGTGACTTTGATTTTCATTTCTCTGTTGACTAATAATGTAGAGCATCTTTTCATGTGACTATTGTTTGTATATCTTATTTAGGGAGATGTCAGTTTAGATTTTTTTGTCCATTTATTAAATTGGGTTATCTATCTTTTTATTGTTGAGTTGTAAAATTTCTTCATATATTCTGGGTACAAGTCCCTTATCAGATAAATAATTTGCAAATATATTTTCCCATTCTCTGAGTTGTCTCTTCAATTTCTTGATGATTTCTTTGAAGCATAAATGTTTTTAATTTTGTTGTAATCCAGTTTGCCTAATTTTTCCTTTCCTTGCTTGCATTTTACATCTTGTCACACTCATGTTTTGAGTTTTATAGTTTTAACTCTTGTGTTTAAATCTAGGTTCATTTTGAGTTAAATTTTGTGTATAGTGTAGGAAAGTCATCTAATTTATTTCCTTTTCATGTGGATATCTAGTTGTCCGACACTATGAAAAGTCTGTTCTTCTCCCATTAATTGGTCTTGGTACCTTTGTCAAAAATCAACTGACCATAAAAATAAGGGTATGTTTCTGGACTTCTCATTTCTCTGGTGTATGTCTGTCCTTACCAGTACAACAGAGTCTTGATTATTGTAGCTTTATAGTAAGTTTTGAAATGAGGAAGTGTGTAAGTCCTCCAATTTTGTTCTTTGTCAAGATTTTTTTGGCTATTCTGGTTCCCTTGCATTTTGCTATTTTACATGTAATTGCACTGAATCTGTGATATTGCCATATTAACAATTTTAATATTAAGTCTTCCAATCTATGAAAATGGGGTATCTTTCCATTTCTTTCAGTGTCCTTTAATTTATTTCAACAATATTTTGTTGCTTTTAGTGTACAAGCCTTGTACTTTTGTTAAATTTATTTATATTTTATTCTTTTGATATTATCGTAAATGGATTTTTAAAATTTCACTTTTCAATTGTTTATTGCTGGTGTATAAAAATAAAATTTATTTTATTGATTGATCTTGTAACCTGACTTTGTAACCTTAATTCATTTTTTAGTTATGATATTTTTGTATGTGGATTTTTCTATATAAGAAAATGACATCTGCAAATAAAGATAGTTTTACTTTCTCCTTTCCAACTTGGATACTTTTTATTTCCTTATTCATTTTTCTTAATATAAATGTTACTAAAACTTCTGTGAGAGGCTTAACACATTCAGCCACAGACGCATAATGAGAATGATTTTATCAGTTCTTTCCTTTTAAATTACAAGAAAGGTGGAGGTAAGAGAAATTTCCAAATTACACAATGGAAAGTACTCAGTAAAAGAAGAAGCAAGGGCATAGGTCACCTAGCTAGCCTAACATTACTCTTTCGTCTGTAATACTCTCAATTCCTTGATTACCTGGCCCAGTTTTACTATCGTTAGAGAACATGGGAGACATCGTAGAGATCAAGATAGTATCTTTTATTAAAGGTTCATAAAAGGGGGAGGTTATTGGTAGGTTTGATTACTAATTTGCATACCTTAGTCTAGCAGCAGACTTAATTAGTGTGCCAATTTCCAATAAGAAGTATCAGCTCATGGAAGATAATTAAGTCCTACTGGCCTTTTGTTTTTCAGTCTTGTTCCTCCATCATTTTGATTCACCCTTCTTTTAGTCACTCTTGAATTCCTTATAATTTTGTTTAAAGGTATTTCTTGTGTACAAGTACTGTTATTGTATCATTCTGAAAAATATTTAAGGTAGGAGGAAAGGAAGCCTTTAGTCTGCCAACTTCTTCCAGTTTCTCCATTGCTATTTTAATGCATAATTTTGAAGATACTCTCATTGATCAGAAATAGTCAAAGCAATCTATTTTAGTTGCATTTTTCATTTTACAGACTTCAGAGTCACCTCAGTTACTTGGGGTTGGGTAAAGAAAACTCTCTTAATAATTCATTGAGCTGATTGGTAAACATTTTTGTGGTAGGATCTGTCAGTCAATACTGACAGAATGATTCAGTATATTATTTTTGAAATGATTTATGTACTTGAAATCTTTATTAGGTGATAGTATGAACTTGTTTTTTGAAAGTTTGTTTTCTTTGTTACAACAAAATCTAGCAAAGCTTTCCTAAATCATTATCTCCATGATGTTAGTGATACTAATTTCAAGGAAGTTAAACCCATCTATTATTCCATGGTCCTCCAAAATTTCATGTCACTGTATGACATAGTTGTACAATGTCACTATTTTTAGAAAAGGAAAATAGACTCAAATTTAGGTAAATCACATTATTTTTCTCACTTTGGGAAGTTAACTGGGCTAGATTTTCATAATCAGATAATAGTAGTTGGATTAAGGCAGGGTTTATCAGCCATGGCATTATGGACATTATGGACTGGAAAGCTCTTTGTTCTGGAAGGGCTGCCCTATGCATTTGTAGAAGCTTAAAGCCTCCCTCACCTGTACCTGTTAGAAGCCTGTAGAATCCCCCAGTTGTGACAACCAGAAATGTCTCCAGAAATCACCAAAATATCCTGGAGGACAAAAATGTCCCCACTTGGGAACTATTATGCTAGAAGCCAAATGTTAAATAAAATTATGTGTACAAGGAAATAATTAGAATATTATGTTTGCAAAATGATAATTAGAATATTCTGTAAGCCCAATCATTACCACTTATTCAAGTTTTGAAAAATTAGGTGTATGTTAAAAGAAAACAAAGCTCTTAGATTGTGGTTTCATGTAAATGAATAAGGAAAAAGAATTAGAGAAACTAGGACAAGATAATCAAAAACTCGGAATTAGTGTGCTGGACCAGAAAGGTGCACACTCACAAGGACACATTTACAAAGCAGAAAGTGGGAGCTTTGCACCACACAAATCACCTTAACAAATAATGAACATTTTGCTCTTGGTGTTTTAAAATGTATAAAGAACAGGTGGACACATATCTTTGTAATTAATCAGCAAGCATTTATTAGGAAATTCTGAAAATTTTAAAAAACATGTTTTTACACTCTAATATTCCATGAATTTCCTTAATCACATTCAATTTTCTCCATTGCTTAATCACATTAATTTTTTCCAATACAATTTAACTTAATGCTTTCTCTGAGCTCGCCAGGCAATACAGGGTGTATGTCCTTTTTCAGGATCACAAAATGTTATTCTTTTGTCATAGAAAACTTGATATTTCCTTACTATGAACACTAAATAAGATTTTCAAGAGGAGGAACCACAAGAGCATCAGATCACAGTAACATAAAAACTAGTCTGAACTTGATCAACTTGTGATACAACTGAATGAAAAAATGTCTATTTAATACAAAAGTGTCTTGTTGGTTTCAGAAAACAAACAAAAAACAAAGCTAAGAGCTATGAGCTGGTTATCATAATCACAGCATTCCAGTATGACTTCCTAAACTAATTTGTTGTTACCTGATGAAAAGGAACAAAAAACAAAAAAAGAATCTCCTGCATGTCACCTTTCATTAAAATTATGTTTGTCTGAGATTTTGTTATTTGCAACTGCTCATCTGTTAAATTAGAAGTTTTAATTCTTCACAGTTTGTCACCTTTTTAATTCTGGTCTGTTAACATGCATTTTTCTATAAATCCAAAGAAAGTTGAAAATGTAATTTGAAAGCAAATTAACAGTTATCCAGGCTGCTAAAAAAAAAAGTAACCTCATGCTTCATCCGTGTTGTTTGAATTGCTTTAAAACGTGAACTAACCTGGTAAAAAGGTTAGTAATCTGTTTCTTCTAAACATCTACAAAATTAGTCAATGTAGTAGGTTGCTAGTATTTTAATGAGCTTTCTCTTGTCACCTCCTGTCTTCCATAATATGCCAGTAGGTTTGAAATAAAGTTATTTCATAATAATAATAAAGTTATAATTTATTATTAAGGAAAAACAACAAATTTTACTCAATATAGTAAAAATGGGAAAAGAAATAAAAACAAGGATATATGATTAATAGAAACAATAAAGTGAAATGATATGATTTATAATGAGACAAATAACAAAACAAAAAAATAGGTACAGGCTATTACTAGGGAGTTTTACAAAATAACAGGTGCCCAAGATGCATGAAAAATATTCAATGTCACTAATAATGAAGGAAATGAAAATTAAAGACAAATGGTGAAACTTAATTAGAATGGCAAAATTTTAAAAAGGTAAGAGGAAGCATTGCCAAGAACAAAAAACAAACAAACAAAAAAAAAACAAAACAAAAAAGAGCTCTCTCATGCACTGCGGATGAGAATCTGTGTAGTTGCCATACTTTTGTTGAGTTTGTCTACATCTAGGAATCTATCCCTGGAGAAATACAATGATACATATGCATATGTTCATTGAATCATTGTTTGGCATCTCAAAACTGTATAACCATGGAAGAATGGTTAAGTAAATTGTGGTAAATCTTTATATAAAAAAAGTCAATATGTGGGTACTGCCTTAGAGAAATGCCCATGATCAAATCAGTATACAAGCAAGTTGCAGATCTATATGCATAGCCTTTTCCATACCTGGGAAAGAAAAAAAAAAATCTGCATGTAAAGATATGTGTGTGTGTGTGTCTGTATGTATATAGATATAGATATAGATATAGATATATTTCTGCTAAGAATTGTGAATTTGGTTTTTATATATACATCTGCTAAAAACCATATCTTGTGTTTTGTTTTTTTTTTTTTATAAACAATTGCCCTTCCTTCCTTCCCCCACCCTTTTTCCCTGTAACCTCTTATCTGCTTCCCATCTCTGCAAATTTGCTGTTGTTACTTATTTCTTATAAGTAGAAATTTGCTATTTTTACTCATTTCTTTATCCGTACATGTCTTGCTTATTTCTCTGAGTATAATTTTTCAAGGTTTTTCTATGTTGCAGTATGTCTCATAACTTCATTTTTTTTATTGCTGAATAATATTCCATTGTGCATACGTACCATATTTTGCTCATCCATTCATTTGTTGATAGACACTTGGATTGTTTCCAGCTTTTGTATATTGTGAATAAAATACACACTGGTGCACATGTATCTGTTTGTGACCTTGTTTTCATTACCTTTGTGTATATACCTTGAAGTAGGATTGCCAGGTCAAATGGTAACTCTAGTATGTAACTTTTTGAGGAATCACCATGCTGCTTTTCACATTGTTTGTACCATTTTACATTACCAGCATCAATGTCCTAGAGTTATACTTTCTCTGCATCCTCTCAAACTTTCTTATTTTCTACTTTTTTAATAATAACCATCTTTGTGCATGTGAAGTAGCATCTCATGGTTCTAATTTGCATTTTTCTAATGGCTAAGGATGGTAAGCATCTTTTCATGTGTTTATTGCCCATTTATGTGTCTTCTTTGAAGCAATGTCTATGTAAGTCTTTGCCCATTTTTTAAGTGGCAAGACACCAGCCACATGCCTTCCCAGCTGTCAGAGATGTTCAAAACACCATCGGCTGTTCTGCAGTGAAGGTATCCTCTAGTTGATGCCTTAATTTGTTTTTTGTTTGTTTGTTTTGCTTTTGCCTCTTGTATTTATTTTCTTACATTAATTGAGTGTCCATGGGCAAATATCTGTATAGGCTGTGAGATGTGAAGCCCACCCTTACAGTCTCTCAGAAAAGAATAGATAATGTTCATAAAACATTATCAAAATAGAAAGCTACACAAATTTTTAAATAAGGAATTTCTGAAGCAGTTTATGACTAGTGGTTAAACATACTGACACAACACAAAATGTCATTTTTTTGTGCATTGTAAATGTTTTTTGTGAATTTTGGATATTAAACCCTTATCTGATTTATGGTTTAAAATTATTTTCTCCCATTTTGTAGGTTGTCTTTTTACTTTCTTGATAAATTCCTTTGATGCAGAAAAGTTTTTAATTTTGATGAAATCAAGTATATCCATTGTTTCTTTTGTTGCTTGTGCTTTGATGTCATATCTAAAATGCCATTGCTGAATCTCAGATCATGAAAATTTTCTCCCATGTTATTTTCTAAGTGTTTCATAGTTTTAGCTCCTATTTTAGGCCCTTGATCCATTTTGAGTTTATTTTTGTACATGGTGTGAGGTAGGGGTCTAACTTCATTCTTTATGTCTTGTGTTTTGATTTTATTATTTATGGGGATATTATCAACAGGCATACTTCATAGAAAAGAAGAAAGTTTAGTGAGAGATAGAGAGATATCTTAAAGCATGGTTGGGTGAATATACATTGAATATTAATAGTGATAACTGTGAGGGACTTTAGAGAAGTTAAGTGATAGGGTGAGAAGAGGTGCAAGGGTTTTTCACTCTTTTAAGTGCATAAAGTAAATAGAAAACAAATAAGATGGTTGGCTCATTTGCCTAATTAAAATAAAAGAATACTATTTTTGCAAGATTATCATGAGAACTACAATTAATATAACAAATACATTTCATAGCACAGAATGGAAAATCAATAAATATCATTACTAAGAATTTTACTACTACTCTGATAGAGCATCTCCTTTCACCCAATACCACCTGAAATTGACTTGGGGGTTGTCAGACACATATTTTGGGGCAGGAGCAGACTTAAGAATTAATGGAAGAGAATTCCAATTTGTGTTTAGGTCAGGCACAGAGATAGAAGGTCCAGAAATATTGCATATCAGAGAGCTTGGGGGACAGAGAGTTCAGTGCATTGAATCATCTTAGACTTTCTCTGTGCAGGCTGTTTTTCATATAAAAAGGCAATTTTGATTCTACTGACAGGCTGCATAGGGCTACTCACTTGACATTTCCAGGCAACATACTAAAACCATAGGGTAAACAGTAGGGACTTTTGTTTAGTTTTGAAACATAAATAGTTTAATTCTTAAGTCTGCTCCTGCCCAATATATGTGTCTGACTGTCCCCAGGTCAATCTCAGGTGGTACTGGGTGAGAGGAGCTGCTCTATCAGAGTAGTAGTAAAATTCATAGTTATGATAAATATTTATTGATTTTCTGTTCTGTGCTATGAAATGTACTTGTTGTATTAATTGTAGTTCTCACAATAATCTTGCAAGACTAGTATTCTTTTATTTATTTAGTATGTCCTGAAGTACTTATTTCTAGTGTCTTCCAGACACTTTGGTGGGTGGTGGGGAGCACTGGGGGCTTCCCTGGTGTACTTAGCCAGCATCTAAGCATTCTACTAAGGTATGCATTTCTTTTGAGGAAAGAGTTATTATTATTTCTGGCGTTTTCTTACAGAGGCCATTCATCCTGGTATCAAGTCGGTTCCTTATATTAGTGCTGCTCCCCATCTCACTTTATGTGTAGGGGATATGCAGAGCTGTAGAAGAAGGTATCTCTGGGATCTTCCTCCATGAGTTTTAACCTTTTCTCCATGATGACAGCCAACACCAGAACTGAGGATCTCTCAAGAAGCATAGCATAGGGGACTTTTGCTTTCTCAACCAGAAATCCTAATCCAATGCCTGCCATTTGGGTTTATCCCCTGCCAATGCCCTTAACCCTGAGATGGGTATTTCTCTACCCACTTCAAATTTGATCAGCTGTTATTCTCTTATGTTCATTATCTTTTCATTTTTACCATACTATAGGATCCACTTTTAAAATAAGTTGAAAGTAGTGATGAAGAATACGTATGCTTTTCAGATGGTTCCTAAAAATAAAAGGAATGAAAACAAAATAAAATAAATGAAATAAATAAAATGATAAGGCACAATTGAGGAATCGTAAGGTTCTGCAATTTGTGTTGTCAGATTTCCAAGTAAGAACAGAGGCTGATTGTAGTCAAGCATTGAGTTCCATATTCAATGTAGGAGTCTTGCCTTTAACTTTCTACTGTTTGCATTAATATAACATTGAAACTAATTTCTTAACATTCTTTGTTTCAACCTAGGGCAAATGGAAAATAAAGTTGGCACAAATGGAAAATAAAGTTGGCTTATTTCAGTTTGTTTTGCACTGCTTCTGACTTTTTATTTTTATCTCCTACTAATTCTTTTGGGCAAGTAATGGGCCCAACCAACACATTGTACTGAGTAATATTCTAACATAATTATTTGAGTTGGAAAAGAATAAGTATAGGATATGTGGAGGAATAAAAGGAGACATAATTGAATTTCTCCTTTTCTTTTTTTAAATCTGAGTCACTTTTCTTGATTTCAGTTTCTTTAGTCAGCTTTTCATATTTCTTATCTAAAGCTTACTATAACCTGCTTTTAATAAAAACAGTTGATGGGGCAACAGCAAAATGAACTATATATAATAATTTCTTCTTAGAGAAGGCCTCCCACACTCCACCCACCCCAGCTTGGAAAGGCTGATTTGGTGAACAATAGTTCTGAACCTGAAATTTTGCAAAGCATTGACACAAGAATGAAGGATTTGGGGGAAAGGAAAAATTGGACCTTGAGAATATGACATGCTTTTGTTCAAACAATCAGTGAAAAAGATACTGACCTCTTTCAAGTTTTCACCAGTCTCCTTTTGAACAACAGAGGCTGTCAGACTTCTAACTTTTTTTTTTTTTTTGCCTTGTTAAATTTTTTCCCCTCTTTGACAAATTGTAAGGAGGGTGCTATGTAAATAAAAGAAAATTCACAAAAATAAGTCAGGAGAATAGGGAAGAAGATGGCAGCATAGAAAGGAGTGGAAGCTACTTAGTCCCCCTGGAACAACTAATAAACAACCAGGAACAACTAGTAAACAATCTGGAATAACTGTGAGGGGACAAACGTGACTGTCCACTCATCATACACCAACCTGAATTGGGAGGAATGCCTAAGATTGCAGCATAAAATCTATAACTAAAAACTGTGGGTCCAAGCCAGGAACCCCCTCCCACCATGGCCCGAACTGCAAAGCCTCATGGTGATAGAGAGCAGCACTCTCTGAGCAAGCAAATATAGCTCAGCTCAGCTCCAGCTGAGATTTTTAATTAACAAACATGGACTGCTCAATACAAGCTATGAATCCCCAACAAGCAGGCAAAGGCTTTTGGTGATGACTGACCTTGGAGAGCTGGAGGACCTCTCTGGGAGGGAGGGAGAGTCCAGAGGACCAGGTGCTATCTCTGGCCAAAGGGTGAAACTGAGGGTAGCTGTGGACTGGCCCTGAAGGGGGGCTTGTTATCCCTTTTTCTGCTCAGTGGAGAAAGCCTTAGCCATTTTCAGTTCCCAGCACTCTGACCCAGACAAGGGTGGAGATAGCAGAGTCAGCGAGACTATTCAAATGCTAATGACCTCTCCCTAGGGGTTTTATCTTCCCTAAGAGGAAGAAAGTGGTTCCAGGCTCTACTACCTGCCTTCCATTCAGAACCAGACTCCAGAGCCTGGAGGGAAAACAGCCATGGGCCACATCTTCTTACACCAGTCTGGTGCTATAGGCTGACAGATGCCACCTGCTAGGCAGAAAAACACAGTGACTTGAAGCCTCAGAGGGTGTATCAATCTTCTAAGATACCCTCAGGGAAACTAGATACTATTGCCTCCTTCCAAGACCTGAGCCCTTTCTGGTCTAGGAAAACCTGATTTGGGTAACCAAGGAATCCAGATACCTAGACAACAGAAAACTACAACCTACACTAAGAAAAATGAAGTTATGGCCCAGTCAGAGGAACAAACTTACACTTCAACTGAGATACAGGAATTTAAACAACTAATGCTAAATCAATGCAAAAAGTTTAGGGAAGATATGGCAAAAGAGATGAAGTGTATAATGAAAACACTGGGCATACATAAGGTAGAAATCAAAAGTTCATAAAAACAACTGGCAGAATCTATGGAAATGAAAGGCACAACACAAGAGATGAAAGACACAATGGAGATATACAACAATAGATCTCAAGAGGAAGAAGAAAACACTCAGGAACTGGAGAATAAGACACCTGAAATCCTACACACAAAAGAAAAGATAGAGAAAAGAATGGAAAAATATGAGTAATGTCTCCAGAATTGAATGACAACACAAAATGCAGGAATGTACATGTCATGAGTGTCCCAGAAAGAGAACAGAAGGGAAAAGGGGCAGAAGCAATAGTCGAGGAAATACTCAATGAAAATTTCCCATCTCTTATGAAAGACATAGAATTACAGATCTAAGAAGTGCAGCATACCCCAAACAGAATAGATATGAATAGGCCTATGCCAAGATACTTAATAATCAGATTATCAAACATCAAAGATAAAGAGAGAATCATGAAAGCAGCAAGAGAAAAGCTATCTATCACATACAAAGGAAGCTCAATAAGACTATGTGCAGATTTCTCAATAGAAACCATGGAGGCAAGAAGGAAGTGGGGTGATATATTTAAGATACTGAAAGAGAAAATTCACCAACCAAGAATCCTCTATCCAGCAAAACTGTCCTTCAAATATTAGGGAGACCTTAAAATATTCTCTGACAAACAGACAAAGACAGACTTTGTGAACAAGGTACCTGCTCTAGAGGAAACACTAAAGGAAGCACTGCAGACAGAAAGGAAAAGGCAGGAGTGAGAGGTTTGGAACACGATTTTGGGATATAGTAAGACAGCAATGTAAGTACACTGAACAAAGATGAATGAGTATGATTGAAAGAGGAAGGTTAGGAGCATGTGGGACACCAGAAGGAAAGAGGAAAGATAAAGACCAGGACTGTATAACTCAGTGAAACCTAGGGTGCTCAACAATTGTGTTAAAAGGTACACATATATTTTTACATGAGGTAGAACAAATGAATGTCAACATTTCCAGGTGTTAAAAATAGGGTGGAATTGGGGGGGAAATACAATCAATGCAAACTAAAGACTATAATTAACAATATACCAAAGCTAAATGCAAATGGGAGGGGAACATAGGGGAAGTGTATGGAACTCTTGGCATTGGTGATGTTGTCTGACTCTTTCTTTATTCTACCTCAGCTTAATGATATCTTTCCTTTTCTTGCTTCCTAGCTGTCATGTTTTGTTTTGTTTTGTTTTTTAGCTCTTTCTTTTTTCTTTTTCTTTTGTCTCTCTACCTTCTTTGACTCTTCCTTTTTGGAAGAAATGGAGATGTTCTTATATAGATAGTGGCAATGGTGGTGAATACATAAATACGTAACTATGCAGGGAACCATCAATTGTTTACTTAGGATGGAATGTATGGTGTGTGAACAAAACTGTCTTAAAAAAAAATAGGTTGATGAAGAAACCTTGAGGGCTCTGTGTTGAGTGAAATAGACACATAAGGACAAATATTGCAGAGTCTCACTGATATGAACTAATTACAATATGTAAACTCATAGACATGAAATATAAGTTACCAGGATAAAGAACGAGACTAAAGAATGGGGAGCGGTTGCTTATTATGAGCAGAATGTTCAACAAGGGTGGACTTAAACATTTGGAAATGAACAGAGGTGATGGTAGCATGTTGTGAGAATAACCAGCAGTGCTGAATGATGTGTGAAGGTGGTGGAAAGGGTAAACTCAGAGTCGTGTATGTCACCAGAAGGAAAGTTAGATGTTCAGAGATGGGAATGTACTAAACAGTGAATCTTGTGGTGGACAATGTCCATGATTAACCACACAAATATTAGAAATCTCTCTCATGAACATGAACAATGTATGACACTATAACTAGAAGTTAAAAATAGAGGGGCATATAGGAAAAAAATAGCTATTGCAAACCATATACTACAGTTAGCAGTATTTTAACATTCTTTCATCAACAGTAACAAATGTACTATACCAAAACTATGAATCAGTGATGGAGGGGGGTTGTTTAGGGTTGTGGGAGGATTTGAGTTTCCTTTTTTTGTCTATATTTCTTTTGTGGTGTAATGAAAATGTTCTAAAAATTGAAAAAAAATTAATTGTGGTGATGGATGCACACCTGTATGATGGTACCATGGGCAATTGATTGTGCACTTTGGGTCTTTGGATAATTGTATGGTATGTGAACAATCTCAATTAAAAATGCATTAAAAAATAAGTCAGGATATTATAACCAGTAAGGCTTTCAATGAGTTAGTTTAATTTCTTAGAAAAAAAGGTAAAATGAAAGTAATTATTATTGGAACTTTGTAAATAATCACATAAAACCATTTGAACATACATTTGAACTACTACTTTAGCAAAATAGTAAAAAACTGATAATATATAAATAGTTAATTCTTAACATAAATATTACATTTTTGCTGTCAGTTATTTTGCTTACAAAAAGTGCATTGCAGCAGTTTGCGAGATTGTCTATTTACAAATTGATACACTTGTCATTGAATTTCTCCCTCCATTCCTTCCTTCCTTCCTTCCTAATTCTTTCTCCCTCTCCCTCTCTCCCTCCTGTCCTTTCTTCTTTCCTTCTTTTTTCTTTATTGCTTTTCTGTATTTTTGTGTGTGTGATGCTAAACAAAAGAAATCAGTTTTGCTTTTTTTATTAACCTAGGATATGTCAAGGTTGGTAAACTCAGTTCAAGATAAATTTTGATGAATGGAATTGCATTTGTGAGTTCTGTAATCATTCTAGTGGAAATTTGGTTCATTAGGCTAAATATATATATAGGCTACTAGACTTTTAAGAACTACTAATGTCTTATGCTTACCTTTTGGACTACTGACATATTTCACACATGTCACTTTACAATTATGTACCCCTTATTTCCCCAGTAGGTGTAGAGAACTTTGGGTTGAATATTTGAGTGGATGTATGACCATAGGTAAATAGCTTCTCTAAAGAGGTTATTCTGTCATTACAAAATAAAGGGGACTGATATTTTGAAGATAAAAACAAAATAACATATAAAATCTTTTTAATATAAGAATAAAATGCAACTTTTGAAAAGTGGCTAGTAGAATTTATATTTTAGAACAGTTTTAGATTTACAAAAAATTGTGAATATAGAACAGAGAATTCCTACCCACCCCCCGCCCACAGTATCCCCTATTATTAACATCTTAGATTTGTATGGTGCATTTATTACAAATACTGAACTGGTATTGATGTACTATTGTTTGTTGAAGTCCATACTTTATTCAGATTGCATTAGTTTTCATCTAATGCCATTTTAATATTCCAGGATTCCATCCAGGGTACTGCCACATGTAGTTGTCCTGTCTCCTTAGGGTACTCTTGGCTATGACAGTTTCTCAGACTTTCCTTGTTTTTGATGACCTTGATGGTTTTGAGGAGTACTGTGAGGTATTTTGTAGAATGTGCTTTTCTTATGGCTAGACTGGGCTATGGGTGTTGGGGAGGAGCACCACAGAGATAAAGTGTCACTTCCATCCCATCATATCAACATGACATCACTTGATGCTGACCTTGATCACCTGGCTGAGGTAGAGTTTGTCAGCTTTCTCCACTGTAAACTTACTCTTTTCTCCCCTTCCATACTGTATTCTTTGGAAATAAGTTACAGTATACAGTCTACATTTAAGGAGTGGGGAGTTATGTCCACCTCATAGAGGGAGGTGCATCTACATAAATTATTTGTAATTTTTCTGCACAGGAGATTTGTTTCTTTTCCCTGATTTATTTATCTATTTGTTTTCTGTATGAACACATGGATATTTATTTTATACTTTGGATTGTAATCCAATACTAATTTATTAATTTCTTGCTCAAATTGTCTGAGATTTGGCCATTGGAAACACTTTCAGTTGGCTCCTGTGTCCCTTTGGCATACCCACATTATCATGATTTTGTTGCTTGGTTTCTTTACTATTTTTGACATTATGAGATGCTCCAGGCTCATTTTGTATATTTCTTGACCCCGTCCTAGAAACAACCATTTTTCCAAGGAGCCCTAGTTCTGTTTATTGGAGAATGGAAATAGAAACCAAGATCGGGGTATTAGGTGTGCTCGTTGCTACTAGAGTGTCATGTTTCTAGGCTCTCTCAGTTGATGGAGTAAGGAAATGTGTATATATAAACCCATGTATATACACATATAAAAATGTTTATGTATATATATATATAAAACCATCTGTACATTATATATATTATATATTAAGGTAAACATAAGTTCATACTGATGTCTCCAACTCTAATCCATTACCACATGGACCATTCCAGCCTCTTCCCCTTTGCTTGCCTGTGAATGCCCACTCCAACAATGAGAAACTTGGCTCCCACCACTGCCATCCATTTACTTAATTGTTTGTTTCCATTGTGCATGTATAGCAGTATCAGAATTGCTAACCCATTTTCTGTTATTTTTTTTCTGCTATTGTATAAAGATGTGTGGATATTTCTTATTTTTAAAATTTTATACTCTTCTCCAGTTGGTTATACCCTCTCATCTGTTTTTTTCCTCTACAACTTCATCTGACTTCTCCTTTAAAACCCTCAAAATATATTTCCTCCACATTTATTTGTAATTTGTCCAATTAAGTTTCAATCTTGTAGAGTGTATATTATGTTACTTCTACTGCCTTTGAATATGGACAGGTTTACAAAGCATTTTTCTGCTAATTAGCATTATTTAAGAAGCAATCATTGAGCAAATGAAAATGAAATGATCATTGATTAATTTTGAAGAACCAGGTGCTCTTAGGTTATAAAAAGATAGATTGTGGTATTAAAATATTAGGATTCACATGCAACTTGAAATATACTTAAATTGTTTTATTTCTCTGATTATATGTACTTTGGGTACAAACTTCTGGCTGCCAACCATAGAAAAAAATAGATGTTATCTCTGGCATTGAGAAGAGTAATAACCTCCATTACCGGATCAGAGACAGAATAAAGTTATGAAATATGATGTTATTGTAATGTCTTTTTTCTATGGAAATGTGGAACATATGATGACTTTTTGAATACTTGAAGAAACATTTTAATGCATAACTTAAGGGAGAACAGTAGAAATACAAATATAAATAATCTGTGCCTAAGATCCCACTGAGTGTGTGCATGTGTATTCTAGGTATCATGCCATGCTATTAAAAAGAAAAGCTGTAATTACAGCAAAAGAATTGAAAATGTTTGTCTGTGTGCATGTATATATATGTCATGATATATATAATACCATGACATATATTTATTCATTTATTTACTCCATCATGTTAAATGTATATTTACCAAATATATTATCTTTTCTAACACTGGATTTTACAAGTAGAGACAGGAGACAGATGGAAGAGTCACAAAAAAGATTAAATGCAATTTAAAATCACATATTAAAAATTTAAATAGGGAAAAACTTGTTACTTCAATTTACAGAAGAGAATAATTTGAGAGTGGACCTAAAAATATATGAAACTGGACACTAACTTAGAATTTTGAATCTTTAGGAGAACAAAAATGAAATAGCTTAAACTCAATTCAGAGAATTTTGATCGGCTAGAAGAATTTTTTCTGATAATAATAGGTATATTTGGAATCCACCTATCCATATATTTTATGTAATATAAATGTGATAAAAGGGCATTTAAGAAATCTAGGAAATGGAAGATGGAAGTGAAACAAGATGTTAGTTCTTTTTAGCAAACGTTAGGATGTGCAATACTCACGTATTAACTGCTGAGACACACAGATTATGAAAAAGCACAGTTGCTAAAGTACAAAAAGATAAAGAAAATACAGCATAGCTAATTCCAGAGGGCCGATTTGTATTAAAATAGAACAGAAGAGAAATTTACAAAAATAATATCAATATAAATAGAATGTGATTTGTACTTTCAGAGACATGCATGCAAAAAATGTTACAGCAAAAAAGAGAGAAAAAATTATAAACAAATAAGCAGAATCTAACATAATATACCTCTGATACAAGCTTATTGAAAACTACCAGGATAAACATAGCAGCAACGTCCTTGGAAGGTAATTAAGGCAAAGAGATGAAATTATAACATCTGGACAATGTCATACCTTAAATTATTGTGTCATGTTGACCAAGATTTTGAGAAACAATAGCTTTCTTTTATAGCTGTGGTTATAAAAGATGCAGAGGCCATTATTAATGGGAAGTTGAAGGAGGAAGACAAAGAAATATATCCTTGAAAATAGTACAGAAGGATATGGATAGGAAAATAAATCTAGCATTTAAAGGAAGAAAGAAGTGAAATGATTGATGGATAGATGCTTAAAAATCAAACTCATTTTCAATTTTTAAAATTCTTGTTAGTGGAAAAATAGTAATGAATATATATTTTGCAAATATTTCTTATAAAATGCAATAGCATTCTTTTAAAAATCCATTAAAAGATACTTCCAATGTGACCCAGTTTAAAGCTTCAAAGGTTAATGTCTTCACAGAATCTTTCTTGCCTTCTGATTTCTAGAACTTTGGATACCATGAATTTTCTTCAGAGCCACTAACTGTGTTATGGTCTATAATCAGAGAAATATGAGAGAGTTCTTTGGGAAATACAGTACTCTCAATAAAACAAGTGTTTGGATGACATGATTCATGTAATTTCTTTGACATATTGCACATCACTTTGATTTTTAGTTTGATTCATTTGTATGAAGCAAAAGAAAAGCAATCATAATTTGGTGATCTATGGTTTGCAGTATGATTACAATTGACCTTACTTTTACACTGACTTTCTTCAAGTATTATTACACCTTGATAGTTAATAGGCAAAAATGTATGGGCAAATAGCTCTACAAATCTTAATTTGCATTTGTTGATTAACATTCTCTTTTTTCTTTTTTTAAAGCAATTTTATTGAGGTATATTAACATATGATACAATCCATCCAAAGTATAAAATAAGTGGCTTTAATATAATCACAGAGTTTTGATTCACAACAATCAATTTAAAACATTTTCATTACTCCATAACCCTTAGTAGCTACCTCTCAATTCCTCTATCCTTCCTCAGCCATATATAACTACAAATCTAATTCTGTCTCTATAAATTATATCCATATTTTATATAAATGGAATCATATGATATGATTACTCAGTACTTTGTGTCTGGTTTCTTTCACTTAGCATAATGTGTTTTTTTAAATTATTATTTTTTTTTAATTAGAGAACTTGTATGTTTACAGAAAAGTGTAAAAAATACATATAACTGTTACAAATGATGAAAGAATTTTAAAATATTAATAACTATAGTCTATAATTTATATTAGATGCATTTTTCAAATGTGCCACCCTATTATTAACACCTTGTAATAGTGTTGTATATTTGTTATCATTAATGTAAAACATTCTTATATTTGTACTATTAACAACAATCTGTCATCCACAGCAAGGTTCACTGTGTTATCCAATCCCATGTTTTATCTTCTATCTTTCCTTCTAGTAACATACATGACCCAAAATTTTCCCCTTCAGCTACATTCACAAACATAATCCAGCAGTTAATTATATGCACAATAATGTGCTACCATCACCACTCTTTCAGACATTTACAATCAACCTAAATTGACATTCTGCACAAATTAAGCATCAGCTCTCTTTTCTCTACCCCTGTTCTGTCCCCTGTTGAACTGTATTCTAGATTCTGACTTTGAGTTTGCTTATTATAGTTAGCTCATATCAATGAGATCATACAATATTTGTCCTTTCGTGTCTGGCTTATTTCACACAATATAATGTCCTCAAGGTTCATCCATGTTGTTGCATGCTGCAGGACTTCATTCCTTTGTACTGCTGAATAATATTGCATTGTAAGTATATACCATATTTTGTTTAGCCATTCAGCAGTTGATGGACACTGGGTTGCTTCCATTTTTTGGCAGTTGTGAATAATGTTGCTATGAATATCAATGTTCAAATGTCTGAGTCTGAGCTTTCAATCCTTCCGGGTATATACCTAGTAGTGGGATTTCTGGATCATATGGCAGTTCAGGAAGCACCAAACTGTCTTCCACAAATGGCTGCACCATTTTACATTCCCAACAGCAGTGAATAAGTGTTCCTATTTCTCCACATCCTCCCCAACACTTCTTGTTTTCTGTTTTAATAGTGGCAATTCTAGTAGGTGTGAAATGATATCTCATTGCAGTTTTGATTTGCATATCCCTAATAGCTAGTGATGCTGAGCATCCTTTCATGTGCTTTTTTTCCATTTGCATTTCTTCTTTGGAAAAATGTCTATTCTAAAGTCTTTTGCCCAGTTTTTAATTGTGTTGTTTGTCTTTTTATTGTTGGTTGTAGGATTTCTTTGTATTTTCTTCATATTAAACCCTTATTAAATATGTGGTTTCCAAATATTTTCTCCCATTGAGTAGGTTGCCATTTCACCTTCATGAAAAATTCTCTGATGCCCAAAAGTTTTAATTTTGAGGAGGTCACATTTATATATTTTTTCTTTCATTGCTTATACTTTTGGTGTAAAGTCTAAGAAAATATTACCTACCGCAAGATCTTGAAGATGCTTCCCTACATTTTATTCTAGGAGTTTTGTGGTTCTGGTTCTTATACGTAGGTCTCTGATCCATTTTGAGTTAGTGTTTGTATAAGGTTCTTTTGCATATGGATATCCAGTTCTGCAAGAACCATTTGTTGAAGAGACTGTTCTGTACCAGTTCTGTGGATTTGGGGGCTCCATCAAATAGCAATTGGCATAGATGTGAGGATCTATTTCTGAATTCTCAATTCAATTCCATTGGTCAATCTATCTATCTTTATGCCAGTACCATGCTGTCTTCTATTCCACTACCGGGCTGAAGAGTGTAGCTTTGTAATATGCTTTAAAGCCCGGAAAGTGTGAGTCCTCTAACTTCATTCTACTTTTTCAAGAAGTTTTGGGCTATTCAGTGCCCCTTTCCCTTCTAAATAAATTTGATAATTGTCTTTTCTGTTTCTGCAAAGCGGGCTGTTGGACTTTTTATTGCAATTGCATTGAATCTGTAAATCAACTGAGCTTAGAATTGACATCTTAGTGATATTTAGTCTTTCAATCCATGATCACAGAATGTCCTTACACTTATTTAAGTCTTCTTTGATTTATTTTAGCATTGTTTTGTAGTTTTCTGTGTACAAGTCCTTTACATTCTTGATTAAATTTATTCCTAGGTATTTGATTCTTTTTGTTGCTATTGTAAATGCAATTTTTTTTTATTTCCTCCTCAGATTACTCATTACTAATGTATAGAAACACTACTGATTTTCACATGTTGACCTTGTATCCTACCACTTTGCTGAACTCATTTATTAGCTCTTTTGGCTTTGTTACAGATTTTTCAGGATTTTCTATATATAGGGTCATGTCATCTGCAAATAGTGAGAGTTTAACTTTTTTCTTTCCAATTTGGATGCCTTTTATTACTTTTTTCTTGCCTAACTGCTCTAGCTAGAACTTCTAGCACAATGTTAACCATGGTGACAGTGGGCCCCCTTATCTTGTTCCAAATCTTAGAGGGAAAGTTTTCAGTTTTTCACCATTGAGTACAATATTAGCTGTGGGTTTTTCATATATGACCTTTATAATGTTACGGAAGTTTCCTTCTACCCTATATTAGTGTTTTTATCAAGAAAGGATGCTGGATTTTGTCAAATGCCCTTTCTGCATCAATTGAGATGATTATGTGGTCTTTCCTCTTCCACGTGTTAATGTGGTGTATTACACTGATTGATTTGCTTGTGTTCACCACCCCCCCCCCGACCCTTGCATTACTGGGATAAAACCCACTTGATCATGGTGTGCAATTCTTTTAATGCACTGCTGAATATGATTTGCAAGTATTTTGTAGAGTATTTTTACATCTGTATTCATTAGAGAAATATTTGTCTGTAGTTTTCTTTTCTTGTAGTATCTTTATCTGGCTTTAGTATAGGGTGGTGTTGGCTTCATAAAATGAGTTAGGTAGTGTTCCCTTCTCTTCAATTTTATTGTAAGAGTTCGAGCAAGGTTGGTATTAACTGTCTTTGGAATGTCTGATAGAATTCACCTGTGAAGCCATCTGTCCTGGGCTTTTCTTTGTTGAGATGTTTTTTGATGACTGATTCAGTCTCTTTACTTGCAATTGACCTATTGATGTCATCTATTTCTTCTAGAGTCAGTGTATGTTGTGTGTTTACCCAGATACTGTCTACCCATGCCATATCCTGGGAAAGAGCATTTTTCCCTCCAAATGGATGACAAAATATTACCATTATTAAAATTCTACAAAATATGCCTTAACTCTGAATTTGAATTCATTGACCTACTCTAAAAATATCTACAGCAAATTCTGTCACCCAATGAATGAAACTATTACTATGGAGGAGTAATGTGGCTATCCATTAATAAACATTAAAATGGTTTAAGAGATGGCCTTTTGATTAAAGGCAAGTGAGTTTTTTCAGGAGTGTTAATAACAGCTGCAATAGATAGCCAGAGACTTCCTATGGGTAGTATCAAGGGGTTTTGAGAGTTGAGGAAGAGCAAAACAGGGATCTGATATTCTCATTTCCTGATTTGATTATTGACTAGTCCTCTCAAATTGTATCTAGCTTTATCAGAGTGCTAAAGCTGTAGGGGACCTTAGATATCTTCCAATCTGAGCCTTATTACCTGGATGAGTACCCGGCAAAGATAATTATTAAGCATTTGTTGAATGAACAAGTAAATGAGGTATCAAAGACTTAGAGAATATCTCCTGAATCTCATCCAGTATTATTTTAGTTACATCATTCTTTCTTGGTACATTTCACAGTAAATGGTTGCTGCTAGGAACACATATTCAGTTATCAACTGAAAATGTAGTTTCAGAACTACTGTTTTATGAAGTGGAATAATTCAAGCAGACTGTTGACCTGCACTTTCCTTCTTAAATAATAATATTGATTCTGACTTTTGTTAAGCACAAACATGTATGTAGGCACAAAGAATGTGTGCCAATTTATCAACAGGGGCTGCTTTCAAATAGTAGGATTTAGGAAAATTGTATGGATTATGGACATATACGCTTTAAAAATACATTTGCGTAGTAAAAGTACTAGAGATATATATGAACACATTAGCTGCATTTATCACCACTTGTGGAAATAGGAAAAAAATTTCAGTCTTCCTCTTACCTGCATTAAAATTTTTATCAGAAAATTATTTTATTTAGGTTTTAAATATGTAACATACCCATAATTAAATTCTCAAGTTACTGAAGGATTTAGAATAAAAGTAAATATTCCTCCAACGCTGTTCGTGAATCCCTCAGTTCCCATCTCCAAAGAGAACTACTATCACAGTATGCAGCATTTTGTTGTATGGATGTATCATAATGTGGCTATTTGAGTGCCTCTTGATGAAACTTCTAGCATTTTTCCAATATTATACTATATTATAACAAATAGGGCAATATATAATACACTTAAATATACTCACTTTGATAATATTCAAGAGAAAATTATGGGTACACTTATCTCTGGTACAATTATAGGTAATTCCCTTTTTTCTCTCTGTTCATGTACACATTTACAATTTTATTCAACAAATGAGAACTAAGTTGAAAATTTAAGTAGTATCATTTAATAGGTGAAAATATAACCTTGTTATATGAAATGACTATTATGAGGATTTAGTGAAAAAAAAGGTATGTTAAAATCATTGTTTGTAAACATATTAATATTTTATATTTGTGTTGGTGTTTATAATTTCCAAAGCCTTTCACATATATCTTCACATTTAAATAGGAAACTAATCAAAGTGTATATATATTTTCATAAGAGCTTTCAAGGTTGTAGATTTAATGTTTGTAACATGGCCAAGTTATAAAACGCAGCTATTGTCCTGATGCTATTGCTGATATAAGATTCTTCAAATTAAAAATACCAATACTGGTTTGTTACCCTTTGTGCTAGTATGTTTTATGAATATGTACTTTAATGTCTTTATCAATTTATATTTCACTTATAATTCAGGAATAAACAGACAATTTAAAACTTTACCTATCTTAATACATTATTTTAATTAGAGCTTAACCATGGTAAAAATACATTATACCACATTGGCTTTATTGCATTCATGAAATACAGCTTTTTTCCCTTAGTTTTTAGGATTACTATTTGGTTTTTTGAATGATTTGTTGAAGCCTCTAAGCAGGCTAGGAAACCTCATACTGCAACTAAAGCAGAGGGGGCTGTTCTCGTTTGTTCAACACTGTGAAAAATGGGAACCTCTGCTTAGTAACTTTTCAATTTCAATATGCTTCTATCCTAGAACTTTTATTGAAGTTTGTGATGCATTCACCTGGAGTCTAGGCCTCCTCTTTCTTCTCCCACCCCCTCCAATTACTTCTAACTCCTCTACATTATAGTTCCTCTGGTCCCAGAAATGGAATCATCGAATTGGACAGTTGGCACTACGAACCAAGTTTGATGCAAACTGAAGTGGGATTGCTGTTTATTCACTGATACTCACTATCTCATATCTGCACATATCTTTCAAACTTTCTGTGCACTAAACCTAAAAATAACAATATAATTACATCAATTATCAATTAAGAAAATCTAAAACACACAGCTAATTAATACCACACTCAGCAGGAGAGATTGTGCTTTAATCTTCTATTTCTTGAGCAAGTCACAGAAGCTCATACAGGCACTCATACATTAAATATATATATGTATATTATTTTTTACATATATATTTATTTATTGTTCTGAGAGAAAGAGATAATCATACTGAATTCACCCTACTGTTAGGGATTGAATCTCGTCCCCCAGAAAGACATGTTCAAGTCCTAAACTCTGGTCCTGTGGATGTGAACTCATCTGTAAATAGGATCTTCAAAGATCCTATTAGTTAAGGTAAGTTCAAACTGATTCATGGTGGACCTTAATTCAATATGACTGGAGTTCTTATAAGCAGAGGAAATTTGGGTACAGTGAGTAGAAGTGATTAGGAGAAAGAAGGAGAAAGATAACTATGCGATGGTGCTAGGTATTGAGTTCTGGATTGCCCACAAACCACCAACAGACTGCTACAGACTTCAGGGAAAGCATGATCCAGCTGACACCTTGATTTTGGACTTCTGGTCTCCAAACTGTGAGATGTAAAATCTTGTTGTTTAAGCCAACTGCTCTTTAGTACTTTGTTACAGCAGCCGTGGCAAACTAAGATACCCTACCAACTTTGAATGTAAAGGTAAGCCATTTCCTCAATTGAAGAAATCACAATGGTCACTTCTGAGATATCTTGGCAGTTCTTTACTATGGGGCTTAAGTCCTATAGAACGCTTTGTAATTGTCCCCAAGTCTCCAGCCTGCTGTAAACATCTCTGATTTTACTTTGTCCTCAAGGAAGATTTGTAATTTATTATATATTGTGTTCCTCTAGCCTATTCATATTGTGGATATTGTTTACAAAGTGAATGTCACAGAACTTGGTCAACATATACAGCAAACCCAAAGCTGCCTATACCTAGACTCTCTGCTTTTACTAAAAGAAAGAAAGAACATTTTGAGATGAGGGTAAATTTAACAGACACTCTGATGTAAAAGCAAAATGACCCAAAATAAAACAAAGAAACTAGCATTTCATGAGCTTGATGCATTGTTAGTCAAAATTTGGTAGGGAGTAGATTTATATGTACTACATGTTTATTTGACAGATAATTTTTGAAACCGGTATGCATATACATAAAATTTGAGTACTATTCTTTTTTTATCAGAAATAATTATGTTACCATCTATAACACAATCTCTTTACTGAATGCCTTTGGGGAAGGTGTGGGACAAATATGAATAGAATGAAGAAAGCGAGAACACTTTATTAAAGTAATGCAAGGAATGGATTTTAAAGGTATGTCATTTTTATTTTATTAAAACATGGTTTTGGTGTATGTAAAACATTTATGATATGCATATTTACACTCTTTTTTGATAAAATATTGAGCAGAGAGTTATATTTAAATGACTAAATTACATGCATCAAATCGTCATACTAATTTTAGAGACATAAAGAAAAGCTATAGATGCCAAAGGTTTTTACATTACTAGGATTAAAAGGATTTATTTAAAGAACTTGGAAAACCTGTCTAGAAATAAAGGATTGTTTTGGTGATGAAAATTGCTCAATGTTTTATTGCATTTAAAACAGGTCTATATGTTGGTTACTAAATTATGCAATATAGTATACTATAACAAAAACATAAAAGTAACCTTACTGAGAATCTAGTAATGGTGTTTATTTATAGCATATTACGCTTCCTGTAATTACAGAGTTGAGTGGAGTTACTGGCTTACACATACTTGATTAAATAATGGTTGTTTTACAAAGTAAATAGCCAATTCAAAATGGTTAAAGAGAACAATAATAGTAAACATCTAACAAGCAAAAGTCCCTACAAATCAACAGATAAAGTTAAGCAACTTGTACAAAGCCTAATATTGTTCTGGCATACTTAGAGAAAATTACAGCAGATTATTAACACATTCTACACTTCATACTACATAGACCATATATTTATGTCGAGGAAGGGGAGAAATCAGTAAAGTTGAAAAATTGTAAGTATTTTGTCAGTAGGCAACATACAAAGCATGGATATAGAAATGAGAGACTGTTTTTCCAGTCAAATGTAGTATATATGCAAAAAGCACATAATCATGAAACAACAAGCTACCAGTAAATAAAACAAATTATATGAAGAGAAGCATATTCTACATGTGCCAAATTATATAGAAATAAATTATATATTAAAAATCAGTAATATTTAAATGTTAGCTATTAAATGAAAAAAATAACATGCTATAATTCTGCAAATCTATGAAGTAAGCTCTAATTATCAGAGAGTGACTGGTCAATCCACTTTCCATGGGTGTCCTTGTGTCATAGGAGTAGTACCAGCTATGGAAACACTAGTTGCACTAAGAAACGCATGCCAACTTTCCATAGCTTAGCACAATAGAGGTTTATTTCTCACACAGTACAGTGAGGATGTTCCTGGTATGAGTCAGTTTCCATCTCATGTTTTGACCATCCCTTAGGACTTCATGGTCACCTGAATCCAGAAACTAGACGGGGGTTGGGGTGGAGAGGAGGGAGAAGAAAAGCCTGCTTCTTGATTGCCCAGCCCTTCTTTAATGCAGATCACTTCCTCTAGCATTCCTTTGATGAGGATTTGGAAGTGTAGGCCCTGGCTGGGCAGTTGCTTCCCAGCAACAACTCTGTACTATGGAAGAAACACAAATTTTGGTGAACAGGCATCTCTGTCATCAGTATGAAATATAGCCAAGTTTATTTTCTACATGGGGACAATTAAAAAAAAATTAAGCAGGTTTTAAAGGAAAATAGGGAAGTGAAGATCTGTTCATTCATTATATATCAAAAACCTTCTTTTTGTTTCTCTGACAGTAGGGTGAATTCCAGCAAAACTGGAATTAGCCTGAACTGTTCCTCTGAAATAAAAAATGCACCTTCATGGCACTAATTCCTGGTCATAGAACAAAATGTACTGATTAATACTGTTGCTTTATATCATGGATCCCAGGAGTTTCAGGGCAGTTTGTACCAACTTGTCAGCAATGTTTATTGATAACAAAGATGTCAATGGTGCTTGATCCCGGTCTCAGTAAGACATCCAGACAACTCTGCCTTGGAAATGGTTATGTAGTAAGAATATGGCTAAAGGCTCAGCAGGATACAAGAAACTCCAGCAGAGAATCCATTTGGGCTTTCTCCTTCTGAAGTGTTCTATACACACATCAGTGTCTCCTGATTCAAGAGAAAGAGTGTATTCATGTGGCCCTTGCAGAGAGAGGACAATTGGAGCTCCCACCTGGTCTCCCTTTACCCTGTGTTGTACAGGTCTTTGGCTGTGATGCATTTCCTTATTTTGTTGGTATTACTATATTATATCCTTTTCTGATAATGAAGTGAAAACTTGTAAGCATTGTCATTTTGGGTTCTGCGAGTCTTCTTTAGCAACTGAACCCTGTTTAATTGTTACTGTTAGCTCAATGCTGCACAATTCTAGTCACCATAGAAACAATAGTGATAAAGAGAAAAACCGTCTCTGTCAATAATATAATTTCAAATAGTGATTGTGATGGTTAGGTTCATGTGTCAACTTGGCCAGGTGATGGTGTCCAGGTGTCTAGTCAAGCAAGCACGGGCCTAACCGTTACTGCAAGGACATTTGTGGCTGCAGCTGTGACCAATAACATCGATGAAGGGTGTGTCTTCTACAATGAAATAATTCAATCATCTGGATTTAATCCAATCAGTTGAAGACTTTTAAGCAAAGCAGGATAGAGTACCGTCACTTCTTCTACTGACCAGTGAAGTGTTTCCTGAGGAGTTTGTCAAAGTTGCCAGTTTGTTTCCTGAGGAGTTCATTGAACATATTTGAAGTTGCCAGTTCGCTGCCTGAGAAGTTCATTGAACATCTTCATTGGAGTTGCCAGTTTGCTGCCTGCCCTATGGAATTTGGACTCATGCATCCCCACAGTTGCGTGAGACACTTCTATAAATCTTATATTTACAGATATCTTTTGTTGATTCTGTTTCCCTAGTGAACCCTAACTAATACAGTGATTAAATACTACATGAAGGATGTGCTGGTTTGAATGTATTATGTCCCCCAGAAAAAGCCATGTTCTTTGATGCAATCTTGTGGGGCAAGCATAATAGTGGGGATTAAGTTGGACTGTTTGGATTAGGTTGTTTGAATGGAGATGTGCCCCACCCAGCTGTGGGTGGTGACTCTGGTGGGATACTCCCATGGAGGTGTGACCTCACCCATTCAGGGTGGGCCTTGATCAAGTGGAGCCATATAAAACATGCTGACTCAAAGAGACTGAACGGAGTGCAGCTGTGAGTGATGTTTTGAAGAAGAGCAAGCTTGCTAGAGAGGAATGTCCTGGGAGAAAGCCATTTTGAAACCAGAACTTTGGAGCAGACGCCAGCCATGTGCCTTCCCAGCTAAGAGAGGTTTTCCGGACGCCATTGGCCATCTCCAGTGAAGGTACCCGATTACTGATGTGTTACCTTGGACGTTTTGTGGCCTTAAGACGGTAACTGTGTAGTGAAATAAACCCCCATTTTATAAAAGCCTATCCATCTCTGGTGTTTTGCATTCTGCAGCATTAGCAAACTAGAACAAAGGAAATAAAATAGGGTACAGAATTGGAAGTTACTGGGAATGAGAAGAAGCTAACTTGGGTGCTCAGAAAGGATTCTAGGAAGAAGAGTCATTGGACCAAATATATAAATGTGTGAAAACAGAAATGTTAAGTTATGAGAGAAGAACATTCCTGATGCAGGAAATCACTTGAGCAAAGGCTCTGAGGCTGCAATGAGCACTACTGATTAACTTTGTACCAAACTCACCATTCAGAAAACTGGAATTTGAAACTTTTACCTTTGTTGATCAGGAAATATGATACGGTTATAAAGAGAGCCAATTGGTTTAACAGGAGTGTTCTGGTTTGCTAAACCTGCTGGAATGTAAAATACAAGAAATGGATTGACTTTTATAAATGGGGTTTATTAGGTTTCAAATTTACAGTTCTGAGGCCATAAAAGTATTCAAACTAAGGAATCAACAAGAGGACACCTTCACTGAAGGAAGGCCATTGGTGTCTGGAACACTTTTGTCAGCTGGGAAGTCATGTGGCTAGCATTTGCTAGTCCTTTGCTCCCGGGTTGCGTTTCAAAATGGTTTTCACCAAAATGTCTCTGAGCTTCTGTCTCTCTTAGCTTCTCTCAGCTCTTTTCTTGGTTCTCCTGGGGGCATTTCTAAGCCTCTGGGAGTCCTCTCTTACCTTCTCTGGGGCAAATTCTGGGCTTCATCTCTTAGCTTAGCATCTCCAAATGTCTTTCTGTCTGCATCTGCCAGTGTCTTCAAGCGTCTGGGTCTGTGTGGGCTCTCAGCTCTCTTAAGGACTCCAGTGATCTAATTAAGACCCAACCTGAATGTATGGTGTCACAACTCCATGGAAATAATCTAATCAAAGGTCCTACCCTGCAAGATTGGAATTAAAGAACATGGCCTTTCCTGGTAATATAACAGTTTCAAACTGAAGCAAGGAGTGAGCAAGGATAAGAGAGGTGGGGGATGAGGTCAAAGAGGACTGTAGTAGCCAGAGCAGGTAGGGTCTTACCATCCATGGTAAAGATTTTGCATGTTAATTGCTAACGGAAGCACTGGTTGGTTTCAATCCTTGAATATTATGATATGATTTAGACTTTATGAAGAGATCAGACAAAGGAACTTAAGTTGCCAGCATTATAGAAATATTTGTTCATCTAAGTGAACAAATTTTTCAGTGAATATATTTGCTTTGGAAAAAGAGATCTTGTGACATTACTGTACCTAACTTTGTCAGGTTCCTTAATCAACACAGATAAACATTTCAATTTACAATTTTCTGAGTTCTAAGTATAGATAAAAAGTCAATGATATGACTTTGTTATTATAACTTGTTATTTTTAAGACATATTTATAGTTTTACTTCATATAACAGAAGGCACTAATCTTCAAACACTTCAGAAAATAGATATTGACGTACTTTAAAGGAGGAGTTGTTTCACTTTCTCAATGATGGAATCTGAGAGATTCATTTAGCTGAGCATAAATATGTTTTGAGATTGAAACCAAGAGTTGTTTGAGAGTTGTTGTAAGGGCTCTCTGAGAAAGTGGTTTTGCAAAAAATGTGTTGTAAATGTGTTACAAAGTAAAAAAACAAAACGTTTTAGTTTTTCTTCCCCTAATATGATTGTATTTGCAACTTTGGGGATATTGACATGTCAGTAAATGCTATTTTTGAAATGTTGATCATGAGTATTTCCCAAAACTTGATTGAATTCACTAAATAGTGAGAAGTTATATTAGCTTAGTTGAAATTAATCTGTTCTTTACTTATGTGTCTGTGGCAAATCATTTGAACAACTTCTGTAGATTTATTGTCTGAATAGTCTCAATGTTGTTACATGTTCTCCTGATTGCAGGTTCCTGAAGGCCTGTAGTCTCTCTTTTATTATTGGGCAACCTATTGGTCAATTGTGTCTAAAATTTCCTATAATATGTGCTCAATGCATAGTTAAAAGCAAGAATCTAGTTTTAATCCATTGTTTATTATGGTTAAACCTTCATTTAATTGATGTATAGAATGGTTATAATTCCAGTTAACATTACCAAGAGGTGGGCTGTGAATATACTCATACTTACTAGCCTACCTATCTCATTTTATACCTATCCATTTATTTTTTATTTCTCTACATCCAAAATATATTATGTATTATATTATATTATATTTCATTGCATTGCATAGCACAGCATTGCATTGCATTACATTACATTACATTACATTACATTACATTACATTACATTACATTACATTACCTTATGTATGGAGAGGGTATCTTTGTTGCTTCTGAATTTATCAAATATGACTATGTGTTGGAGTTTTGTTCTGATATAGCTTAATCCATGGGCTTTATATCTTATTCTAGTAAGATTTTATTAAGATATAGTCAGATTTGGTAAGATATGAGGTTTTCTGTATGCTTACTCTTCCTTGAGTATGGACTGCTCATCCTCCAACAGGATCAACTAGATCGGACTCCTTAAGCTATGTTTCTGTGGTATGACCCCATTTCTTCTATGTATGTCTAATAGACTCTAATATCCAAACTAGGTAGTTGGTGTCTAGCCTATTTTTTTTTGCTGTCCAGGAAAGAGAGAAGGTCAGAGGTCAGGCTGGGAGGGAAGGTGAAAGAAAGAAAGAACGAGAGTAACAAATGTAGGAGCGATGCAGTGGAGAGAGTCCCTAACTAATTTCTAATCCTTTTTGGGGTAAAATACATTCTTGATCTTGGGTTACCTGAGACACTCCTGATAAATAAAGAAGACTTTTCCCCCCAAGAGCTCTTTGTGAAACATTTACTGGTGCACCACTGATCCCATGAAATTTATTATATAATTAAGAACTATTATTAACAATATGATGAAGAAGGGCTTCCCCTCTCAACAAGACAGTTATTTAATACCTCTAAAACAAATACCAAAGACAGCCATGGCCAAATATGAAGCAAACTAAAATGTCATGCAATCATATATATAAGAATGGAGTGAAAGAAAAGAAAACTCATTTGATCTGTATACTCAACTTTTTTCTGTTCTGCACATTTTTTTCCTATGGGTTCAATAACACCACTTTGTACTGCAGGAAAAATATTTATGTTATCATAAATTATATTATTTTATAGATTTTATTTTCTCAGAGGCAGAGCAATAGGGAGTGGTGTGTAGAGAGAGAAACAGTGAGAAAGCACTCATTTCTTCAAGTTTCATTGTAGAATATCAAGTTTAAAAATTGAGATAGTTTAACTTTATAAATCTATAAAAATTACTGAGTAATAAATTAATAAATATACACATAAGAAAACACAGTGGGGATTGAAAAGTGGTGGGAGATACTAAATAAGGTGTTTTTCTTTTTACCATGTGTAGGCCTTTTTTTAAAAAAAAGTAGGAATAAGTAAGGAAGAATAATGTAACAATATTTGACCTTACATAGAAAAATCTGGATTTTCATAGAATTAAAAAAAAATCTTTAAAATTCTTCTTCTCAACTATGTCTCACTATTATTTCTATGCTAAATCAATGTCTTTCATTAATTGATGTTATAATGTATCATAAGTATAGATAAAAATGGGAAGTTTTAGTCAAGTTGTGACCAATCCCTATGTTCTCCAAGGCTGTGTGAACGACAATGTGTTCAAATGTTCATTTGGGACAAACATCATGAATGTCCATTGGACTCGTATGAGATGAACATGCAAACAGAGATCCCTCAGAAAGCCTTGCAATGAGTGCTCAGAATACACTGAGGACCTACTATGCATCAGATACTGGTTCTGCCCATGGGATTCAGCAGTATACAACAGACAAATCCTTGCACTCAAGGATGAGGGATAATACATGCAAGAAATAAGTGAAACACATAGTTTAGAGATGAAGGTAAGTGGTAAGGAAAGCAAACAAAAAGCAGGGAAGTAAGAAAAGAATTGTGTTTATGTATGGGTGAGTATGGAGGGGTGGAGAGGTAGGTAGAGGAATTGAATTAGCTGCTAGCCAGAGCAGACTTCACTGAGAAGTGTCATTTGAGGGAGGTGAGAGAATAACTCATGATGATGTCTGGAGGCAGAGCTTTCCCAGTGGATGGGACAGCAAGTGCAAAGACCCAGAAAGGGAGAAAGCCTGGCCTGATCAAGGAAGGAGGGGAAGGCCCAGTGTAAATGAGAACAGAAGGCAAAGAAATAGTGAAGAGATGAGGTTAGTGAACTGATTGTGGGCCTGGTTATGTAGGGCTTTGAAGAAAATTAGATAAATTCTAAATTTAGAAAGCTGAATGTTTACCAATGAAATCAGCTTAAACCTGTTCACTAACCGTACAGTCAAAAACTGAGAATCCAATGCAGACATCTTCCATACTAAGTCCTATAGCAGGGACTATTGAGGTGGGAATCTGTGATTGTATCTGCACCCTGCTGAGATCTGATTTGCTTCTTAATGCCTCTGCTGGACAAATAATGATGGCTTTCCCTTACTGGCCAGAAAGCAGTCACTGAAACCTATATATTTTAATAACTCCGACGTAACTTGGGATCTTTGTAGAACATAGATTAAAGTTCACATGCCTACTTACTGATTATCAAAATGTAAGTTTCTAAAACATATATTTTAGCTAAAAGATAGAACTTGTTTGGAAACCAGAAATAAACAAATTTGTAGAAGTTTTGACACTCTTTTATAGCTCTATTATGTGATATAGTTGTTATTTAACCCATTTTTTTTTTCCTTAAAACTGGCATTATAAAATTAAAATAACCATAGCTGGAAATTTCATAAGACACAAAACTGGGAAATTCATGCTTCTCTTTTTAAATATTTGGTAATGTCACTAATAAAGTAAAAACACATCATAGTAAAGAAATGATTATAATTAGTAATGGAAGTATGATTGGCATTAAGTCCTGATTTTGCAAATAACTCTCCATAATTTCTTCATCTTATGGACTCTGGTCATTTTTAAGCTTTGGTAGTATAGTTGAGATTAAAGTCCTGACTTTTCTGAGACATAAAAGTTTAGGAAATTCGGCTTTAGAGCAAAATGCTTATCTTTTCCATACATTTGTTATGTTCTGATTTGGAGTACTCCTTTTTTGCTTTTGTCATAACAAATCTCTTACTACAAAATGTAAATTGATAGTCAATATGTAATGTATAATTATGCTTCCTTTTCAGCAGCAAGGGAAGGTCTTTCATGAAGGCAATAAATTTGATTAGGAAAATGTAGAAGGTAAAATACACATTTATACTTCATTCTTTTTTTCTCCCTCTCTCTCTTTCTTTCTCTTTTTTGCTCTCTTTAAGAGGTTTTAATTAGCCATACCTGAAGTGTAGTACCTGTCTAATATAATATTTCGATATGAAAAGGTCATGCCTAAATGTAGAAGAGGGTGAACCTGATACGAATCTAATCTTAAAAATGTCAAGAGATGTTTCTGAAGAGCTTATAATTGTTCTTTAACATATTTTTTTGTGAAAGATTTATTACATAGGATTTTCACAGCAAAGCGTAGCAGCATTATGACAAAATGCTCAAAACCAATGAACAAAAACTTTTCATTTGTCAACTTTCAAAATCAGATATACTAGGAAAAACACTTTCATATTTTAGATGATTATTTCTTGTTCATATTTTTCTCCCTGTTTAAACTATTGTTTTAAACTTTGCAATAGAGAATAAGATGAAAGGCCAGGTTATTCCATTAATCTTTCCTGAGGCTACCACCCCCAAAATTTTACAGTTTGGGGAGGAAACTCTAATATTCACCTCTTCATTTCAATTTTCATTCTTTCAGTTTGCTGTGGTTTAATTGAAATATGTTCAATTTTCCAGGAACGTATTAGAAACCATGTGGAAAGGGCTAGCTTTTCACAAAATTGGGAATAGGGGATATTTCTCTTTGGTGCTTTTCCATCCCTATTACTGTATGTCTTTTTTCTCTCAACTTTCATTCTGGCTTATATTGTGGCTTGTCGACCAGCTTCCCTTTCTGCTCTACTGATATCTTCTTCTTCCCATTGAGAAGCCAGAGAGAACTGTAGACCTTCTAGTGAGCAAACTATTTGAATACAATGTAGAAACAAATTTCTGATGTTTTAGTACAAACTATACCTCTTTTTGGTGTCCAGCATTGATCACCCTTGTCCTGGTAATTTTCAATTTTCCCCCAAAAGATCATGCATTCCCCACCCCACCCCCACCCATCTCACGTTTCCAGTGGCATTTGCACCACATAGAGTATCCATACAGCACATTATATTGTTCTAGACACTGGCCATGTGTTTAGGATGGATGCCTGAGCCAGTTAGAACAATGGGACAAAATGAATTTGGCTACAATTAATAGGGAAAGGATCTCACTATTTCTGAGCACCTTAAAACCAGGGCACTTCTGGCAGCCCTCTTGCAACCTCTCAGAATGAAATCAATGTAGAGGAAATGTGGTGGAGAAATGGTGAGAGAAACTATCTCATGTTGATAAAGTTTGAGCTCTAGACTGAGCCAAAGATGGAGGTTTTGGACTAATGGATTCCATGATAAGGAAAGTTTTTGTTGTTGTTGTTTGTTCTGTTTTGTTTGCTTAAAACAGTTTGGGTTGGGTTTCTTTTATTTGCAATGTAAAATTTTTTAAGGTTCTCACTAGATATAAAAACATTAAAAGATTTGCGAGGGGAAAAGTCAATATTAAGAAGAATTAATGATACTTTTATTTCCTTGAAAGACGAGAATTTTAAGCTCAACCACTTATCTGTCCACCAAATTAATTTCTGCTAATTATTTTCAGAAATTATGAAAGATTTCTGGTCATAAAATCTCCATGGAAGAAGATTATATCACTTAAAGAAGCTTTCTTTTGTATGACTCTTAAAGGAAACTTTAGATTCAGATTCACTAAGCATGTGCCAGAAAGTTTAGGAAATGGTTCAGATAAATTCTGCAGTTTAATTTTGTAGTGTTGATGTGAGGCTGCATAGAGTTTAAAAGGATGAATTCTGTAGCAGATAGCCTGAGTTTAAATCCTAGCTCTAGTACTAGCAAGGACTTGACACTTGACAAGTTACTAGCATCTCTATCGTCTCAGCTTGCTCTTTAAAAATAGGGATAATAGTGCCTACTATGAGAACTAAGTTAAATGATAGTATTATCATTATCATTATAAGACAGTGTCTCAATTTTTGCCTTGCTTCTGCCATCAAATAGTTCATTTGTTGTTAGTTTAAAATGTCTTATAAATGTTTTTAAGAGATTTGTCAGTCTGGAAGCAGCCCAATATATTCCTCCTACTGATCACTATCATTTAAATGGAAAATGATAATAATGCTCTATTCCCCTTGAAGAATAAAAATAAAATGTGTGTGAAATTTTGATCTAATATACCAGAATTTTACCCAATTTTTGTTAAAAGTTTATCCAGGATAATTTCTTGTTTTGCTAGAGAAAGTTGTTTTGATATTACAGTAAGGTTATTGTACGCTGCATATCTGTTATTCAGTAAGGTTTGTGGGACCTTAAAGCAGTTCATGCTTTTTTTTTAAGTTTAAACTTTGTTTTGAAATACTTTAAAACTTACAGTAAAGTTACAAAAATAATGCAAACCCCATACAGAGAACTCCAACATACCCCTATTTCCCCTCAGATACCCAGATCCATCCATTTTAATATTTTGCCATATTTGCTGTGTCATTCCATCTATCAATCCATCAGTTCATCAATCCATCTATCTATCTATCCATATATCTGTCTGTCTTTCTATATATCAATCCATTTTCTGAACACTTGAGTGTAGGTTATATAGATTGTCTTCCTTGAACACTTAATACTGTCATGTACATTTCCTAAGAACAAGGGCATTCACTTATGCATCCACTTTGAGAGCAGTTATCAAGTTGAAGAAATTTAATATTGATATAAAGCTTACAGTCTATGTCCCATTTTTTTTCCATATGTCCCACTAATGTCTGTGTGTGTGTGTGTGTGTGTGTGTGTGTGTGTGTGTGTGTGTGTGTGTTTGGTAGAAATTTTTCTGCAATTTTATTGAGATATATTCACATACCATACAGTCAGCCAAATTGTACACTCAGCTGTTCACAGTATCATCATATAGCTGTGCATTCATCACTACAATCAATTTTTGAACATTTTCATTACTCTAAAAAAATAATAAGAATTAAAATAAAAGTGAAAAAGAACACCCAAAATATCCTATATCCCCTATATCTTCCTTTTATTCATTTATTTTTTTGTCCCCATTTTTCTACTTATCTGTCCATACACTGGATAAAGGGTGTGTGAGCCACAAGGTTTTCACAATCACAAGGTCACACCATATAAGCTATATAGTTATACAATCTTCTTCAAGAATCAAGGCTACTGGATTGCAGTTTAACAGTTTCAGATATTTCCTTCCAGGTATTCTAAAACACTAAAAACTAAAAAGGATATCTATAAAATGCATAAGAATACCTCCAGAATGACCTCTTTTACTCCTTGTGAAATCTTTTTGCCACTGAAACTATTTTGTTTTATTTCTCTTCCCCCTTTTGGTCAACAAGCCTTTCTCAATCCCACAATGCTGGGTCCAGACTCATCCCCAGGAGTCATGTCCCACATTGCTAGGGAGATTTGCACCCCTGGGAGTCACGTCCCACGTAGGGAGGAGGGCAGTGAGTCTACCGGCCAAGTTGACTTAGAGATAGAGGCCACATCTAAGCAACAAAGAAGGTTCTCTGGGGACAACTCTTAGGCACAATTATAAGTAGGCTTAGCCTCTGCTTTGCAGGAACAAGCTTCATAAAGTCAAGCCCCAAGATTGAGGGCTCGGCCTTCTAAATTGGTAGTCTCCAATGCTTGTGAGAACATCAGGAATTCCCCATGTGGGAAATTTAGTATTTCCACATTTTTCCCCAGTCCTTCAAGGAGGCTTTGCAAATACTTTTTTATTCTCTGCACAAATTACTCTGGAATGTATTGGGGCTTCACACTAACCTGTACAAACCAATCAGAGCTCACTCCATATTCAAAGTTCCATGTAATTATGGTATTTGAATAAATTGAACATACAAGTGAAATTATATAGTATGCTACAGAAAATATAGATTTTCCACTAAATAAACATCTCTTCCTTTGGTTTCACACAGAAGTTGAAGTTTTAAAACACCATCAATATTATCCTTTACCCTTTAGTCTGATTTACCTTAGTCCTAACCAAGTGCATTTCATTCATATCTCTAATTGATTTCTGATCTCTTTTTCAGCTTCTTTAACATTTGCTGTATGGGGTAATGCTGACATTCATAGGTGCCAAACTCTGGCTCTGAGTCTCAGGTGTTACACATATACTCGAATTTCCAGGGACTGACCAGATTATATGCAAAGAACTCAGCATCTCAGAATTTAGAAATAACCAGTACAACTCATGCATAGATGTGACTGCTGTAAGAGCTTATAATCTAGGAACCTTTACAGGAAGCCTTCCCCTGATAACCTATGCTCTCAGATTGAATTCTTAGAGTTTGCATATTATAGTTAACCCATGTTAGTGAGGCATTAAAAGATTTGTCTTTCATTTCTGGCTTATTTCACTCATCAGAGTGTCCTTGTCCTCAAGATCCATTCACCTAGTTGCATGCCTCACAACTTCATCCTTCTTGCTGTCACTCAATATTCCATCGTATGCATACACCACAGTTCACCATTCCATTCATCAGTCAATGTACCCTTCAGCCACCTCTGTCCATTGCAAATCGTGAATACTGATGCCATAAACACCAGTGTGAAAATGTCCAATCGTACTCCTGTTCTCAGTGCTTCCAAGTACATACCCAATGATGTGGTTGCGGGACCATATGAACTAATATCTTTTTTAACTTTCTCTCTTCCCTTGTTAGATCCTGGCCAGAATAATGTGTTGCCTTTAGTTATCATTGTCCACACATTTTTAAGAAAAGACAAAAACTGGCATGCCGATGACTATTCAGTATTGCCAAAATTAAGCTAAATGTTATGTTGATAAGCAGATTTGTTACTGAAACCAAAAGAATTGAACAAATCAGCAACCCAATATCAGACTCTAGCTGCAAAATCTTGATGAACAGTTAGGACAGCGGCTATTTCTAAAGGAAACTCATCTATAAAATGTAGCACTATATATTTTAAAATTTGTTATTAATTCCCATATTATATAATATGGGATTGATCAATTCATGTAATAAAAAGTGCAGTAGAATAACATGATAATGAGAAGGAAAACTGTCAGTTTCAATATTGAGGGATTGTCAAAGAAAGGAGGTGTGAATACCCCTTTAAAATAATCCTCGAAAGTAAGGATGTTGTTGCTGTTTCTGAGAAAGTGTGAGAGAAAGAAAGGGATAAAGAAATCTGGTGTGTGTTTTCCATTATCTGGTTAATAAGTGAGATAATTGTATTTCAATATCTTAAAAATACTACAGTTATCTAAAATTTGCTCTGGTTAGCATTCACTTTATAGAGGAAGAAGATATCATTCATTTTTTTGTGTACTTTACATTTGTTGCCTCATTAAACATTCACAACAGACAAATAAACATTATTGTCCACAGTTTACAGATGGGAAGTCTGAGGTCCAGGGAGATTAGGCTTTCACAACTAATAAATCTAGCTATGGAATCCACACAATATGACTTAAAAAGATTCATTCTTTCCATCACGGTACAGTGTCTGGCTCTGAAGTATTGAATATTAGGAGATGATCATCTCTGGAGAAGCACCATTGATAAATGAAGACAAAGAATATAATGTATGTAATACTTATTGATTTTTTTTTCCCCCTCAAATTTAATAGCCTAAATTTGACTATAACATCTCATGTATTATTAGCATTTCTGGAAAGTCTTATAGTAGATAAGATTCTTTGGTCTTTCTTCTGGAGGCAATGGAGAAAGAATAGTTAAAATGAAACAAATAACCTGAAGTTGTAGTTAAAATAAGGCTTTTTTTACTTTTGTCAAAACTTCAAGATTTTGTAACTCCAGAAATAGTTATCTAAGCAAAAAAGAGCACATCATAAGGCAACTTGCTGCAAATGTAACATGGAAATAAATGCTAATATCCAAAATGATATGATACAAATCCTTTGTGTTGTTAGTATACTCAGCTCTCTTTTTTCCCTCCTTTCATTAAGGGATGTGCAACTATTAAATCCCCCATCCTCCGCCAATTCTTCCTTAAACTCATAAGATGATAAAAAGCATCCTATTTAGCTGTCAAATTATAAAGATTTCATCTAACCTACTGTATTCCACCACCCTCTCTCTTAATAAGTATAAAGTGTAAATATAATCATATTTGTATATTTACTCATTTGTTATTATTTTTTATTCATTTTGTATCTATCAGTGGTGTTTATCTCATATTCTTTTTCAAAAGTGATGAACATTTGTTTCTTTGTTAAGAATTATGAAAGCCTATCCTACAGTGGCTAGACATTTCCAATTAATTATTCATGTGGACTCTGGACCAGAAGTGAGAATGCAGGGAAAGGCTCAAGCTATGGGCTTCCAGGTCTTGAAGCAGGCAAAGACAGATTAGTATTTCATTCCTATAAAGAAACTAGCACTTGTTATTGCTTGTCAGAAGGTGGGGCACTAGAGCTAAGATCATTACTAAAAAGCAGGACTTAGGGGTAGTGGTGGGAGGGGGAGAAAAGAGATAAAAAACAAATAAACAAATCTAGTAGCATTGCTTAGAGCATGCCTGATATAAAAGTGTATGCCCAAGAGAAAGCTGACAGACACAGGTCCTGGTATGTAGATACCTATTGGCATGGTGATTAGATCAGATACAGTCTCAATGTCTCTGTGGGTCTGGAATTTCAATTTAAGACATGGTTTGGACTGAGGGATGCCAGGATGCCAGGAGGTTGCAATTTCAAAATGGATGGGATAGAAGGAAATGAGAGAATAAAAGAGAGGGATTAAAAAAAAAGAACATCAAAGATGCATTCAGAATGCATTAAGAAATGTAATTTTAAGAAATATAGCTAAAATATCAACAGAGAAATTAATTCATTCTAGATAAAGTTACAATAATTGAACCCACTGAAAGAACTTTAAAATAAGCATGTTAAGGATTATCAAATGATTAAATACAAATGTAAAATCCACTAAAATATTACATTTAAATATTATAACATAATATATATATGGAGAGAGAGAGAGAAAGAATGAGAAGAGAAAATAGGATTTTAAAAAATAAATAAATAAAACAAGAGAGAGGCCTTACACAGAACAATAATTATAGTTTACCAGATAGAACAATTATTTTGAACCTCTACATTTGAGAGAGTAATAAGAATGAAATAATAATAGAATAATAAAACTAATAATGATATCAATTACTAAACTTCTGTGACTAGATTAAAGATGACAGCCACTAGGTAATGTAAAAATTTGGGGGCTTTTCAGTGGGTAATTAAAGCATGCATGGACAAGGAAAGGATTTTCACTACTGCTTTCACTGCTTGACATTATAGTGAGCTTATTAGTCAATACGATCAGACAAGAGAAATCAGAATAAGACTTGGCAACATAATATGGCTATATTTTCATTATAATTGTATAACTTGACAACAAAAGAGGATCAATGATAAACCTAACCAAATATTAAAAATACGCAGGAGTCAATTTGGAAGATGGTAGAATAGGGAGCTCCAGGACTCAGCAATATTAAACAGACAGGAACTGTCTGAAACAATGGTTTTGAAACGCCAGAGGCCAGAAGAACAATGTTTAGCACCCGGGAAAGAGCAGGAGGAAGAGGCTGATAAGTTAAGATAAAGAACAGTAAATGGACCCCTTCAGCACCAAGGCTACCAGCGCCAATCCCCCACTCCTGTGGCTGGCTGCCATGGAGTCAAGTCCTTGGCAAACTCACTGGTGACAGAAAGGGACATAAAAATTCTCTTCCCTAAGAATGGGGTGGGGGGGGGCATTGCTGATCACTGATATTGATTAGTGAATTCAGGTCACTGGGTCCCAGTTCTGAGGGTAACTCTTGTTTCAACCTGCTCTGTACAAAGGCGGTGGCAGCCCTTGTTTCAACACTCCCTGGGCAGGGGCAGAGGCAGAGGAGACTTAAAGATGCTGTGCTTCCTCAGGACTGTGGGGGACAGTCAGCTGAAGGCTGCATTTACTGGAAAGGCCAGGAACGCTCACCTTTGGGAAGCCATCAGAGAAGCTCTTGAAACCCTTCCGGAACCACTCCCCAGGGCACTTTGGAGCTGGTCTGCATCCCCTTTGCAGGTCCCTGGCCCTGTTTTGGCTGGGAAAGACCAACTTGAGAAAGTCTTCCCCAGTGTGCTCCTCCCAGAATTTGCCCTCCAGGCAAAAGCATCTTGAGACAGGAAAGAAGGACAAAAAACTATACAGGTGGACAGTTTGGGACAAAGGCCTGATGGCTTCAAATACCTGGGAGAGGAAGGTCCATTTCTTGGAAAGCAGAGGGGACAAAAAAACTTCTGTAAATAAGCAAACTCCAGAATACTTAAAAAGCAAAAGCCTAGGACAACTTAGAGGCCCAGAAAGACAAGGAAAACCCTGCACACTGCATTCACCTTGGGTGACTTTCCTGATAGGAGGGCTGAAGTGCAATAAAATCTGTCTTATCACCAGCTGGCTACAGAGCCAAGACACAGAAATCTCAGGGAAAATTCCCAGAATTCACATTTTAAAACACTAAAATGCACAAGTGTGCAACATAAGAGTATAAAACACACAAAGAAACAGGAAATGATAGCCCATCCAAAGAAACAGAATAAAAAATACAGAAAGCACTAGTGAAGAAAAGAATGTGGACATACCAAACAAAGCCTTTTAAAAATGATCTTAAAAATGCTCAAGGAGATGAAATAAAATATAGAGAAAGAAGTAAAGGATATCAGGAAAACAATGAATGAGCAATGAGAGTCTAAGTAAAGAAACAGAAATTTTAAAAAGGAACCAAACAGAACTACTGGAGTTGAAGACCACAATAACTGGAAGAAGAAAGAATCAGTGAACTTTAAGAAAAGAGACTTGAAATGAATCAGGCTGGGGATCAGAAAGAAAAAAGGAAAAGAAAGAAAGGAAGGGTCAGAAGGAATATTCAAAGAAATAATGACAGAGTACTTCCCAAACTTAGCAAAAGACATTAATAAGCATATCCAAGAAGCTCAGAGAACACAAAACAGGATAAACCTGAAGAAAAATACACCCTGACATGTATTGATCACACTGTTGAATGCAAAGGACAAGGAGAGAGTTCTGAAAGCTGGAAGAGAAAAGCAAACTGTTATGTAAAAGGGAGTCCCAAATAGATTGAGTTATGATGTCTCATCAGAAACCATGGAGGCAAGAAGGCAGTGGGTTGAAATAAAGTGCAGAAAGAAAACAACTGCCAGCCAAGAATTTTATATCCAGTGAGGCTCTTTCAAAACTGAGGGAGAGGGGGAGGCGGGGCAAGATGGCAGACTGGTGAGCTGTATGTTTTAGTTACTCCTCCAGGAAAGTAGGTAAAAAGCCAGGAACTGCGTGGACTGGACACCACAGAGCAATCTGTCTTTGGGCATACTTCATACAACACTCATGAAAACGTGGAACTGCTGAGATCAGCGAAATCTGTAAGTTTTTGCGGCCAGGGGACCCGCGCCCCTCCCTGCCAGGCTCAGTCCCGGGGGAGGAGGGGCTGTCAGCTCCAGGAAGGAGAAGGGAGAATTGCAGTGGCTGCTCTCATCGGAAACTCATTCTACTGATTCAAACTCCAACCATAGATAGACTGAGGCCAGACACCAGAGACTCTGAGAGCAGCCAGCCCAGCAGAGAGGAGACGGGCATAGAAGGAAAACAACACGAGAAGCTCCAAAGTAAAAGCAGAGGATTTTTGGAGTTCTGGTGAACACAGAAAGGGGAAGGGCGGAGATCAGGCCTTGAGGCGCATATGCAAATCCCGAAGCAAGGCTGATCTCTCTGCCCAGGGCACCTTTCCTTAATGGCCCTGGTTGCTTTGTCTATTAGCATTTCAATAACCCATTAGATCTCTGAGGAGGGCCGTTTTTTTTTTTGTTTTTTTTTTTTTTTTTTTTTTTTTTTAAATCCTTTTTGCTTTTTCTAAAACAATTACTCTAAGAAGCTCAATACAGAAAGCTTCAAAGAATTGAAATTTGGGCACGTCAAGTCAAGAGCAGAAATAAGAGAGCTCTGAGACAAAAGGCAATAATCCAGTGGCTGAGAAAATTCACTAAACAACACAACTTCCCAAGAAAAGGGGGGTGTCCGCTCACAGCCACCATCCTGGTGGACAGGAAACACTCCTGCCCATCGCCAGCCCCATAGCCCAGAGCTGCCCCAGACAACCCAGTGTGACGGAAGTGCTTCAAATAACAGGCACACACCACAAAACTGGGCGTGGACATTAGCCTTCCCTGCAACCTCAGCTGAATGTCCCAGAGCTGGGAAGGGGGAGCAGTGTGAATTAACAGAGCCCCATTCAGCCATCATTTGAGCAGACTGGGAGCCTCCCAACACAGCCCAGCAGCCCAGAACTGCCCTGGGGGGACGGCACTCACCTGTGACATAGCACAGTCATCCCTCAACAGAGGACCCGGGGTGCACAGCCTGGAAGAGGGGCCCACTTGCAAGTCTCAGGAGCCATACGCCAATACCAAAGACTTGTGGGTCAGTGGCAGAGACAAACTGTGGCAGGACTGAACTGAAGGATTAGACTATTGCAGTAGCTTTAAAACTCTAGGATCATCAGGGAGATTTGATTGTTAGGGCCACCCCCCCTCCCCGACTGCCCAGAAACACGCCCCACATACAGGGCAGGCAACACCAACTACACACGCAAGCTTGGGACACCAATTGGGCCCCACAAGACTCACTCCCCCACTCACCAAAAAGGCTAAGCAGGGGAGATCTGGCTTGTGGAGAACAGGTGGCTCGTGGACGCCACCTGCTGGTTAGTTAGAGAAAGTGTACTCCACGAAGCTGTAGATCTGATAAATTAGAGATAAGGACTTCAACTGGTCTACAAACCCTAAAAGAACCCTATCAAGGACAGCAAATGCCACGAGGCCAAAAACAACAGAAAATTATAAAGCATATGAAAAAACCAGACGATATGGATAACCCAAGCCCAAGCACCCAAATCAAAAGACCAGAAGAGACAAACCTAGAGCAGCTACTCAAAGAACTAAAGATGAACAATGAGACCCTAGTACGGGATATGAAGGAAATCAAGAAGACCCTAGAAGAGCATAAAGAAGACATTGCAAGACTAAATAAAAAAATGGATGATCTTATGGAAATTAAAGAAACTGTTGACCAAATTAAAAAGATTCTGGACACTCATAGTACAAGACTAGAGGAAGTTGAACAACGAATCAGTGACCTGGAAGATGACAGAATGGAAAATGAAAGCATAAAAGAAAGAATGGGGAAAAAAATTGAAAAACTCGAAATGGACCTCAGGGATATGATAGATAATATGAAGCGTCCGAATATAAGACTCATTGGTGTCCCAGAAGGGGAAGAAAAGGGTAAAGGTCTAGGAAGAGTATTCAAAGAAATTGTTGGGGAAAACTTCCCAAATCTTCTAAACAACATAAATACACAAATCATAAATGCTCAGCGAACTCCAAATAGAATAAATCCAAAAAAACCCACTCCGAGACATATACTGATCACACTGTCAAACATAGAAGAGAAGGAGCAAGTTCTGAAAGCAGCAAGAGAAAAGCAATTCACCACATACAAAGGAAACAGCATAAGACTAAGTAGTGACTACTCAGCAGCCACCATGGAGGCGAGAAGGCAATGGCACGATATATTTAAAATTCTGAGAGAGAGGAATTTCCAGCCAAGAATACTTTATCCAGCAAAGCTCTCCTTCAAATTTGAGGGTGAGCTTAAATTTTTCACAGACAAAGAAATGCTGAGAGAATTTGCTAACAAGAGACCTGCCCTACTGGAGATACTAAAGGGAGCCCTACAGACAGAGAAACAAAGACAGGACAGAGAGACTTGGAGAAAGGTTCAGTACTAAAGAGATTCGGTATGGGTACAATAAAGGATATTAATAGAGAGAGGGGAAAAATATGGCAAACATAATTCAAAGGATAAGATGGCCGATTCAAGAAATGCCTTCACGGTTTTAACGTTGAATGTAAATGGATTAAACTCCCCAATTAAAAGATATAGATTCGCAGAATGGATCAAAAAAAATGAACCATCAATATGTTGCATACAAGAGACTCATCTTAGACACAGGGACACAAAGAAATTGAAAGTGAAAGGATGGAAAAAAATATTTCATGCAAGCTACAGCCAAAAGAAAGCAGGTGTAGCAATATTAATCTCAGATAAAATAGACTTCAAATGCAGGGATGTTTTGAGAGACAAAGAAGGCCACTACATACTAATAAAAGGGGCAATTCAGCAAGAAGAAATAACAATCATAAATGTCTATGCACCCAATCAAGGTGCCACAAAATACATGAGAGAAACATTGGCAAAACTAAAGGAAGCAATTGATGTTTCCACAATAATTGTGGGAGACTTCAACACATCACTCTCTCCTATAGATAGATCAACCAGACAGAAGACCAATAAGGAAATTGAAAACCTAAACAATCTGATAAATGAATTAGATTTAACAGACATCTACAGGACATTACATCCCAAATCACCAGGATACACATACTTTTCTAGTGCTCACGGAACTTTCTCCAGAATAGATCATATGCTGGGACATAAAACAAGCCTCAATAAATTTAAAAAGATTGAAATTATTCAAAGCACATTCTCTGACCACAATGGAATACAATTAGAAGTCAATAACCATCAGAGACTTAGAAAATTCACAAATACCTGGAGGTTAAACAACACACTCCTAAACAATCAGTGGGTTAAAGAAGAAATAGCAAGAGAAATTGCTAAATATATAGAGACGAATGAAAATGAGAACACAACATACCAAAACCTATGGGATGCAGCAAAAGCAGTGCTAAGGGGGAAATTTATAGCACTAAACGCATATATTAAAAAGGAAGAAAGAGCCAAAATCAAAGAACTAATGGATCAACTGAAGAAGCTAGAAAATGAACAGCAAACCAATCCTAAACCAAGTAGAAGAAAAGAAATAACAAGGATTAAAGCAGAAATAAATGACATAGAGAACAAAAAAACAATAGAAAGGATAAATATCACCAAAAGTTGGTTCTTTGAGAAGATCAACAAGATTGACAAGCCCCTAGCTAGACTGACAAAATCAAAAAGAGAGAAGACCCATATAAACAAAATAATGAATGAAAAAGGTGACATAACTGCAGATCCTGAAGAAATTAAAAAAATTATAAGAGGATATTATGAACAACTGTATGGCAACAAACTGGATAATGTAGAAGAAATGGACAATTTCCTGGAAACATATGAACAACCTAGACTGACCAGAGAAGAAATAGAAGACCTCAACCAACCCATCACAAGCAAAGAGATCCAATCAGTCATCAAAAATCTTCCCACAAATAAATGCCCAGGGCCAGATGGCTTCACAGGGGAATTCTACCAAACTTTCCAGAAAGAACTGACACCAATCTTACTCAAACTCTTTCAAAACATTGAAAAAAATGGAACACTACCTAACTCATTTTATGAAGCTAACATCAATCTAATACCAAAACCAGGCAAAGATGCTACAAAAAAGGAAAACTACCGGCCAATCTCCCTAATGAATATAGATGCAAAAATCCTCAACAAAATACTTGCAAATCGAATCCAAAGACACATTAAAAAAATCATACACCATGACCAAGTGGGGTTCATTCCAGGCATGCAAGGATGGTTCAACATCAGAAAAACAATCAATGTATTACAACACATTAAAAACTCGAAAGGGAAAAATCAATTGATCATCTCAATAGATGCTGAAAAAGCATTTGACAAAATCCAACATCCCTTTTTGATAAAAACACTTCAAAAGGTAGGAATTGAAGGAAACTTCCTCAACATGATAAAGAGCATATATGAAAAACCCACAGCCAGCATAGTACTCAATGGTGAGAGACTGAAAGCCTTCCCTCTAAGATCAGGAACAAGACAAGGATGCCCGCTGTCACCACTGTTATTCAACATTGTGCTGGAAGTGCTAGCCAGGGCAATCCGGCAAGACAAAGAAATAAAAGGCATCCAAATTGGAAAAGAAGAAGTAAAACTGTCATTGTTTGCAGATGATATGATCTTATATCTAGAAAACCCTGAGAAATCAACGATACACCTACTAGAGCTAATAAACAAATTTAGCAAAGTAGCGGGATACAAGATTAATGCACATAAGTCAGTAATGTTTCTATATGCTAGAAATGAACAAACTGAAGAGACACTCAAGAAAAAGATACCATTTTCAATAGCAACTAAAAAAATCAAGTACCTAGGAATCAACTTAACCAAAGATGTAAAAGACCTATACAAAGAAAACTACATAACTCTACTAAAAGAAATAGAAGGGGACCTTAAAAGATGGAAAAATATTCCATGTTCATGGATAGGAAGGCTAAATGTCATTAAGATGTCAATTCTACCCAAACTCATCTACAGATTCAATGCAATCCCAATCAAAATTCCAACAACCTACTTTGCAGACTTGGAAAAGCTAGTTATCAAATTTATTTGGAAAGGGAAGATGCCTCGAATTGCTAAAGACACTCTAAAAAAGAAAAACGAAGTGGGAGGACTTACACTCCCTGACTTTGAAGCTTATTATAAAGCCACAGTTGCCAAGACAGCATGGTACTGGCACAAAGATAGACATATAGATCAATGGAATCGAATTGAGAATTCAGAGATAGACCCTCAGATCTATGGCCGACTGATCTTTGATAAGGCCCCCAAAGTCACCGAACTGAGCCATAATGGTCTTTTCAACAAATGGGGCTGGGAGAGTTGGATATCCATATCCAAAGAATGAAAGAGGACCCCTACCTCACCCCCTACACAAAAATTAACTCAAAATGGACCAAAGATCTCAATATAAAAGAAAGTACCATAAAACTCCTAGAAGATAATGTAGGAAAACATCTTCAAGACCTTGTATTAGGAGGCCACTTCCTAGACTTTACACCCAAAGCACAAGCAACAAAAGAGAAAATAGATAAATGGGAACTCCTCAAGCTTAGAAGTTTCTGCACCTCAAAGGAATTTCTCAAAAAGGTAAAGAGGCAGCCAACTCAATGGGAAAAAATTTTTGGAAACCATGTATCTGACAAAAGACTGATATCTTGCATATACAAAGAAATCCTACAACTCAATGACAATAGTACAGACAGCCCAATTAGAAAATGGGCAAAAGATATGAAAAGACAGTTCTCTGAAGAGGAAATACAAATGACCAAGAAACACATGAAAAAATGTTCAGCTTCACTAGCTATTAGAGAGATGCAAATTAAGACCACAATGAGATACCATCTAACACCGGTTAGAATGGCTGCCATTAAACAAACAGGAAACTACAAATGCTGGAGGGGATGTGGAGAAATTGGAACTCTTATTCATTGTTGGTGGGACTGTATAATGGTTCAGCCACTCTGGAAGTCAGTCTGGCAGTTCCTTAGAAAACTAGATATAGAGCTACCATTCGATCCAGCGATTGCACTCCTCGGTATATACCCGGAAGATCGGAAAGCAGTGACACGAACAGATATCTGCACGCCAATGTTCATAGCAGCATTATTCACAATTGCCAAGAGATGGAAACAACCCAAATGTCCTTCAACAGATGAGTGGATAAATAAAATGTGGTATATACACACGATGGAATACTACGCGGCAGTAAGAAGGAACGATCTGGTGAAACATATGACAACATGGATGAACCTTGAAGACATAATGCTGAGCGAAATAAGCCAGGCACAAAAAGAGAAATATTATATGCTACCACTAATGTGAACTTTGAAAAATGTAAAACAAATGGTTTATAATGTAGAATGTAGGGGAACTAGCAGTAGAGAGCAATTAAGGAAGGGGGAACAATAATCCAGGAAGAACAGATAAGCTATTTAACGTTCTGGGGATGCCCAGAAATGACTATGGTCTGTTAATTTCTGATGGTTGTAATAGGAACAAGTTCACTGAAATGTTGCTATATTATGTAACTTTCTTGGGGTAAAGTAGGAACATGTTGGAAGTTAAGCAGTTATCTTAGGTTAGTTGTCTTTTTCTTACTCCCTTGCTATGGTCTCTTTGAAATGCTCTTTTATTGTATGTTTGTTTTCTTTTTAACTTTTTTTTCATACAGGTGATTTGAAAAAAGAAGGGAAAGTTAAAAAAAAAAAAAAAGAAAAAAAAAAGAAAAAAAAAAAAAGAAAAAAGACAAACAAGGGGAAAAAAAAAAAAAAAAAAAAGATGTAGTGCCCCCTTGAGGAGCCTGTGGAGAATGCAGGGGTATTCGCCTACCCCACCTCCATGGTTGCTAACATGACCACAGACATAGGGGACTGGTGGTTTGATGGGTTGAGCCCTCTACCATAAGTTTTACCCTTGGGAAGACGGTTGCTGCAAAGGAGAGGCTAGGCCTCCCTGTATTTGTGCCTAAGAGTCTCCTCCTGAATGCCTCTTTGTTGCTCAGATGTGGCCCTCTCTCTCTGGCTAAGCCAACTTGAAAGGTGAAATCACTGCCCTCCCCCCTACGTGGGATCAGACACCCAGGGAAGTGAATCTCCCTGGCAACGTGGAATATGACTCCCAGGGAGGAATGTAGACCTGGCACCGTGGGACGGAGAACATCTTCTTGACCAAAAGGGGGATGTGAAAGGAAATGAAATAAGCTTCAGTGGCAGAGAGATTCCAAAAGGAGCCGAGAGGTCACTCTGGTGGGCACTCTTATGCACACTTTAGACAACCCTTTTTACGTTCTAAAGAATTGGGGTAGCTGGTGGTGGATACCTGAAACTATCAAACTACAACCCAGAACCCATGAATCTCGAAGACAGTTGTATAAAAATGTAGCTTATGAGGGGTGACAATGGGATTGGGAAAGCCATAAGGACCAAACACCACTTTGTCTAGTTTATGGATGGATGTGTAGAAAAGTAGGGGAAGGAAACAAACAGACAAAGGTACCCAGTGTTCTTTTTTACTTCAATTGCTCTTTTTCACTCTAATTATTATTCTTGTTATTTTTGTGTGTGTGCTAATGAAGGTGTCAGGGATTGATTTAGGTGATGAATGTACAACTATGTAATGGTACTGTAAACAATCGAAAGTACAATTTGTTTTGTATGACTGCGTGGTATGTGAATATATGTCAATAAAATGATGATTTAAAAAAAAAAAAAAAAAAAAAAAAAAAAAACTGAGGGAGAGATTAAAACATTCCCAGATAAGAGAGTTCATCACCACTAGACCAACCCCAAAGACTGAAAGAAAAGGACACTAGACAGTGGTTCTGAGTGGCATAAAGAAATAAAGACCTGGAGTAAAGGTAACCATTCTGGTAATTATAAATGCCACTATTATTTTATTGCATTGTTTGGTATGTAACTCTACTGCTTACTTCCTACAGGTGCTAAAATGCAAATGCATAAAAAGCTATGGTAAATCTATGTTTGTAGACATATGATATACAAAAATGTAAGTGGTAACTAGTACAAAAAATGGTGGGGGACAGGGGTATAGGAAAATTATATGTGCATGCTATCGAAGTTAAGTTGGTATTGAACTAAATATGATTTTTATATACAGGACGTTACATTTTAAACCCACAATAACCACAGAAAAGTAGATGAAAATATATCCAGATAGAAATGAGAAGGTACTCAATATGGTATAACACAAAAAATCAAATGAATATTAAAGTAGGCATGAACATAAAAGGTTTAAGACTTACAAAGGTTAAATAGCAAAATGGTAGAAGAAAGTCCTTATTATCAGTAGAGACTTAAAATGTAAATGAAATAAACTCTCCAGTCAAAAGGCAGAAATTGGCAGAATTGATTAAAAAAAAAAAATTTATGTCCCAACTAAATGCTGCCTGCCAGAGAGTCACCTTAAATTCAAAGATACTTGTAGGTTGAAAGTGAAAAGTTGGAAAAAATATGCATGCAAGCAGCAACCAAAAGAGAGCTGGGATGGCTTATATTAATATCAGATAAAATGGACTTTAAGTCAAAAACAGTTACAAGGGACAAAGATGGTCATTATATACTGATAAAGGGTATAATTCAACAGGTAGATGTAATAATTATAAATATATATGAACCTAAGAGCAGAGCCCCAAAATATATGAAGCAAATACTGACAGATTTGAATGGAGAAATTAATGGTTCTACATTAATAGGAGACTTTAACAGACTACTGTCAATAATGGTTAGAACATCTAGTCAGAAGAACAAGGAAGTACAGGGCTTGAATGATACTCTACACTAACTAGACCTAACAGACATGTTCAGAACACTTCACCGAACAAAAACAGACTACATATTCTTCTCGAGTGCACATGAATCATTCTCCAGAATGAGCCATATGTTGAGTCACAAAATAAGCCCAGATAAAATAAAAAATATTGAAATCATACAGTGTATATCCTCCAACCACAATGGAATGAAACAATGTATATTCCCTGACCACAATGGAATAATAGTGGGAGAAATGGAAAATTCATAAATATGTGGAAATGAAGCAACATACTCTTAAATAACCTGTGGGTTAGAGAGGAGATCAGAGGCAAAATTAGGAAATATCTTGAGGCAAATGAAAATAAAAATACAATATACCCAAACTTATGGAATACAGCAAAGGGCAGTGCTAAGAGAGAAATTTATGGCTCTAAGTGTTTACATTAAAAAAGAATAAAGACTTCAAGTCAGAAATCTAACCTCAAAATTGGAAGAACTAGAAAAAGAAGAGCAAACTAAACACAAATTGAGTGGAAGGAAGGAAATAACAATGATTAGAGTGGAAATAAATGAAATAGAAAATAAAGCAAAGCAAAACAACAATAAAAAAACAGTAGTGAGAATCAGCAAAACTTAAAGTTGGTTTTCGAAAAGATCAAGAAAATTGACAAGCCTTTAGCCAGACTGACAAAGAAAAAAACAGAGAAGATACAAATAACGAAAGTCTCAAATGAAAAGGAGGACATTTCTACATACCCTGCTGAAAAATAAAAGAACTATGCTAGGATACTGTGAACTACTGTATGCGAATAAATTAGATAACCTGGATTAAATGGGCAAATTCTTAGAAATACACAACCTACCTACATTCACTGAAGAAGAAACAGTAGATCTCAAAAAACCAATTACTATTAAAGAGATTGAATCAATTTAAAAACCTCCCAATAATAAAAGCCCAGGAACATACAGCTTCACAAGGGAATTCTACCTAACATCCCAAGGAGACTTAACTCCACTTCTGCTCAAACTCTTTCAAAAAATTGAGGAGGAGGATGTACTCCCTAACTCATTCTTTAAGGACAACATAACCCTCTTACCAAAGCCAGATGAAGATAACACAAGAAAAGAATACTACAGACCTGTATCTTTTATGAAAATAGATGCAAAAATCCTCAAAATACTAGCAAACCAAATCCAATAGCATATTAAAAGTGTTATGCACCATGATCAAGTGGGATTTATCCCTGGTATGCAAGGTTTGTTCAACATAAGAAAATAAATAATATAATATACCACTTTACAAGAATGAAGGATAAAAACCACATGATCATGTGAGTTAACGCAGAAAAGACCTTTGACAAAATCTGGCACCCTTTCTTGGTAAAACCACTTAGAATACTAGGAATAGAAGAAAACTTCCTCAACATGATAATGTGCATATGTGAAAAGTCCACAGCTAACATCCTACTTAATGGTAAAAGACTGAAAACTTTCCCTCTAAAATCAGGAACAAGACAAGGATGCCCACTATCATCACTGTTAATCAACATTGTACTGGAAATTCTTGCCACAGCAATGCAAAAAAAATTGAAAGCAGGGACCCGAGCAGATATTTGCACACCTATGTTCATAGCAGCATTATTCACAATTGCCAAAAGATGGAGGTAACCCAAATGGCCATGAACTGATGAATGGATAAACAAAATGTGGTATATACTTACAATGGAATATTATACAGCTGTATAATAGAATGAAGTCCTGTGACAATATGGATGAATCTTGAAGACATGATATTCAGTGAAATAAGCCAGACACAAAAGGACAAATAGTGTATGATCTCACTGATTTGAAACAATTAGAATAAGTAAATTCATGGAGTCAGAATCTAGAATACATGTTACCAGGGGATGGGATAGGGATAGGGGATGGGAAGTTAAGGCTTAAAATGTATAGGGTTCCTATTTGTAATGACAAAAATGTTTTGTTAATGTTTGGCTGTGATGGTAGCACAACATTGCGAATGCAATTAACAGCACTGAAATATATATCTGAATATGACTAAAGGGGGAAATGTAAGATTGTATGGTAAGAAAATAAAAAAAAAAAATTTAAAAATTCATGGAACTACACTACACAAGCAGTGAAGCCTAAGTTAAACCATTGACCCTAATTAATAGTATAATTATAAAAATATGCTAACATCAATTTCACAAATGTTCCACACCAATGCAAGCTGTTGCTGGTTAGGTGGTGTATAGTAATCCTGTATTTTATGCATGATTGTTCTGTATATCTACAACTTCTCTAATAAAGAAAAAAGTAAAATAAAAATAATACTTAGTAACTTAGCAGAATTCAAAATTAATATAAGAATAAATAGTCTTGTATTCCCAGTTGCAGCTGCAACATGTACAGAGCTTGGGAGTCATCACTCCCATGCTTACAATAAGATAAAGCTGAACAACCTGAAAATCAATGATTTCTTAAACCCATCAGAGAACTGACATCACAGGGAGAGCTGCAATTCTGAAATCTGTTGATAAGGGTGGATCCAAAGAGACACAGACAGTATGTGCTCACCTTTAACAGCAGCCGCTGGAGGCCTAAACTGCTAGAACAGTTAAATGGTAGCTTTGATGAATTGTTGGAGTCTGAGTGTGAACTGGCTTGAGAAGTGAGAAGGTTCTGGAAGCCATAGTCTTAGGGGTTTTCTAGACACGTTTATGAACCCACCAGCCTCTCGCAGCAAAAAGCCAAGAAAGATGCTCTCTTGGCCTAGCCAGAGGGAAGGGGAGAATAACCTGAGTAGCCCTTGTGAAACATGCACAGAGCTATTCTCCTCCAAGAGAAAAGGCTTTGCAGAGTTTTGTTCTACCTGAGGAAAGGGCATTTCTCTGACTCTAGCTCCCTTTGGGCTTCCTGACGTGCGTAAGGGAGGGAGAAAAAAGCTAAAAAATCATTTGTGAAAATCACAGTCACAGGGCACAAGTCCACTAAAAGAGATCTAATTATAAGATTTTGGAATGCTTTCCCTCTCCTCACCTTACCACCATGCTAATAAGACTTCAGTATAGTACTAATGGTTTGCAACTGAAAGAGCCGGAAGATGCAGAATCTAAGTGGGAGTTCTTAGGGAAGCCTGAAGAAACAAAGGAGACAAAAACACAGACAATATAGGAATTTGAAGCTTGTGGCACCTACAGCTACAGCAAACATTAAACACAGATGAACTCCCAATCAGATTGATATAAAATCTCACACTAAAGGCCTATTCCCCCCAGTACCTGTTACTGAGTATATCACAACCAACTTCCAACAAAAAATGACAAGGCATGCAAAGGCAAGTAAAAAACAGTTTGAAGAGACAATACAATGATCAGAACCAGACTCAGATATGACCAAGATTTTTAAATTATCAGACCAGGAATTTTAAGTAACTATGATTCATATGTTAAGGACTCTAATTTTAAAAGCAGAAAACATGGAAGAATAGATGAATAATGTAAGGAGAGATACGAAAACTCTAAGAATTAAAAGAAAAATGTTAGAAAATTTTAAATATGCTGTAATAGAATGAAAAATGCCTTTCATGGGCCAAAGAGTCAGGGAATTTTGAGGTAGGTGATTTGAAAGCACCCAAACTGAAATGCAAAGAGTAACAGAATATCCGAAGGTCTGTGGGGCAATTTCACAGGTGTAACACAATGCAATTGGAATACTAGAAAAAGAAAGAAAGAATGGAGCAGAATAAATATTTGAAGGAATAATGGCTGAGAATTTCCCAAAACTAATAACAAATACCAAACCATAGATCCAGGAGATTCAGAGAACACAAAGCAGGTTAAATACCAAAACAATCTACAAGTACAGATTTCATATTCAAACAGAAAACCAAAGACAAAGAAAAATCTTGAAAGAAGCCAGAGGGTGGGATGGGGATAGGGGAACACTTTACTTATGCAGCAACAAAGATAAGAATTAAGTTGATCTTCTTGTCAGAAATCATGCAAGAAAGTGGAGTGAAATATTTAAAGTGTTGAAAGAAACAAACCACCAGCAACAACAACAGCAAAAAAAAAACCTTACCAACCTTGAATTATTTATCCAGTGAAATTATTGTTCAAAAGTGAAAGAGCAACAGAAACTGAGGAAATTCGTTAAGCAGACCTTCCCTGGTTATTTTCTGCAACAATAAGGGATGACCTACATATCTGTGTTTATCTTCTAGTCTGATCTTTTTTAAACAAAAGATAGTATGATCTATGCATGCTCTTTCTCCCTTTGCAGTTTTCGCTTAACAATAAATGTATCCTTGACATTCCTTCATCTGTTTGTAGAGATTGTCTTCATTTTTAAATGGCTGCTTTTTAATTATTTCACTAATATTTGCAAATGTACCACATTTTACAGCCGACTTCTTAAGGATATTTAGATTGTTTTAATTCTTTTCTATATGTCAAAAAAAATGCTGTAATGAATATATTTTTGCATTTGTTGATTAATATATTTTTTATGTCTACCTTTGTGATAAATGCCTCCAAGTGGGCTTGCTGGATCAAAGGACAAATGCGAATGTAGTTTAGTAAGATATTGCCAAGTTTCTCCTTGTGGAAATGTTTGAGAGCGTCTTACCAACAGAGTGTGATGTCAAGGAGAGATATGGTTATTTTGCTTTACAGATGATGAAATTAAATCTTGGAGGGTTTAGACATTTTACATGGCTATTATGTAGAAGAATAAAGACCTAAACTCCTGTGTCTTACTCCAAACCCAAGAACTTTTCACCAAATAGGCAGAGTGAAAATATTTCATGCAGGAACTCATGTCTGAGTAGGGCTTAAAGATGCCTGAAGTATTTATACTCTTCTCTTCATAGCCAAAATTTGATTGTTAATAACACCCAAGCTAGGGTTTCAGCTTCTATGGGGACAATATGAACCTAACTGAAGCATAAGGGGAAGTTACAGAGGCAAGTTTTCCTCTCTACATGCATTAGATGTAGATGCATCTACAAATAGAAGAGTATGTCCTCCTGGAATATTATACGAATTTATTTTAAGTTGACATTTAGATGGCTATGCATTTTGCTCAGTCTGACCAAACTAAAATGTATCTTCAGTTTGAGCTTAAGTTAGACCACATATTTTTCTTGTAATAAAAATGAATGAAGCATATTGCCAGATATGAGTGGAATAGCGTTTTTCAGCACCTTTCATTCTCTATTCATATTTTTAATAGAGGTGTAAGTTAGTTAGTTTTTATGTACAAAGAATTGAGTTTCCAAAACCTGAATTGATAAAATGCCATGAACAACATTTTCAGATTCTCAGTAACAAGAGTGATCTACTCGTCTCTATTCATCCAAATATAAGGTGATAAAATACAAAGTTAAAATGTTGTCTCTTTTGAAGCTGATGAGGTAGGGAAAGAGGAGAATAAAATATAATTGATACCTCTATCCCAGTTAGTTTTGGGATGCAAATCAAATCTGCCGATCTGTGTACCATATATAGTAGAATTAGTTTGTATTTATATGCTATACAGATATGGATATAATACTGTCATCATTATATATTTGTTTATGTAATAGAAATAATATTATATTGCCTTTATTTAACCTGTTTTAAGATCTGATATATATTTATATATTGACATTCATTACTTATAATTTAAAATTTTATCAAGTAATCTTTCTAACTTCTAGAGTATAGCTTATTATGAGCTGATAAAATACTGATCCCTAATGACAAATTAAAACAAGTGAATATTAAGCATCAAGTAAAAATCTACTCCAGGTATTTTGTTATTTTATATTTCTAATTGAATGTATAATTTTATTTTTTATTCTTTGATGAAGTAAAACTATTCAGTCTCTTGGGGTATCAGAGAAGAATCAGGTGATAAATACAACAAATGAGGATATATATATATATATATGTATACATATAGGAGATACCTATATATATATGAGGCTATATATATCTTCAGTATTAAGAACAAAGTTAAGGATTTGCAGTTTTCATAAAGGTTTCATTTAATATTTATATATGAAAGTGGCCTCCAATTCTCTGATGCTACCTATGTCATAGATATGGCTCTTTATAAATTGTATTAAAATCAATCTAATATTGGTGACTTGAAAAATAGAAATGCTTAGCTTTTTCCTGAAAACTTCTGGATATTTTCATTGGCAGTAAAAATCTAGGCTTTGTTTGATAAGATAAAAATATACCTTTAATATTTTAAAATCTTAGTACTTTGTGAAAAATAAAATAATTCTCATTTGTTATTGGTGGAATATATAAAAAATCTTTCAGAGTATGTTTCTCATTGGCTATATCTATATGCTATAAGGAAATTCCAATTTTTCAGAATCTATTTTACTTAGGGAGAAAAAATGGACTTTTAATTTGTAAAGATATTCATATTAAATTCATGCTATTGTATTTTGTAGTTATCATTAACAATATACTTTAAAAACCTCAACACATCTCTTTATATTGAAAATAATGTATAATTAAATTGATAGAATTACATAGTTTCATATCATTTAGGATTGTTTTTCATTTGAAGAAAAATTTTCGGTCTGTCTCAGACTACTGTATGCACAGAAATGTCACTGCGATGGAAGGTCCCTGTTCTATCATGGGGTTTATCTCACATCCATGTGTCTTGCAGAGGCATCCAAGGTATCTGCTACCCCTCACTCCCCAGGTTTTGTTGATGGTTGCATCACAATATGCAGTGATGCAGTGGGATTGTGAACAGCAAATCCATACAAACTAAATGGAGCACAAAGCAAAAAAACTTGATGCATCTTTGTGCCAGTTTGAATGTATTGTGTCCCCCAAATGCCATTATCTTTGGTGTAGTCTTGTGGGGCAGACGTTTTGGTGCTGATTAGATTTGCTTGGAATGTGCCCCACCCAGCTGTGGGTGATGACTCTGATGAGATATTCCCATGGAAGCATGGCCCCACCCATTCAGGGTGGGCTTGATCAGTGGAGCCATATAAATGAGCTGACTCAAAGAGAAGGAACTCAGTGCAGCTGTGAGTGACGTTTTGAAGAGGAGCAAGCCTGCTAGAGAGGAACGTCCTGGGAGAAAGCCATTTTGAAACCAGAACTTTGGAGCAGATGCCAGCCATGTGCCTTCCCAGCTAACAGAGGTTTTCTGGATGCCATTGGCCATCCTCCAGTGAAGGTACCTGATTATTGATGTGTTACCTTGGACACTTTATGGCCTTAAGACTGTAACTGTGTAGCCAAATAAACCCCCTTTTTATAAAAGCCAATCCATCTCTGGTGTTTTGCATTCCGCAGCATTAGCAATCTAGAATAATCTTTGAGGCGGAATTATATATTCCTGTTCTTGCCAAGTGAAAAGAAACTGCTTATGATATTCTATGTATATTGGGATAGAGAATTAACAAAAAAAGAAAACATTTGCTACATTCTATGTACCATAGGCTATAATGATTTGCTCTACTACAAAATATAAGAGGTTGTTTTTAACACAATATGAGAATATCCCTGAGTTTGAACACAAGCCATAAATAGACTATTTAGGACACTGGTGTAGTTACCTAACAATTCCCATCTACACTGGTTAAGGCATGCTCCACGGTGCAGTATTCTCTAGCCTGTCCCACTTGATGAACGTGCTTCTGCTGTCAGAGAAAGCCTTCAGCAGAAGATGACATGTGGTTGCAATAAAAGGGCATCATTGTGTACAGGAATAAGAAGAGGTGTATGGACGCATATATGGACAGGATACTGTCAGCATCTGCTAAAATTCTTAAAAATAAAACCCTCACTTGATACCTCTACCCTCTCCAGTTGCTGCCCTAATTCTTTCTTTTTTATAGCAAAATTCCTTTCAATGTCATCCAATTTTGTGTTTCTATTTTCTTATCACATTCTTTCTTGAACCTACCCCAGTTGTTTTCTCAGGCCCACCAAACCACTGAAACCATTATTGTCTTCATGGCTGCTGCCTAAGTTCTGCAGGTTCTCACTACCCAAGGGTATCTAGCAAATGGAGGAAGAAATCCAGATTGTGCTCCTCTTACCAAGGTATGAACTGTGATGTGGGTCTTTATCTGCCCAGTAGAAGTGCTACATTTTTGATGAATTGTACAAAGGCACAGTATAGGCTAGCTGTGGTTTGTTTGTCAGGGTCACCAATGAGTATCCATCTTGCTAACTTCAGTGACTGATTCTGAAAAATCATCTTACTCTATCTGTGAGCATCCTTAGTCAGAAGTTGATCATTTACTTCTACTTGGCTTTTAGTACAACACATTCTGTAGTGGTTTTTTTTTTTTTTTTTTTTTTTTTTTTTTTTTTTTTTTTTTAATAGCATTGTGGTCATTACTTCTTAACTTTTGCTGATTTCTTCTCAATTTTATACCTTTGTGTGTTCTAGATCTCTGACTTTGGGAAATTTCCTCTTTTTCTATTTACATACCCTTCTTTGGTGGTCTCATTAATTCTCATACTTGATGACTTCCAAATTTATTCATAGCACTGACTGCTATTTTGAACTCCAGATCAGCTTGGCTTGACATCTTGATTGTCTAACAGGCTTTTCAAACAACATATACCAATCAGAATGCCAGCTTTTACATCCAAACTTTTATCACCTGCAGCTTTTCCATTAAGAAAATGGCATTTTCATTCTTCCTGTTGCTCAGGTGAAAAACTTTGGAGTCATCTGTGACTTCTCTCTTTGTTTCAACCCTCTTATCCAATCCAGGCAAATCCTGTTGACTTGAGTTTTAGAATATATCTTGAATCATAAGGTTATACATGGTCTTTAATGTTACCAAACTGATGATTTTGCCAAGAAAGTGTAGGTATTTAGAAAAAGAAAAGCATAATTTTGAAATTTTTTGGAACATTACTATGCACCATTAAACTCTTCTGATTGCCCAGTGTACATAATAGTAGTTATATGCATCAAGGGTGTTGTCTCCTACCATAAAGAGAAATTCTGGTGTCTTAAGTTTCTCTATAGAAGTTGTTGCACCTCTTTGATGCATACAAAATTTGCACTCAGTACTCTGGTGCCCTTTTTACAAAAGCTATCTAATAGTCCCAATAAAGGAAGGATAATTCCTCTTTCACTTCACTTGCTTACTGTTTGATCCAAAAAAAAAAAAAAAAAAAATGTTTCCTTATGCCCCTGGTGTCACTGAGAATTTAGTGAAACAGTTTTTTTCTATTTCTTTTGCAGCTTCTCTTGTTCAGGAATCAGGTATATGCCCTTGGGTCTTGGCCTCCAATGATTCAATAAAAATCAATATATTACATTCACACTTTCCTGCTTTCATTCCTCTAAGAATGGCTTCTTTCTGAGGAGGTTACTGAATGTTTTGGATAAATAGATATGTAGTAGAATTCCAGACTTAACTAATTATTACAACAATATTCATTGAGAACCACCTATGCAACAGTTATAGATTTGGACAGCTTGTATTCACACTGAGACTCTTTACTCCAATCTAAACATCTGAATTATCAATAGTATTTGTAAAGGACTTCAGTCTGACTCTGAATTTAAACATAGAATTTGCCTTTTCCCAAATCTCCATGTGTTCCTTTCACTTCTTCATTTTCCTGCCGATCACTTGCTATTCCTTTCATGATTCTTGATTTTTTCCCCCTCAGGTGTTAGGCAAGACAGATGAACATTATCTCTATCCCAGCTTGAAGTGTACTATTAGTGGTTTTCTTTGCTAGTGTGCCCTTTGATATCGACATGTCACTGCAGGGATGGCATTAACAATAAACCCCAATTTATTACTATTTTAAGTCATTTTATTCATTTACTATAGTCTGAAGAACTAAAAGGCATACTTTAAAAAAATGACAGCTGGTAATTTATCTTCACTGCAGCCCCTAGAGAGAAGCATTGATATCAAAGTTCTGGGGCTGCCTGAGACAGTGTCAGTCTCACCACAGCACAGAGAAACCTCCAGGGATGCTTTGGTAGTTCTTGGATCTTTTAACAAACAGTGAAGAATATGGTATATGAAGAGAGGGAAAAATTGGGAGAAAGAGAGTTAGAGTTGAAGTAATTTATTAGACTTAAAATGTGAATAACAAATATTAATCAACATTGCTGTGCTGTGTATGATGCTATATCTTTTAATGGTATCACACAGTTTTTTTTAACTGATTTTTTTATTGGCAAAATAAATAACTGAAACTCTATTGGCAATGTTATAGTGGCTTTATATCTTATTTCCTTGCTAAGTTGCTTCATTTTTCCTAATTTAATTTAAAATATAAATGTAATAAGGAAGAACTTGTGAACACCTAGATCCTTAATTTCAAATGTTAAACTTATTTCACCATGAACAATGACTTAGAGTTGTGTATTGACTAGACAAAAAGTCAATTGTAATTTGTATTGTCTACTAACATCTTCCCCATATTTTAGACTTATATATGGATCAGATGATGATGGCTGCATAAGTATTCCTAAATGCTGGAAAATGGCATTCATATTAAGGAATTCTTTTTCTTCAGATTTTAGACGTGTTATTAATCTAGTGAAAGAAGTGCTGTTTAATCTCAAATTTATTTTAATATTTAAAACCAGTTGCCTATTTTGTGAAACTGTGAGAAATATAATACCAGAGCTAAGAAATTGAAGCCCTCAAAAACACTATAGTCTAAAAGAGAAAACAAGCTAAAAGGTGCAGATAATTCAATATGGTATATACTATCATAGATGAAGCACAGTATGAAAGGAGGATTTAGGAAAAGCACCTAATCCAATTTTCAAATACTAGGCAACATTTTCTTTAGAAGTGATACCTTATCAGAGCAAGATGCTTGGATGGAAACTATCCAGGGAAAGAGGGAGTAAAATATACTTTTAGAAATAAAGGATTAGACATACAAAGTCCCAGAGGCTATTAAACATGATAGACTTAAGAACTA